>NC_140770.1:261893014-262297766 GCF_044657685.1 Stegodyphus dumicola | reverse complement strand
CCTTTAAAATACCATACAAAACATAGAGCTGACTTATACGTTAGATTACATCTTGCCAAAAGGTATTTTTCCACGAATTTAATTTTCGTTATTATATCATGCAGTGAGATATATTCCGATGAACTCAGAGGTCACGTCACTTATACATAGCTAACGTAAAAAAAATTGCATATGACCTCAGAGATCACATTACTTATGTATATCTAATATAAGCAAACAAGGTCCTCCTTTCTCTTCTTATCTTTCAGAATGTATTTCATTACCACCTCGATCACAAAATATCCTTTATCCTGGTACGAACGCATTACAAATACAGAATGGAGAAATTCTCTCTGATTGAGGTAGTTCTATATAAAGTAAATATATAATGTATTTTCATATTTAATTTTATATATCTAGTTTTTGTTTTATAATTTATTAATTTATGATTTAGTTACTCTGCTTATCTTCACATTCGCTTCTTAAATACATATATTTGCTTAATCTTTTACGAAGTGTAAGGCCCGGTGACGCAGTGGCTAGCGCTTCGCGCAGCAGCACCACAGGTCCGGGGCTCGATTCCCGGGCTGAGCAAGATCGACTCAGCCTTTCATCCCTTGATTTCCATCCTTTGGTTCGATAAAATGAGTACCAAGTTCGCTTGGGGACTAAACACTGGGGGTTATGCGAAAAGCCGACGACTTGTTCAGGGCATATGCTTACGCACCCCGGGACCCACGGTCAAGAAAGCAGATTTCGGGGCATTACAGGCATTGACCCACTAGGGCTCCTACGCCACTGAGGTTTAGAATTTAGTTTAGTTTTTAGTAAGTGTAAATTTCAAGTTGCTTTGTTTTTCAAGTTTGCCTAAAATTGTCTCACAAAACAATCTTCCGCACGTACAGACAGAACTCATGATCTTTGTCATTATAAAAGTCCAATGTGTTCAATGAAGTGCGTTCAATAAGACATTGTTCACACATGACTTACTCTGGAAATACGCTGATTAAGGTAAATTAAAATACCATGCCTCTAATAGCTTACAGTTAGTAGTACTGCTTATTCAACCATTTGCGCGACTACTTAGGCATCTTGCTGAGATGCTTATACATGATATGAACGGTAGTGTCATAAGGTAGATGTGTTATGACTTAAACTAAGTGGTTCGCTGTATTTTCTAGAAGATTATGCCCTTCATAGCTTAGAAATCCAACCAATGATTATCGTATCTTTCTTCATTGTAGATTTCGAAAACAAGAAACGCAAATTTAAACTCTAATATTTGAAGAGTCATATTTGTTTACTTAATTTTTAAAAGCTTATTGATCTATGTATAAATCTTTATTATTTTTACAGTAATTAATTTCCTTTTGCTATTATTCGCCATTCTGTAACGGTTCGTTGTTACAGTCTTTATTTCTTGATCGACTTCAAAGTATACAGATTTGTTACTGACGTGAATATGTTACCCATCAAACTGACTTCCGAGAAAGGTAGTAATACTTTTGTATGTTTGGATTCCGTTAAAACTAATGTAAAACTTATTGTTCCGACAGGCGTCGAAAAAGAGGGATTAAAAAAAAAAAAGATTGTAAATAGAGAATTCTTTCGCTATCTACTACCTGTAGCGTAATGGTACTTTTTTTTGGGACAATGACGCAAATCTATCAAAGCTTAGAGGTAAAGAATGCAGAGATTTACAATGTTTTTCATAAGGTAACCTCTTCTTTCTTCATTGGGGCAATCTGCATATGAAAATAAGACAGTTACAATATCTTTCATCAACAATATGTTTAATTTTTTGCAAGCTAAATGTGCTTTATCGTTTTCTTCATTATCACTGCTTTCATTGCCCGCTAGTGTCATAAGATCATTCATTCCTTTATTTATCATTTCTCGATTAATTCTTTGATGTCTCGTTCTCTAGTGTCTGAAAACATTTCTTTACAAACTGTTTTTGGAGTTTGTACGATCGCTTTGTCTTCATTTCCAATCGGTGAAAAGCTTTTAAAATGGCTGATAACTTCTGGCAATCTGCATATGAAAACAATCTTATGAAGGAGGGCTTGCACTGTAAAAACGTCTTATAAGAAACTTCATTCTTAACAAAAAAATAATCAGTCAGAAAGCAGGTTTTTAATTTTTAATGTATGTTGGGATTACTAAGTTCCTTTCGGAGAGACTATTGTGAAAAAAATATCTGTGTTCTCACACCGCGAACATGCTATACGTTATATGGTATATACACTAAGCCACACGGTCATGCACTGAAAGAATGTTTAATTCCCAATTCCATAGAAGCAAATATCGATTATATGAAATTAGAGCTTTCACATCACTGAGTATAATAATTTAAGGTACATAAATACATATCATTTTAAGCTTGGCCATTGGCCAGGGCTAACATTCACTGTTGACGAATGAACGTTGAACCGCATATGAATGAAATTCAAGCTTTGGCCAAATTCGATGAAAACAATTAAGAAAAAACACGCATGCGAAATCGCGTTCGACAAGGGTATAGCGCATTTGTATAAGTTTTGTAGCTGCATCAATTAGTTAGAACTTATTGAAAAGTAATAATTATTTTTTTAATAGTGACAAACAGATACAAAGTATACGTCCCTTATTCATAGTAACTTATCCGCATTTATTTTAGCACATAACGGATTTTTATCTTTCCTTTCTCAAATACCCTTCGGCAATGTGAAATTTCTCCAAATTAATTCCAATAATGTGGTAATTAAAATTTAAATTATTTCTTCCCTTTAAAAATCAACAACAGTTTGACTTACAGAGACATGCTTGTTTTATTTAAATCTTTCTAAATGGAGAATTGAATGTTAAATACGGAAAACGTTATTTCAAACATAAATTATATTTTAATGAGATGTTTAATGAGATGAATGCTTCTAAAATATTCAGTGGCAGGTGCAATTTTCCCAAATGCATTGTATTATTTTATTGTAGCCAGCTGGTCATAAAGGCTTAAAAGGAAGCTTCTTTGTTAGGAAGTAGAAAGGTTGCCATTTGAAATCTTCACACAGCTTTGTGCGTAATGGACGGGGACGAATTGATGGACTTTACTATATAGTAACCTCTAACAGTGACCAAAATTTTTACCAGTGTCAAAAATCTAACATAGTTTCCAGCCTTCTAGAAGAATTTCTTCGACATTCACGCATTCATATCGAAACAATAGACTTACAACTAACTAATTGTAGGTTATTTTTGAATGGCTAAAATGACCCATCTCATGGAATTAGTTCTTAAAAAAAATTTCTGTGAATTTCTGTGTGAGAACTGACTCAGTAATGAAGATAGCATAGAAATTTCAAACGTTAATTCTAAAGCTTAGTTTAAACGCACAGGAGTCACAGATGCTGGAATAGCCTTTTATCAAGTCTTAAAATTACATTACAAATTTGATCGCGCATACTTGATCAATAACACTGAAAGAAGCGGAATATTTATTAATTAATTTTAAAAAAATGGAGAAATATATTTTGCATTGCATATTGTTAAAAGCAATTCACGAAGAATATTGAAGTATTTTACACGGCTCATAATAATACCATTCAGGTGGTCATATGCTTTCTCCACACAATACTGCTAACACACAGCTGATGGTGTGCAGGTTGGGGTAAATATGGAAACAAATTTCTTACGATTTTTGGCAGTGGACTCAATAATAAAATTTCAAAGAAGCACAAGAATTAGTCGATTTTTCTCAAGATAAACTACAAATAATAATAACTCAGCAACGAGAGGCTATTAAAAGATATAAAATTACAATTTAATGCAGTATTTTCAGGAATAATTTGAGTAACTTTAGTCTAGAGTGTTTACGCCATAGCATAACACAACCCTTTTGCATCATTTTCTGTTCCGAAGATACGGAAAGGAACATTAACAATTTTGACTATACATAAAATGATTTGTCATAATTTATTTTTATAATGCCACCATTTTATGACCTCTAAAATCTCAAAAAACTTTAATAGAAGTTTCACATCAAATGTGTGACTTGTTTAAACTTTTGATTTTTAATACTTATCTTACTGAAAAAGCCATATTTCTATCTTTAATATCGTCTTTGACGGAATGGAAGAGCACGGAGCCGTAAACTCTCGGAAAATTCTTCGTGCCACTTTTAATACGTTTGAATGCGCCTCACCAAACATCTATATATTTATAGAATTTAATAAATAGTAAAAAACCTGTTATCCATTGGAAACAGTGGTCATATCATGAAGAAGGTAAAAAATATAAAATGTAAGACACGCATAGAAAGTATTAAGAAATGAAACTTGAATGTAAAAATAGAAAAGTTGCTCGATATCCGTTATTTGGAAGTCCGACGTATTTTGTTAACTAACTTTTCGTTTACTGTCTGCAGTAGCGTAGGAACTGAAGGAGGATAACATGAGACAAACAGTATAAATGCCCCTATTGAAAATACATAAAAATACCACAAATAAATTAATATCTTATTTTAGGTCAAGTCTGCCTCCGTTTGAACACAGTTCGAATATTGATAATGAAGAGGACTGTATACCGAAATCGCGCACAATTTAACGTACAAATAACCCATTTCTATAATAATTTGTAATGTACAAGGATATTTTCTGATGGAATCAAAAAATTAAAAATACATGATTACTTAAGTATCACCGTCTAAATACGCTGAGAGGTAAAGAAAAGCAAGGCAATTAAAACAGTCATGCAAACTGTTGCTAAATCTGTGTGTGAGTGTTTGTGTATACCTGCATGCATACGTATATACCTATCTCTCTCTCTCTCTCTCTCTCTCTCTATATATATATATATATATATATATATATGTGTGTGTGTGTGTGTGTGTGTGTGTGTATGGTTTTAGGGTCTACTTATTGATTGATCCGCGATAGAACACTTTCCTCTCAAGTAATATATTTAATGAACATCCCAAAGACAAGTGCAGATGTAAATACAGTATAAAATAAAATGGACAAATTAAGTCTCTAAAGCGGTTCAAGTTCAATTCAGGTGAAATGAAAGGCTAATTTGAGAACATCTGTACCAGCTCCCTTCGCTGCTTCTATACCAACAACTTTACACCTCTCTTTTATTCAGCCTCGAACTCTCGCCACCATCCCCAGCACAGCACTCAGCTCTCTGAGATGTATACTTAATGCCGGATCTTCGTCATCTATTTCTTCAGTCTCTATATCTTTTTAGGATATTGCCACATTTAATTATCTTTCGACTGCAATATTATCTACATCTGGACTTTGCCACTTTACTGAATCTCTTCGTGTCCATACTTCGATATGGTACAATTGCTAATAAAAATTTTACGATTTCTGACTCAGGCTATTTCAACATTCAGAAAAGGAAAAATTATTGGTACACTTGGATAAGGCTAAAGTCAGGCTCAACGGGAAAATGAACTCTAGTTCATCAACGAAGAAAGTTTTATTTTCTATCAAGTTCATAGTTCTGTTACGAAGATTAGTAACTGCACGTTCGTTGAGTTCAGGTCCAAGAAGCACCGAACAACAGGAACAGGTGCGATGCTGCCATTCTTCCTCTGTAAATATATATATCAGATTTTGTGCATATATATATGTAAAATATAAAAAATACGATGGCTTTTCTCTACGCGAACAGCCAACTTCTAATTAACATTTCGCAATTTTAGGATCTTTCCCCTTTCGAGAACATTCTAGCATGTTATGTAATCGCTACTATAAATGTAGAGTTCGCCCCAATTTTCGTCAGACTGCTTTTCTCCCCCTGCCGCTATCAGACCTTTTCTGTCGCTCTTCCCGCCTGTCTTTCTTTGTTTGAATAGTATGATGCACTAAATTTTAAGTTAATCTTATTTAGTTTAATTTACTACTGCATATGTAATCTTGGAGAATCTAAAAGAATAATGATTTTCCATTTGAATTAACTAAAAATGCGCAACTAGAAGATAAATCTTCCGGTGCCATCATTTCTGCTCTATTCCACTCCGTCAAACAACGCACGGACTCGGATGCCAAACTTTACCAAAGGATGGTTTTACACTTCCAACCACGATGACTGCAAGCTGATTTCTCTTCTATGTTTCCAGAAATATTACATATATAAATTCTAAATAAAAGTAATTATGAGTAAATTAAAATGCCTATAACCTGAGCTAGAGCTACAAATTAATAAACCAATTATTTACAATTTCAAAACTCTTCATATACCCTCTCCAAAGAACAGAAATTCATGATTTTGGTAATTTTGCGATTAAGGATATTTTTGTATTTATATCAACACAGGCTTAGAAAATACTGAATTTCCTTTTTAATAATTCATGGTTTTAACTGAATTTCTATTCATTGGAAATGGTATATGAAGAGTTTTCTAATTATATACATATATATATATACATATATATACTACATGAGTGGTAGGACCGTACTTTTCCTTTTGTACACACACATACACAAACATATATATATACATATATATATATACCGTCTAACCGGTATAGTGATTAGCGTTGCTGAGTGCTGTACTGAAGGGCCCGGGTTCTAGTCTCGGAGAAAGCACAAATAATTGTAAATGTGTAGTGTCCTTGCGGCATGGGGGGACTCTAAATATGAGGCTAACCGAAATTCCTCTCGAGAGGTTGAAGATAGGGGAAGAGAGCTGGGAGACCCTCGAATCCGTTCGTTCGGGGTACTCTTTGCCAGAATTGGGGGCGGAATTGAGCTAAATCGCACTATCACGTATGAGGTGCTCAAGCATGTTGCCAACGGCAAGCATATCCTGTGCTCCTTATCACAAAAAATTATGTGGGCTTGGGTTCACTATAAGTTAGACAACTCAGTATTAGTCAACAATATATTATATATATATATATATATACATGTATATTATAAGGTATTTCTTCCGCCTTTTTAGCGAGCCTTCGTGGTATAGTGGTCAGCACACTAAGCGCGTAATTGAGAGGTCCGCTGTTCGATTCCCGGCGAAGGTGCTGCTAATTTTTCATCTTTCCTGTTTCTATTTTACCTAACTACACGTGGCCCCCGAAATATAAGGGTGATGGATGATGATTCTCCTCACCCAGAATTTGGCGATAAGGTCCCCTAAAACCCGTCGTCCTTTAAAAGGGTGAGTATATAAGGTATTTCTCCCGACTTCTTACCGAGCCTTCGTGGTATAGTGGTCTGCACACTCAGCGCGTAATTGAGAGTTCCGCGGATCGATTCGCGGCAAAAGCGTTGCTAATTTTTCATCTTGCCTGCTTCTTAAAAATAATAGCTTCTTAAAAATAACCTAATGTCTCTACAATATATATATATATATATATATATATCTTATTATTCTCTGTCGATGACTTAAGGATTAGAAGATAACTGTTAACGACGAGATGTTATATGTAATTACTTGGAAAGACTTTAATGAATTGATCCACAAGATCACATAACGGAGTGAGACTTAACCCAAACAATATATTCATTTATTTGTGGGCATTGTTGATAATCATAAACATGCTCACATATTATTTTAGAGGCAACGAGCTGCCCCCCCCCGTATATTTTATAACGGTTTCCATCATTAGACAGCGTCTGAAGCAGAGAAATGAGCAATATGCGTTTGTGCAGAATATTACAACTTGTGCATATGTATCATTAAAGTTTTAATTCCCTATAAAACTATTTTCACCTTAAATTATTTAATAGCATATTTGATTTTAATATTTGCTTAGTTGAATTTAAATAAAATAAAGGTGCAGCTCTTTATAAGTAATTTCTTTCATACGTTAGAAAAGTAAAATGCAAATAAAATAAGTAACTCTTAAGCATTTCTTTAATTCAAAATTTAATTCTACGCATTTACTTCCTGAAATAACTGCCATTCACCTTTGGCAGTTAATACTGTGGCTCACTTTAGCCAAAATTTAATTAATGCCTGAGAACGTTAGAAAACTGCGTAATTTATCAAAGAACCGAATTTCAAATTACATCAGTTCAAAGGAATGAACTTGGATAAAAAGTGCTATTAATAGCATGGCATTAAAATATAGCGAGACGTTTTACCAATTATTTCTTCTTTTTCACAATTTCTTTTTTGTTAATTTTTGAATAATAAAAGACTGTCAGCAAATTATTGGATTTTCGAAAAATCTGAAAATGGGCGAATAGTTATTAAATATAAATAATTTTAACAAGCTTAATACTTTGACATTTAAAACTATTTGCGAAAGCGCAAGTATGGAGGCTGATTTATTGCTATTCTTGAGAAAGGCACTGTAAGTAAAAGCTGCCGGAACACTACAAAGGCCGACAAAGCATGATCTTATTAAAACGTCTGTGATCACTAAAAATGGAAATAATATACGCTACGGGAAAAAAAAAAGTGGGAGCGTTTTATATCTCCCGTTTTACTGAGCCGATTGACGAAACTCAAATTGCGTTTTTCATGTCTTGAAAACGCGACGCGTTCTGTTACGAAATGTACAGGCGCGGTAAGATGGCTTCCACGCTAATAAGTTTTAGGTTTGCCATAAAATGGCAAGGGAAGGCAGAGTTGCCATATTTGGCGAAAAATCGCCCATTTGGTGACAAAATTGGCGATATGCCATGGACGGATGGAGAACCTCCTGGAACGAATTCTTACCGGCTTAGCCCAGAATGTTCTCGAACATAAGCCGAAAGATATATAAACCCTGCTTGTCCGCAGTTCAGGGAGTGAGTGCCTCGTCGAGAAGGCGAGTCAGTGTGTGCCTCGCATAGAGTGCCAGATAGTTAGTGTCGAGTTGGTTTCTCGTCTAGCGAGTCAATCCCTGCGGAGTTGATCGAGTTGACAGCCGGGCAGCGAATGCCGAGTGGGTCGTCGAGTGCACCGAAAGAGTCTCGTAGTGTACTGCGGTTAGTGCATCGTCGAAAGAGCGTGTTAAGCTCCGGGAACGACTGAACCGAACAGTCGAGAGCTGTGCTCTGTGTGTCGTCGAGTGCATCGCGAGTTGTAGCCTGGAGAGTCTCGAGAGTACGTGAAGTTCCGAGAACGACCGAACCGAGTCGGGAAGCTGTACTATGGTGCTTTGCAGTGAAGCTGTCTCCACCGTGATAGCCTGATAACCTGAAGGCTGTGTCGCTAATCGTGTCAGTGTGTTTATAACAGTTCATCGACGACTGTAAAACGTGTTTTGGAGCTGTCCTGATAATACTGGCCAATGAAGTGTGTTTCGATACTTGATCAAGTGTCGTCGTTATTCACTCCAAATCCACACGAACCCCGTACGAACGTGAAGGAAGAAAATAACGCAACAACTTGTGTCAGAAAAGAAAGGCGCAACAATAAATTTATATATAGCATTGTTCTAATGTAGATATTTTGAAACAAAACCGACTTTTCTGGAATGACATACCAATTTTTTTCCATTTTAGAATCTACGATTCAAATTATGGTAAACTGCCAAGTTTTGTAAAAATCGCACGAGTAAATTTTAAAATATTAGCTCTCAAACTTTTAGCTCCTCAATGTTAATTCAATTTGGTACGTATTTATTAATACGAGGATTCTTTCTTTCACAGTTCAAAATTTAGGTTCATTCCAAATAAATTTCACCCATTTTTATGATTTATTTTAAAAATTTGTATTTTTAAATAATTTTTACAAATATTTGGTTTACCATCATCTTAAAGTATATATATTTCTAAGCATACCTGCAAAAATTAGAGCTTTTTTTTTTAAATTCCAGAAGATATACGTGAATTTATATATTGGCGCGTTTTGAAATTTGGCATATTTGTTCAAAGCGATAATAACATCTAATGTGGTTTATGCACTTTGTTAAAATTATTTGAAAGTAGGAACGATGCGACTTTTCTTTCGCTCATGCACAATGTAAAAAGTATGTGCAACCAGCTGATTTTACCCGTATTCTACAAAAATTAACTGATGAAGAAAAGGAAGACAAGGAAACCTTTGGATGGGAGAATAATAACGATTTCCGTTCCTTATTTTCTTTTATTTCTATTTTTTAGAAATAAATAAACACATTAAAAGTGCGTTTTTGTAACCAGTAAAAAGTAAATTTCCTTGCAGAAGTAAGTAATGCTAAACTTACTTTTTTCCGAGGTGTTTTCCTTTTTTATTGTCTTTTATAAATATTAAAATTAGCTTCGATTTTAAAATATAATTATTAAATAATAAATATAAAATTTTCTATAATGAAATACATCATTGCATTTCCATTTCACTAGCATAATGATATATATGAGCACTATTTTCTAACGGAACCAAAAACCTGATAATTATTTTAATAATAAAAAAAACATTATGCACGAAAACATTACAGACTTTTTTAATAAAATGCATTTTATAAACTCAACTCCAAATAAAATAAAAATTTAACACGAAATTCTTAGAATTTTTGGTTCACAGTAGTTTCCAAATATTATAAAAACTATATATTATATATAAAATTAAATTATGCGACGGAATGTTTTAAACTGTGCGCGCAAGGTGGAAACATAAAGAAAACTTTTGTCACAAAGCGGATTAAATTGTAAAAATATTTGTGGCAACACAAACTTTCTGTTTACTATTTCAGAAAGCAGCCATATTATGTAGTCAGCTGTAAAAAGTTGGAAGTAATTGGTTTTAAAACAAATAGGTTATCCCTAATATGTTACTTACAACAGTCACATATTAAAAGATTTTATGGGTTTTGAGGTGTTTACAAGTCCCCTTAAACTATTTAGCATTTAAAGTCTATAATATTTATGTAATACTATTAATATAAACTTAAAAGAGTGGCATTCTGTAATACTGTTACCACTGTCTAGAATCTATTTACACAATATGATATCCTATCTCACTATCCCCTGTTTCGTTACCCATGTGTCGTACAGAAATGGATAAATTAGGATTATTATCTATCTATTGTTCCTAATAGAGTTAAAGTGAATTATTTCTCTAGCATTCCTATATATGTGGATGATTTCGATGGCAATTCTTTGCATTGAAATCGCACTAAAGCCTACCTTGTTTAAACTAAAATTAAAAAATTCGCACAGCAACCGAAAATAGTTTATAAATAGCGCTGGATAAATTTTATAAATATCATTCAATTGTCTGCTTACATAAATATACTTATTAATGTAATTTAAATACGTTTATGTGTATAAGCATGCCCAGACACATTTGACTGCTTGAAGATACATAACTACAGCGCACGATGATTTCATACTGCAGGTTTGGTAACATAATTCTCATTTTAAGTTTAAGGATATAAAATGCAGTTTCGCAGGAATGCAAGCTGTGTAACCTGAAATACGTACGATTAATAATATAATTTTATTCCGAGACTAATTTCTGCATTTATTTTCTCAAATTATCTGGATCTTCTATGATTTCTCAACTGTGAAATAAATTCATGAATTCTGATATTTTTCTTTTACATTAAAATTTGCGATAGATGTTGGAATTGCGTTTATATTTAAATAAATTTAAGGGTACTCTTCATTATAATTGTCTGAAAAATACGCAGCAAATCATTGTAATTGAGAAATTTTAGGAAGAATGAATTAAGTTTTATTTGACTTCCGAATACGAGAACAAGAATTTTCCGGAAACTACATATTATAATACTATACATTAATATTGTCTGACTATTTTTTTTTTTTTTTTAGTCCAAAGGGATTTGAATCCCGAAGGACTATTAGTTTCGTTTTGGCATTTTGCGTCGGACGGATAAATGTCGGTTCACTTTTCAAACTGTTGCCATAAAATGTTAGAGTCCTGCATTATATTTGAAGAAATTAAATAATGAAAATCTGCGTAAATGTATGTATATTTCTCACATTGTCATAAAATAACGGTACATAGAGTCATCGAATTTTGAATAACGTAATCCTCCAACGAATATGAGCATGTGGAAGACCAAATTTGAAATTTGAAATTTGTTTTATGATCGATTTCCTATTTTTTAAAACTTTGACGAATTTTTGATTAACAAACTCAAGGATTTCAAAGTGAGCAATGGCAACGTTGTGCAGAAAAAACATTTTTATCTCCAGCGCGTGAGTCTCTGTATCGGAAATTCTAAAGATATGCTCGTTTTAAAACTATTTTGCGATATTGCTGTTGCACTGGATCTTATGGTTTAAGTGCGAGGAACATGATATTTAATAAAGAAAGGTAACACACAAAATGTTAAAAAACGCCCCTTTGGACGTAATTTAAAATCTGAAACATTTCAGATTTTTTTTTTAAACGCGCACTACTTTGCATGAATGCGTACTTATATAATGATGTGCAAACACACCTTTAATTATTAATAGTCCAAAGGGGCTTTGTCCCTGAGGCACAATTGTTTTCCTTTTCCTTTGCGTAGAATCATTCTGAATGTCCGTTCACTTTTCAATCTGTTGCCACCAAATATTATCGCCCTGTATTACATTTGAAGAAATGAAATAATGAAGAATCTGCATAAATGTATATGTTACCGTGGAACACCGAAATTGGAGAATGTCGACTTTCACCGGAGATTGTCAACATTCACCAAATATGTCGGTGAAAGATCGAATATTGCATTACATTCTTGTACATTCGGACCCTCACCGGTGTATGTCGACAATCACAGATATGCTTTGGTGTAGGTCGAAAGGAGAGGTCATAAAGTGTCATAATAGTTTGAGTTGTTGCAAAAATAAGGTTTAAATCACATAATTTAGTAAGTTTTTTATTACTATTATTTTATTTCCTCATTTAGAACGTACTGTATAATTAAGTAATATTTTAACTTCTATTATTTTCCTTTCTCATTTTGAATGTACTATGTGTTTTAAGTTCTTATTTTAAATCTCAAGTGCGTTTCTTCGAGACTGAAATACGGAGAAGAAAATATAATATTCTTATATGTTCAACATTCACCATTAAAACATGGTCAATGTCGACATTGACCGGTGTAAGTCAGAAATAAGAGTATTTGGAAACCATGCGACTATAACCATGCGACTATGTGAATATTGACATTCACCGGTGAAAGTCGACATTCTCCGGATTTCGGTGTTTCACCGTAACATATGTTTCTTGCTCTGTGATAAAACAACGATACCTAGAGCCATCCATAATCTACCCATAGCCATAAATAATGCAATCTTTCACCGAATATGGGCAACTGGCAGCCCTAATATGGAATTTGTTTTATTATCGATTTCATATTTTTTAAAAATTTAACAATATATATATATATATATATATATATATATATATAATTGAAAAAGAAATTGTAAAGCTAACAAGTAATTAGACGTAAGATCTATTTGGTCTTAGTTCTTTCCGTGTCTTTTCTCGTTTGTCACTCCCTCTATAAAAAAGGGGGGGGCAGGAATTCCCGCCAAACTACAATCTCAGCCCATTGTCCTATGCAGATTTTATTGTTTCGCCCACCTACGTCACACGACGAGAAGGAAGGTTGGTTGGGCACGGAGGGGTTTTGCACCCTTTTCTAAAAATTTTTCGGATGCAAAGGACGGCACCTCTCAGGTCAGTTTTTTCGTTTCTATTGTCTGTGTTGTTTTGGTCCTAATAAGACCATGCGACGTTTGTTTTCTTGCAAATTTAATTGCCTTTTTACTTAATTACTGCACCATTCTCTTTATAAAAGTTCTATCTTAAGCTATACAGGACCAGCCCGTACGTTGTTGTAATTTTTTGACTAATAGCAGACCGCTATTTATTTTATTTTGATTTTAATTTTACATTGCTCGGAGTTGCAATTACTTTTAACACCCTAATGTGTTTTTCAGCGGACGCGTCAGGAAAAAGGAACAGAGCAGTGAAGCTCCAAAAAAGATTTATTCGGGAATATTCATGTTTTTTATAAAAAAATTTTCGCATTAAACAAGAGCTTCAATGGTCTGTTTCGGCGAAACGCGTAATGGTATTTAACCTAGTTCGACACTCGGTTTTTTTTTCCCTTGAAAAGCCAATTGAGGGTACGAGTGGGTTAATTTACCATTTTCCGCTATGTAATTATTGTATTTTTGTATTGTTGCAATTTATGTTTTCATTTAAATTTTTGCATTTTATGTATTGGCATTTTTTCAGTCCATATATTTTATTATATGTATTAACTTTTCTTTTATATATATTTTTTCCGCCATCTATTTTTATGTGTGTTAACTTTTCACATATCACAACGGTCAGATTAATTTTTTCGTGCATTAGCATGTCTTCCAACATTAATTTTGGCAGTTTTTTTCGCGTGTTTTCAGTTTTTTCCAGTTTTTCCAGACAAAAAATTTCTTCTTAGTTTATATTTTAGTAATACAGCGTTGAAATATTTCGTGGAGCTACAGCTCCTGGTAACTTTTTAGCAAGATCGCTGCAATGTTTCTACCTACTAATATTATTTTATATATATATATAGATAGATAGATATATCTACCGCGTGAGACTGTGTATCGGAAATTCTAAATAGTATATGCTCATTTAAAAATCATTTTGCGATATTGCTGTTGAACTGAATTTTGTGGTTTACATTGGAAGAACATGATATTTAATAAATAAAGGTAACACATAAATCTTTAAAAAACGCCCCTTTGGACGTAATTTAAAATCTGAAAGCATTAAGATTTTTTTAAATTATTACTTTTTATTATTTTGGTTAATGGCCGGGCTCTTCATTTAATAGCCAAGGTAGTAATAGCCAGAAGTGGTAGCCATTTTATTATGGAATTACTTAATAGGCGGCCATTGTTTTCTCCTCACTGACAGATACAAACATGCCTACTCCGGGACTCGAACCAGATGTAGTGGTTAGTAAATCTGACCGCTACAGCAGCCAATGTCACTAACCACTACACCGATTGGGTAGAACCTTCAATTAAGTAGTAATCGTAATTTAAATAATAATTGTAGTTAAATAGGAATCGTAATCTAAAATAACAGCAATAAATGCGCTTCCAGAATTTCATTGGTTTATACATATAAAGTTTAGTTTAAAAAACGTGTTATATTTTTTATTTCGTTAGATAGTACATATTTCTAATATCATTTTAAAAGGTATTCCTCCCCCCTTCTTAACATGCTATCGTGGTGTAGTGGTCACAACTCTCGACGCATTCGAGAGGTCCGAGGTTCGAGTCCCGGCGAGGGCACTGCTCATTTTTCTCATCTCCAGCTTCAAAATAACCTAATGTCTCTACAGTGGCGCCCGAACTAAAAATCTAACTAAAACTAAACTAAAAGCGGTGAATGATGATTCTTCGCCACCAGGATTTGGCGATTGTGTCCTCTAAACCTCAGTTGCCCTTTACACGTGGGAGAATTTAAGGTATTTCTCCCGCTTTCTTAGCATGCCTTCGTGGTGTAACTGTCAGGACGCTCGACGCGTACTTTAGAAGTCCGTAATTCGTGTCCTGAGGAGGGAACTGCTAATTTTTCAAGACTTCTGGTTCAAAATAAACCTAATGTCTCTAAAATTTCATTTCCTGCGCACATCTCCCAGAAATGGGAAATGTAAATAGGTGACTGCAAAATTTTGGGCAAAATTAGTAATATAAATACAGGTCTTCAAAGTGTCACTAGTTTCTTTCCGTGTATGTGAAACCCTAGCAAAATATGTCTTATTTTTAACCTTTATAAAATTATTCCCTTTATAATCCTTCTTCAAACAAATGTTGACTATATCCCATTATAAATGAGTATGTTTAAGACTGAAAGCTGTGAAAAATTAAACGACTATTGAATTTTGGTGCCACTAGGTAGATGTTCATAAATAATAATCTGAATGTTGAAAAACTAAATTCAAATAAACCGATAAGCATATATTAATGTATGTAAAAATATGTATCGGTATACAATTCCGGCCTGCCGAAATTTTAAAACATCGACAGATTATTGAAATTTTATCCAGAAAAGAATTATTTTATTCACTTTTTCATACCCTGAATGGTTTTCGTAGGTCTGTGTCTGAATTGGTTTACGCATTTACGTTATAAATTGGTTTTTATGCGGAATTACTACATTAAGAAGAAATAAACGCAGAGCATGAAAACATATACTTTCGTTAATGGCACTTCTATATTTGAGCAGTTGTATGTAGCCCATGATATTTTCAAAGGAACTAATTATGAAATTTAATTTTCTTTGTTATATTACTAAACCTATCCGTAAACTTATTATACAAATTCCTAACTCCAAATAAAAAACGTTTTGATGTTCCAAGAAATATTGTAAACGGATATGAGATAAAGGCGGCAAATGTAAGAACTGTATATTTCTTTTTTAATTAGTTTGAAGGCACATCACAAAAATCTTAAGAATTTAAATATCTTTCAAATTTATTGTCATTTACGCATGTATTAGTTTAATTCCCGTTTCTCAGATGATTATAAAACTTGCGAAATGTTTCTAATTGGTCACCCAAGTGGACAGACACCTGAAGACGAAAGAAAGTTGATTAGTTTGCATCATGAAGCTGGAAAATCACTTTGTGAAATTGCTTAGATTGTTAACAGATCATTTACAGCAGCGCAAGGGGTAAATGAAACGCTATAAAACTGAGCAAAAGCAGTTAAATAAGATTACGATGAACCAAGGGAAAGACTAATTCTTTCGGTGAAAGCTTCCTGGTTGGGATATTGTGAAATAATCCTCTAATGAATGTTCCTAAACATGCATTACAGGAAGAAAAATACTTGAATAAAAGTACTAATCCCCAAGCAACGAGACACGTCCCTCTACAAACATGGTTACCATGGTCGAACAACTAGAAACAGACCATTCAGAACACAGGCAATATATAGAAGTGATTGGCGAAAAATTACAGACCTGGGAATTTTGAAATATTGGGAAATATATTCTATGCCAATGAAAGTATATATAATTTAGATCTTTTAGTTGGTAAAATTATTGTTTAGAGAAAACTTACTATAGAGTTAATCCCTAAAGGACCGGGAAATACAAGATTTCTTTTATACTCAAGGAGAAAAATAACACAAAATTATATATATATATATATCTATATATATATAGATATATATATATATATATATATATTATTCTTTGATAAAAACCTTCTACCTGAAAGTTTAGTTATTTTACTATTCTACAAGCTTAAATATTTCTCAAAGTAAAGTGATTTGGGATGATAACACATCTGTACACAGAAGCTTCGCACAAATGCAAACTGAAACGAATTTGAAACAAATTGGCGATCTACGTTCACTAACTAAATCTAATATAAGAATAATTATCCTCTTCGTCTGATGTAAAAATGATTATTATCCCATCCAGTATAAAAATAATTTATAATTATATATATTCAATACAAAAATAATTCTGACCCAAATGCAGATAGATTTTGTAAATTGTTTCGTATGATCCTACAAAAAAGCATTATTGTAAAGGTTTACGCATTACAGACAATACATTAAAGCTTTGTATTTATTTTTTATTTTTGACGAGCACATTTCTTAAAATTTCCAAAGAACCAGTTTAAGTCTCCTTTCCCACTATTAAAAGAAATTTGAGAACTAGCTCTGCATGTCCCACAAAATTAACAAATTTGCGTATATCCATGGAAATTCTGAAAAAAATATCTTACAACGTTTTGTAGACATACTTAAAAATACATCTACTTTACGATGACGGTAAAACTTTTATAGGTTATAATACAAAACCTTTTTTCGAAAAAACTATAAATATTATTTAAAAATACAAATTTCAAAAATAAAGAATGAGAGAATTTTATTTGGAAAGAACCTAAATTTCGAAGTGTAAAAGGAAGAATAAAAAAAAAAAAGAGAGATTAATAAATATATATCAAATTCAATGCACATGGAGGGAACAAAATTTTGAGAGCTATTTTTTCAAAACCTACTCCTGCGAGTATTATAAAACTTGGCAGTCTGGCATAATTTGAGTCGTTAAATCAAAATATGAAAAAACAATTGGCATCTTATTTCAGAAAAAGTCCGATTTTGTGTCAAAATACATTAGAACAAGGCTATATATAAATGTAATACATATCCTAAGTCGCGCTTTCAAGACACGAGAAACGCAAGTTGAATTTCGCCATATCAGCCCAGTAGAACGGGAGATACAGATTTTTTTTTGGGGGGGGGAGGCGCAGTGCTTATATTCCGAAATTTGAAAGTCGTTATCTATTTTACATTTCTTTAAGGATTGCGCGTAAGTATAAAAATCTCCATTCTGAGTAAAACGTTTTTAAAATTTTTTGCTTGGAAACCTTCAGTATGATATCTCTCAAGTAACACTAAAATAGATTAAAACTGACAATTTTGTACACCATTTTCTTCCTATTCATCAACTGCTATAACTGAAGCCAGTTTGGCTCTTTTGCTTGCTCTGAGAATATCTACTGCGTTTATTTCGGCTGACCATATCTGCTTTTATTTCGGCTGACCGAATCTGATAACGCTGATCAGTGTTTACTTAAAAAAACTTGATTACATTACAACTAATTCGACATTCATGTGCATTCACAGCATGTAAATACTCAGCTTGATTCGTCGGTATGTATAATAATATTATTGTTTTAACCCTGCTTTAATGTCAGCAGAAAGTTTTAGGATAGTTTTCAAATCAAAGTATTCATTGACTCATTTTAAATCCCTGTGTACCTAAGCTTTTTTTTTAGTAATAATGGCATGCTCAGATTTTTAAATGTATGTTCTATAGCATTCGTTATAGATAGTGAACTTGAATTTTTAAGCTTATATATTTCAGATTGTCTGTCTACATACGCTCTTTTATGTGTACACCACGAAGCCTTTCCTATTGGGCAGGAATGATGAGTGCATTCCATGTCGATCGAATGTTCGTGACAAATTTTTAAAGGGAAAATTAAAAGGTATTTCTCCTGTCTTCTTAGTAGGCCTTCGTGGTGTAATGGTCAGCAAGCTCGGCGAGTATTCGAGAGGTCCATGGTTCGAGTCCCGGCGAGGGCATTGCACATTTTATTTTCCTGCTTCCTAAAAATCGTAATGACTCTACAGTGACGCCTGAATAAAAAAAATAGGTGGTGTATGATGATTGTCCACCACCAGGATTTGGCGACTGGTTTCCCTAACCCCCAGTCAATCTTTAAAGGGGGAATATATAAGGTATTCCTCTCACCTTCTTAGCATGCCTTTGTGGTGTAGTAGCCAGCACACCTGGTGCGCATACGAGAATTCCGTGGTTGGAGTCCCGGCGAGGGCATTGCTCATTTTTCACGATCCCTGCTTCAAAATACCAACTGTCTCTGCAAAATGAACTGAAAATTTGAACTCTGCAAACTGGGTGCTTTTTCAGTTTTCCGAACTGAAAAAGCGCCCGAACTGAAAAAGTTGGTGGATGATTTTTCTCCACCACCAGGATTTTGCGATTAGGTACCCTAATTTCCAGCCGCACTTTAAGAGGGGGAATATATAAGGCATTTCTCCCGCCTTTTTAGCATGCTTACTAACTACTACTAACTACAAATTTTTCTTTTTTTTTAAAGTTGAGCTCTAAGAGACAAGTTCAAAGTTTGCTCGTTCTCCTCATTGCGCTATTCAACTTGATTATTTGGTAAGTATCGTCTTTTTGGCATAACTCATGACTCTCTGTGGCGTCACTTGACCGCTATGGTTACTTGGATTGCCGCTCAAAGGGAAGGAAAATCACCTGTCTCTCCCTTTTTGGAGATTAAATAGAATTCAGGAGTTAGAAAAAGAAAGATCTAAATTCACAAATATAGGCTAAAATGAAGGTCTTACTACAGAAGAAAGACATAGTCGATTAGCTATAGACGACGAACTGCAAATGCATAATACTATTCTTAGCACCCCCCTCCCTGATTAGGATATTCCTTTAAATTCTCCTACTAACAGTCAGGCACAAACATCTATTACTAAGGAAAATATTACTACACCTACTCGCAGTCCGACACAAAATTATGAACCTACACCCAGTAGTTCTACTAATCATACCAAAATTGACAATATTTAGATGGAAAACTATTCCCAAACAACGTACCCTAAGAAAATCATTAGCAATAGGTCGCCAAATATGGCAACCTCCAATAAATTTGAAACAGTTTAATCTGAAGTTACACTGAACGACACTTCTATTCTTACGGATAATAATGCAAAAAATAATGAAGATTTTCAAAAGCCACGAAAATATGCAAATAAAATATCATCATATGTTATCACTGACACCAATATCAGCTGGAAAACAATGAGAAAAGATCTCCACGAAAAATTAAAAGTCAACGGTAAAGTCAAGGGTGGCAAGCTGATTATTAAGGTTTTCGATCTGAATGATTATAGAAAAATTCAAGAATGGTTTAATAAAAAAGCATCACCTATCATACCTATGTTTTGCATAGTAATAAAACTGTAAGTGTTGCAGTTAAAGACTCCCCCAATGATTTTACAGAAGCCGAAGTTGAAGAAGATCTAAAATCTCAGGGTATCCCTACATTAAAAGTAAAACACTTAACTAAAATAACAGATGGTATCTCAAATTATATCCCTGTGTTTTACATTAAAGCCCATCGCACTGAAGAGGGAAAAAGATTAATGCATATTAAAAAAATTATGGGTCTTTGTGTTCGTGTCGCTGGTTACAATTCCAAACCTGGCCCTGTTTAATGCTATAATTGCCAGAGATACAATCACACGCAAAGAGCGTGTCATAATACTCCTCGATGCGTCAGATGCGCTGATAATCACAGATCGCATGAATGCCCTTTTAAGGGTAAACCGTTGTTTACAGTAAACTGAAAAATTCATCTCGAGCAAAATTCAATTGACCCGTAAAGATTTTCGTGCGATTATTTTTCATAATTTTCGTTGTGGATTATCAAGACAAACGTGCTTCGATTAACTTAACTTTTATACAGCGATAAAGCATCATCCTATAGCACTGTAAAGAAATGGTACAACGAATTCAATCGCTGCTGACGTTCGCTCCAGGACGAACTCTGCAAAGGTCGTCCAAAATCGGCTGTTGCGCTAGAAAATATCGGTGCTGTACCTGAACTGGTAGAGCAAGATCGTCATGTGACGTACCATGAAACTGAGGCATCTTTCGAGCATTAGTATAACAAGCATCAATAAGACATTATATGAAACATTTGGGCGTAAAAAAGATTTGTTCGCGTTGGATCACGCATAATCTGACAAACGCTCAAAAGAAGGCTCGTGTCGATTGGTGCAAGGAAATGTTGGAAAATATGATCAAGATGTATCAAAAGCTGTATATAACCTCTACACAAAAGACGAATCATGGATCTCTGCTCATGAGCCCGGAACAAAATAGCAGTCGATTATATGGGTATTAAAAGATGAGTCAAAACACAACAAAAGTGGTTTACGGAAGCAGTTCATCGAATGTTTGCCTGTTTCTTCGGCATTACGTGTCACGTGTCTACAGTTCCGTTAGATTAACGCAGGAAGGTCTATTCCGAATAGTACACGACCATTTGTTTGCAGAAGTCATCGGAGAAATTCGAAAAATGAAGAAAAGGCTAAACATTCTTCATCATGACAAAGCGAGCTCTCACGCATTTGCTCAAACAAAGAATTTTTTGAAGTGCCAAAACATTGAATTGATGAGTCATCCTCCGTACAGCCCTGATTTGGCACCCAATGACATTCTTTTATTCTGACACATCAAAACTAAATTATGTGGTCAGCGATTTGCGACGCCCGAAGAAACACTTGATGCATTCAATCGGATTTACCTCAATCGCAGTGGAGAAAGTCTTTCGAAAATTGGTTAAAAGATGCAAAAGTGTATTTATCTTCATGGAGAATATTCTGAAAAACAAACCACTTTCGATCATAATTTTTTTTTTTTTTTTATTATTAGGCCAGAAATATAAATAGCAAAAACGCCTAAAACTTCATGTTTACAGCAAAAACTTCATAAGCAATAACCAGTTTGGATTTCGAAGCCTACATTCAGCAAGTCATGCAATTAATTCAGCTCTTGAATAAGTCAGAAACAATAAAATCAACCAACTTCATTCTGCAATACTATGTCTCGACTTATAATCAGCTTTTGATTCTTTATGGTGACCAGCAGTTTTACAAGCGCTGCGTTCCTTTAAGTGCCCTCAAAATTTATTTCTAATTATTCAAGATTACTTCAGAAACAGGAAAAGTATGATTCTTTACAACAACACTGAAATTGTGCATAATCAAGTCAGAAGATGTCCTCAGGGGTCTTGCATGAGTGCAGATATCTGGAATATCAGTTTCAACAACATCATTGCCTATCCATGGCCAGATCATTCAAAAATTGTAGCTTTTGCAGATGATGTAGCTTTTATTACAAGTGGCCGTACCAGAGACATTTTACAGAATAATTGCAATGAAATACTCCAGTTATTTAACGAACTTTGCAAAACTCAAAAACTACAAATTTCCACATAGTAAGTCCCAAGTTTTAGTGATCCATAACCCAGGGCAAAATATAACTAAAGCTTTAGCTCTAAAAATTGACAATCAAAAGATCAAATCTGTGAATACAATTAAGTACTTCGGTTTAACAATAGACAAGAAATTCTCTTGGATTCCTCATTTACAAAATATTAAACTTCGTACAACATCAATAGCTAACTGCCTACGACGTATGCATGGATATAACTGGGGCTTAAATCCCCATATAACACGTATTCTTCTAAAAAGAGTCATCTCAAAAATGGTAAATTACGGAGCCGGAATTTGGCCACAACCAATGACAGTGAGAAAGATGAAATGTTTAAATTAAATTCAAAGGCCTTTTACTCTTTGAATTACTCGGGCGTATAGCACAACTTCAAATATAGCACTTGATACTTTAGCTGGTACTCTTCCATTATCAATCAGTGCAGAAATGGAAAGCGCCTATATGAAAGTCCTTCAACTTAAGGAAGCGGCAGAATTCAACAACAAACCTTTTGGCCATCCAACTATGAAAAGAAAATTAACCCCAATCTTATCCATCCAGCGCTTTGCTTCAGCAAAATCATATTCCCAACGTGTGAAGAAAATTAAAAATTCTATTATCAAACAGTGCGCTTTCCATTTCTGCACTGATTGATAATGGAAGAGTACCAGCTAAAGTATCAAGTGCTATATTTGAAGTTGTGCGATACATCCGAGTAATGCAAAGAGTAAAAGGCCTTTAATTTAAACATTTCATCTTTCTCACTGTCATTGGTTGTGGCCAAATTCCGGCTCTGTAATTTACCATTATTGAGATGAGTGTTTTTAGAAGAATACGTGTTATTTGGGGATTTAAGCCCCAGTTATATCCATGCATACGTCGTAGGCAGTTAGCTATTGATGTTGTACGAAGTTTAATATTTTGTAGATGAGGAATCCAGGAGAATTTCTTGTCTATTGTTAAACCGAGGTACTTAATTGTATTCACAGATTTGATCTTTTGATTGTCAATTTTTAGAGCTAAAGCTTTAGTTATATTTTGCCCTGGGTTATGGATCACTAAACTTGGGTCTTACTATGTGGAAATTTGTAGTTTTTGAGTTTTGCAAAGTTCGTTAAATAACTGGAGTATTTCATTGCAATTATTCCGTAAAATGTCTCTGGTACGGCCACTTGTAGTAAAAGCTACATCATCTGCAAAAGCTACAATTTTTGAATGATCTGGCCATGGATAGGCAATGATGTTGTTGAAACTGATATTCCAGAGATCTGCACTCATGCAAGACCCCTGAGGACATCCTCTGACTTGATTATGCACAATTTCAGTGTTGTTGTAAAGAATCACACTTTTCCTGTTTCTGAAGTAATCTTGAATAATTAGAAATAAATTTTGAGGGCACTTAAAGGAACGCAGCGCTTGTAAAACTGCTGGTCACCATAAAGAATCAAAAGCTGATTATAAGTCGAGACAAGTTCATCTCCAATTGCTTATACTGATGGATCAAAAATTGAAGGAAAAGTTGGTTCCGCAGTCGTTTTTCAAATTACCCCCTCAAATATCATCAAATGAAAAAGCCATCTCCATAATAATAATAGTGTTTTCGAAGCGGAATTGTCAGCTATAAAAGCAGCGATTGAAATAGCCATTCTCAAAAATCTCAACGAATTTAGCATAACATCTGATTCCCAAGCAGCTATTCTAGCTTTTAAGAATCCCTTACCTTCCTCTCCATTGATATCTGACATAAATTCTCTTCTTGGCAAAATTCCAAACTACAAAATTCAAATTTCATGGATCAAAGGACATAGTGGCCATTTTGGTAATGATCAGGCAGATAAACTAGCCAAAGAAGCAGCTATTAATCAAGATGGTACTGAAATCATCATTCCGTGGCCTCGCTCAAATTTCAAGTACCAACTAAAACAACTTGCTCCAAAATCTTGGCAAGATTTGTGGAACAATGCTTCACAGGCAAGACACACATATAACTTGATCCCCAATGTAAGCTTCGCGTCTCTTTACTCGAATCCCTCACTAAATTACTTTATAACAGGGCATGGACCCTTCCCCACATATTTCTACGCAAGAAATTTGGCAAATTATGATATCTCTATATGTAGGGAACAGGTAACTCCTGATCATTACACTTTCTCATGCCCATTAACTGAGGATATTCACATAAAATCTCCAAGAACTGATCTCCTGGCATTCCAAAGGTTTTTAATTAAAGATAAACATCCGTATCCAAAGTTTCAGAAAATTATGCAACGACTTTCTTCCTACGGCCTAGATTTCTGTCAAATGTAACTCCAAATACTGCTTAGTAAACTTTTACATGCTGTGATTATGGATAAAATGTCTCCCCTTGTGAACTTTATAAACTGCAATAAACCAATATATCTGAAATAACCCATGAACACCCACCTCTTTAGCATTATTATTACAATTCATTTTAACAATGTGTTGCCAGTACTAATTATAATTATCTCATTATGTTTATCTGTTTATTAATTATGTTTATCTCCTATTTTTGTTGCACCAAATCAGATGTTCAAATTATCTTGTGAATCTCAAATTGTATTCCGACTATTTTGTAATCTACTTATGTCCTACATCATTATTTTAATTAAATACTGGATGCAGGGCGTACTGTGCGATTGCACGATGTACCATAATAGGCAAACTCTAGACCTTTTGGACAGGTTCAGTTTTTGTAAATTGCTATAAAATTTGCAATCCCCCGTTTTTTTTAAGAGTTAGTATGGGAAGGCATTACCAGTTGACCTATGGTACTTCGCTGGTGTCCCCCATACTTTTACCTTTACCTTTATCTTTACCTGTATGAACAAATTAGAATAGAAACACTATGCGGGAGAAAGTACCGTCAAAAATATTAAAAACATTGTTAGCCTTTTATGCTATCTTTTCTTGAGTTTCCGGTTACCTGATAAACAACACTATTTATTTACTAATTCAGAAGTCAAACAACAAAAATCAGCGTTAATTTACAAAACTTTCACAGGACTAGTTTCGATGGTTTTACCGAACCATCATCTTCAGCTGCAAAACCGCATTTTGCGGTTTTGCAGCTGAAGATGATGGTTCGGTAAAACCATCGAAACTAGTCCTGTGAAAGTTTTGTAAATTAACGCTGATTTTTGTTGTTTGACTTCTGAATTAGTATTTATTCGGCGTGTTATTGTTGTCTTAACTATTTATTTACTCATCCTTGATTCTCTTGTATGAAGTCTTTTTCCACCGTGCGCCACCAGGGATGACCACTGACCTCACATTTCAGTGACTTCCATTCTATCGTCATCCTTTCAAATGGGACATATAATCGTGAAGGTAGACGGCATAATTATTGCGACTAATCAAGATTTATGGAATACATGGCCTAACTAAATACACAAGGTTCATAACCTATATGTAACAGGTTCACTACATAAATATACCAGACTGTGATTAGTGTATTCATTTTTAGTTTTCACTCATTGCTTGTTTTCATACATTATTTAGTTGCTATTTATATGATCTTTAATGAATCCGATGTGCATCCATATGTACCCAATAATAATACATAATGTTAATCATTATGTTGTCATTATGTACATAATGATTAACATTACGTACTCGAAGGGAATGAATTTAAGCAAAAGTGCGAAACATTATACGGTACATATATATATATATATATATGGTGATGCTTGGAATTATTGCAATTAGTACTGAGGGTTTGGTAACTGCAAAGAGAGCATCATTGTTACTGTACCGAACCTTGAGCATTGGTTATGTTTGGTATAGCAGCGCTAGGCACAGTTCACCTAAGAATACTTAGTCGAAACACTGTTCTCCACTGCAGAGAACAAAATATTTTGTGCCGAAACTTCTAGGGCATTCCAGTTTTTAATATTTTACTCCACAGGGTCTGATAATGTTCTTAATCTTATTTTTGGACTGCTTATTTTCACACGTGTTCTTGGTCCACTGCGGCCAGTAGGCACTGCTAGGTGCTCATTCTTTGTGTTCGGACAGTTGAAAAGGTAGTGCCAAGATATAAGTATATGAATTTTTTTTCTCTTTAGCCTTGTAGGGTTTATATTTATTTTAACTACCATTTATTTTAAGTTTAAGCTATCTTTCCTGCCAAGCCTTTACCCCTGGAATTGCCAATGACAGAGTATGTAAATTTTAGTAGAACGCGCAGATTATTCAAATTTTTAGCAGAAGTAATTTGAGTTAAATAGAAGGGAAACGAGATTTGTAAGTGTGCTTCTTGATTCACGAGCGTGAAGGTTGCTTGGTAGAAATTTAAGAACCGCGCGTTTCGGCCTCTGTGCCTACTTCGGCAGTTAGTTGAATCTTTCAACTTCTTAATCAGAAAGCTTGCTGAATCTCAGCTGTATCTTAGACCGCGGTTAAGATAGTTACAATTATAGAGCCTCGTAGATAGTGACTTCGTTAGTTATTCATCCTGTCATTCATTTTTAGTTGTACTTTTCTATTTTCGTTTAACCGCCGGGTCGGCGTAGTTTGTGAGCGTCAAGTGAACGCAACTGTAATTTCTAAAGTGAAATAAAAAGGGATTAAACCCTTCTTACGAGTTTGTGTAACTTCCGGTTCATAGCAGTCACTACTACTGTTGCGGAAAAGTTGGGGCCACGCAACATCACAGCCTCACCATTGGCCCACTAGTTAAAATTGCTGAATATTGGTAGTTTGACTTCGGTTCGAACATAGGCAAACAAGTTGGCAGCATGATTGATTTCCCATGTGTAGAGTGACTACGAGTTAGTTTTCTTCTAGAAGCTCTTCATGAAGGCATCCATGCTCTTTGGTGCATAGCCTTAGGCAGTGCTTTGTCATATTTTTGTAACTTAATTTAATCTCTTCTTCTGTACAGAATAACTTCTTCTATACAAAGCTGTTTGGAAGGAGGTTTTGGTCAAAATCCTTTTTATATGTTCTACATGTAAGTTAAATTACTTTTCTTCAGTAAAGTCACTATTTTTTCGCTCTGAACAGAAAAATGGTTACCATTGCATTCATCATTAAATAATATTCAGCATACTTCATCTAAATAAAGATGGTTATTTGAATAAAAATTACTCTTAAACGAAGACAATACTAATATGGCAGATAGTAAAACTTTAAAAACTAATCTGAGTAGGCGAAGATTATCTGACAGAGAAACAGCACTGGATGTAATAGAAACGTTGATTCATTATGTAGAAAATGGTGTTTCAGACAATATTTTATATTTCAAAATAAACTTCGGAAGCTTCAGTGAATAAATATATACTGTTTATTTCACTGTTTTCAATCCGCAGAAAAATATCTCATAAATTCCCACGGCGATTCAAATGCTGTATAAATGTTACTTCCAATGCATATACAGGTCCATGTTTTGTCACAAATTGCAAACCTATTCAAAACAAATACTTTTCTTTTAAAGAACAAATTCACATTTACCATTACATTTACTTTCAGTTTGCATTTTCAGTTTTAAGTTGTGTATGCTAGCTATAAGCAGATTAACTCCGATGTAAGATGTTGAACATCATTTAAGGCATTTTTCTTATCTTCGTGCACTTTACTCGTAAAAGCGTTGACGCATTTTTACCTTATCGATCGATACATCATAGAAAGGCATTCCATCATAAAGTAATTACGACGTGAGTTTAGATGCGACGACCGCTTTTCGCAGTAGAAGTTAAAGCCAATCCAACTGTTTTATGCTGACAGAGTTTAACTCTCTTAAGTACATAATATTGAATTGGGTTTACTAAGGTAAACATCGCATAACACCGAAAAAAAATTGCGCAACTCCTCGTGAGTTGTATAATACAGAATTAAAATTATATTTAGCCGTTCCATGTTTAGATAAAAAATTGTCACAGATCATCAGAGAAGAAGACAGTTTTGAGTAAATCAAGAAGTTGTTCATTTAAAATGCGCACTCAGTTCAATGAACAACTTCTTCACTTAACCAAAACTGTCTTCTCTGATGATCTATGAAATTTGTCATTATTAAGTAAATTATATAAAATCTATTTGTCGCATTAAATAAATTAAATCCAGTGCGCGAAACTGTCTATCGGAAATCCTAAAGATGTGCTGTTTCTAAATATATTTAGCCCAATATGGTGTTAGCCCAAATGTTCCCGAACCGTGTATGTGCCTCTTAATGAAAAAATAAATATAATATATGAAATAGAATATTAATAGTATTATAATATTCGAAAACTTTCACATTTTTATTTTTATGTTTTTAACATGACCTTTGCAAAATGACTTGTCAAGAAATATGTTAACGTATACGTTAATTTGCCATTGCTAAAAGTATATATTCTGGTGGTTTGATAGTTAAAAATTCACTGGGCAATCATAAGGCACGAATGGCTTCATCCCCATGGTATAAATACATGTGACTAGGGCAATAAAAGAAAGAAAACAAAACAATTAACATTATGAATATTATGAAGCAGCATTCATTACGCCTGATACATTGGATATTTCTAAATAACGCTTAGATTAACGTAGTCTTCAACTCGAACATGGGGCACCTGGAAGCCCAAATTTTGTATTTCGAATTTGTTTCATAGCTGTCGTTATGTATTTCTACAAGTTATATATTGTTATATATATTTACAGTATATCTGTTTAATATATTAGTTTAACAAATTTCTGATTAACAAACTCGGCAATTTAAAAGGGAGCAGTGGCAACACTTTTCGAAATAAAACATTTTTATCTCCAGCTAACGAGACTGCCTATTTTTAATTCTAAAGATATGTTGTTTTAAAATATTTTTTGATTTTGCCTTTGAACTGAATTTTATGGGGCGTAAGCGCAAAGAACGTAATATTAGTTCAATAAAGTAAACGCACAAATTATTAATATTAAAAAGACAAAAAAAGTTTTGTAAAGCCATCTTTGTAAAAAAATTGAACATTATGATGAACTGAGAAACGAGTGAAAAGAAACAGAGAAATGTATTACAACATTTAACGCTGCGTCAGAAATTCTAATCGTATACTGCTATGCTGTTTTTAAAATGTTTGTAATTTTGCTGTCGAATTGTATAAGGCGTAAGTGCGAAGAAAATGGTGTTTAATAATAAATCTAAAAGGACAAAAATGTGTTAGTAAGGAGTGAGTGTAATAGCAGACTGGTAGACTGAGAGCTCAGCCGGGGGGTGAAAAACCATAGCAAGCGACCGTTAAAATCTGAAACCTTTCACATTTTATTGCTTAAATTATTTATCTTATTACTAATTAAACTTAAAATGCATATTTCATATCGTTTTTGGAATGAATATCGTTTAAATGAAATTATGGGAACTATGTTACATAAATGTAAAGGCAGATATTAAATTTATCAACCCAGACGTTATACAGGCTGCGTAACAGATTGCATCATTCATGGGTTGGCTTTGTGATTATGTATTATTAAAATAAAAGTAAAAAAAAAATAGGCATGTCTTTGCAGAAGACATCCTTTCCTTTTGTAATAATATGTTAATAATATAATACTGTATAGTAACACGTTTTGCGTTAAATGTCTCGTACAAAAACATAACCAAATCTATTACGTTGCTTTCCACATCAAGAATAACTCGTATGAATTTTTTTTTCTATAGTTCGAAAATAAAGAATTGCTATTTTACACACATTATGAAATAAGGCTTATTTTCACAGACCCTAAATTAAACATGAGACAATGGAGGAAACGCATAGAAGTTCTTGGATTCAACGAGCATGTTATCTTGACTCAACAAGCTGCAATATTATTGGATATTGCTTGCAGCTTAAAGAGGGTTATCGATTACGTTAGCAAGGGTAATGAGAAATGAATTATGCATGTGAGCACAAGTCTTCGAAGATATTCATCACAATAGGTTTTATTTCTCCGTACACATTTGAGGCAAAGATAATGTCTCAAGAAATTTGGAAAGAAAAACTGAACAGGAAAGAACTCTTACTAAAAGATTTGAAGAAAATATGTGATGTAATTATTTGAATGGATATGAAATAATTATTTGAACAAATTACCGTTATATAACCATTTACTCAGTCTGCCGGAAATGAACAAATTTACTAATTCATAATTTTGTAGGTGTCAGTAAAATATCCTATAATACTGATTTAACTGTATTACAGCTTATTAAGAGAAAAATCTGTGTCTATTTCAGTCAAGCATTCCACAGCTGCATGAAGTTACTTTGCCGAGTACAGCGTTTCCTTTCATTGGTGACAGAACGGAAAATTATCATATGCATTTAGTCACCTCTTGTCGGATCCAGATTAAATTAACATCTTCGAAGCAATTCGCAAATTTTTATATTAAAATGCACGTATTGGAATGAAACCACAGCGAAGAATGTCTCGCATATAACGGGAGAACCGAATGAATGAAATTCAGGACAAGCAAACTCAAGAATTTTGTGCATTCATATGCTAAACTTCTAATAGAGAGCTAGCATTAAAACTTATTAAACAGCGAGATTGCGATGTTATTTTCTTCATTACTGCTAAGGTATGCGGTAGCAGATGCAATTTCCCCACATGCATTGTATCATTTTATTCCAGACGGCGTTTCCTAAAAGGTTAATGGAAGCTTCTTTTTTAGGAAGTAGAAAGAATATCATTTGAAATCTTTGCACCTTTTTGACCATTAATGGATGTGAAGGCAAGGAAACGGAGAGGATGGGTATTGGACGGGGACAGCATTTTGGTAATTTAAGAAAGAATTTTAGAGAAGGATTTGGTTTTCTAAGACAATATCTGGAATTCAAAAGATGTAATTAGAATCGTTTGTCAGTGATGACTAAGCAACTGATAGTGAAGAACAGATTATCCTTTAAATGATTTGTTTTTCTTTTAATTATTTCGATAAAAGAACATCGATTAAATTATTATTAATTATCGTATTAGACATCGATAAAAGAACATTGAATGCATGGAAAAACATTATGTCTTTCATATAATATTCTCTTAATGGACAGATGGTGCTGATAGTTATTTGTTTAAAGCTGTTATCAAGAAAATCAACATTTCAAGGTCCAGAAATTGTAATGCGACTTGTTTTTGAAAGAAGAACAAGTACTAAATAATGAAGAATGGGATAGCATTTAAGATGAATCAACTAATTTTGAATAGTTCGTGGACATCAGTGGAAGTGGACTGGATTAGTGAACCCCGAAGACGATAACGGAACTCAGAGAACCTCAGGAAATGCCCAGTCATCTCGTTGATGAAAAACATTGAAGTAAACAGCTATCAAAACTTTTATATCCCTACTGATTTCAAAACAGTAGAATGCTAGTTTTAAAAGTCTTAAATATAGTTTTGTAAAATAACTATATTTAGGCTCCTAAATATAGTTTTGTAAAATAACTATATTTAGGCTCCTAAATATAGTTTTGTAAAATAACTATTTAGGCTTCTGAATATAGTTTTGTAAAATAACTATATTTAGACTCCTAAATATAGTTTTGTAAAATAACTATTTAGGCTTCTGAATATAGTTTTGTAAAATAACTATATTTAGACTCCTAAATATAGTTTTGTAAAGTAACTATATTTAGGATACATAAGGATTTTGTAAAGTCTCCACTTCTGATACATTTAATAACTTACTAGCATTCTTGTTTTCAATGGCCATGAAAAATCTATTTCCAATGAAAAATAACAATCATAATTTTACGCTATTTTAAAAGGCTCTAAAAATGAATAAGTTTTGTAATTAAAATTCTGATACTTTAATTCCCTATGCTTTCAGAGTATATCTCCAAATTTTAAATCCATCCATTGTATTTTTCTTATTCTAGGGCTTAATCTGAATTATTTGCTAACTTCAAATTCATTTATGGCTCAATTTCCAAATTCCATTTATGAGTTTTTCTCTATGTGTCATTTACAACTAGCTTATTTTTTCGATATGTAATAGTTACGTTCTAAGTTACTTATTTCGTGGGTATAATTGAATTTTAAACTTTATAGTAAAAGACGATATCGAAGACCTTATAGACAACTAAGCGGTTTACTTTAATTTGTGTAAAGGACTTCCTTTTATTACTTTTTAGAACTTTGAGAACAGTTATTATTTGTGTACAATTCATTCTGTTGAATGAACAGTTTCAAGGGAAAAATAGCGCACTATATTTATTACTTGTTGGAGAGTGTTGTACGAAGCACTTCTGACTACACTGAACTTCTTAAAATGTAAACAATGGAATATATCAAAGAATTATCTATTATATAAATATAAATATTACACACTCTCTTGCAAAAATCGATGCACCAAGAAGTACTTTTGCGATCGTGACGAAATTTGGTATGCAAAAACATCTTGATCGAACATGTAAATGATCAACGTTTCAAGGCAAATGAACAAGAATTGCGATCATAGCGCTCATTTCTAGTGCGTTTTTCGTAAAGTATAAAACCAGTAACAGAGACAGAAAATTTATCTTTTTCGTTGCTGCCATTGTAATACCGTAAAGAAGTAACAAATGGTGCGATTACGACGATATCGAAGACCTTATAGACAACTAAACGACTTCGAACGTGGTCGCATTGTAGGGTTGCGTGAAGCTGGGTGCTCATACCGAGCAATAGGCCGCCACCTGTAGCCTGCAGACACTGCTGCGCAAAGATGTTGGCAGCAATGGTTGCTACAAGGAAACTGCCGACTAGCCGACGAAAGGAAGGCTCTGGAAGGCCAAGGAGCACAAATGCAAGGCAAGACAGGATGATTGTTCGCCAGGGCCAAACCTCCCCAACGGTATCATTGTCGACTGTTCACCATATTCAACGCACTACAGTCACGTCTATATCTCCCGTGGTAACGTCCACCATCTTACGGCGCTTGCTGAGGCGGGGTTACGCTCACAGAGGCCTTTAAGACGTTTGCTTTTGACTTCACAACATCGTTGGGGTCGTTTGGAGTGGTGTCCCAGCCGATCATTATGGCTGCCATCTGACTGGCATCGTATAGTGTTCAACAATGAATCTCTTTTCACTTTTGAAGTAGATGAACACCCTGTTCGTGTCTGGAGGGGAGGGGGCCAGCGATTCCAATCAGCCTATGTTTTACAAAGCCATACACCCATAACCCCTGGTGTGATGGTGTAGGCGCTATTTCTTATGACAGTAGGTCATCTTTAGTAATCTTTCGTGCATCTTTAACAGCTCAATGATATTTTGATATCATCCTGCGGCCGGTTGCATTACCCTTCATGGCACGTCATCCTGGGGCCATTATCTAACAAGATAATGCCAGGCCACATACCGCTCGCATATCTTTGTACTGTCTCAGGGCTGTTGATACTCTTCCTTGTAAAGCAAACCCACCAGACATTTCACCAATCAAGCATGGCTGGAGCATGGTAGGCCCCCAATTTTGGACACCACAAAATATCACACATCTGGAGCGACAACTGATAAATGCTTGGCAGAATGTGTCGCAGGATGACATTAAGAACCTCTACCACTCCTTGCCTCGACGAATTAAAGCATGCATTGGCGCCAAGGGCGGTTCTACCAACTACTAATTTGAACACTCAATGGGTGGTTGTGTGACCTGAACAGGTAGTATGACCTTGACTTCTTAATCATTTTATTACTAGTGTATGAGCTACACACATATTCAATTTAACCACTTCCTTTTCGGTGCTTCAGTTGTTTTGCAAGAGTGTATATATAAACACAAATATTATTATATATAAAATATATACACTATTATTATTATATATAAAATATATACACTATTATTATTATATATAAAATATATACACTATTATTATTATATATAAAATATATACACTATTATTATTATATATAAAATATATACACTATTATTATTATATATAAAATATTATTTCAAATTCTAGAGAAAAATATTAATATGCCATACAACTGATTTAATTATTCGAAAAACTAGAGAGATCTTAATATTGTGCTCACAATTATGTTACAGATCCATATAAATGTTTTCGCTCATGATGATAGCTCAAATTAAAAAACCTGAAATGACAAAGAAAATAATTTTCAATGATTTGCAGTGGCAGTTTTTTTTATAGAAGATAAAATAGTACTTCTTGAGCCACAGATGATTGCTTATTTAATCTATACAACAGTACTGTGTACATGGGCTCATAATCCAAAACATTATGAACAATTATATTAAAACATTGTTCATAAGAGTTTGAATATCTAAATAATATAATATAACATTTATAATGTTTTGTTAACTTTTAATTAAAAAAAGATAAATACAATATTTAACAGATGAAATATACGAAAATGTAATTTAATTTTACTTCAATTCAAAAATTGGTTGGATTAGGTTTCATTGTCTTTTCACATACATTCATTCAGCTTTTTCAGTATTTAAGTTCTTCAAATATAATGCATAGCGATAATATTTGCTAACAACAATTTGAAAATGAGACGGAACATTCATAGTGAATTGACGCAAAATTTAAATTCGAGACTAATATCCTTTCTAAGCTAAAAAAAAAAAAAAAAAAAAAAAAATGAAGGCCAAGATATAGGCACGTGCATCAGAGTTGCTTGAGGTATCTTTCTTTGCTGGACACAATGAACGCCCTCAAGAAGAACATGCTTAACATCTTCATCTCTGTTACCGCAGCTTGAAACAAGTCTTAATCGCTTTAAATAGCTCGTAAAATTGCCATATTCACACAAAAATTCACTTACTTTAATATCTGTTGAAAACTGATTAACTTTTATTCTGTGGAAAATTGTAGGAAAAAACATTTTTGATCTAATGTGTTTTTGATGATGTCAAATAGTCTCTGTTCCAGATACAAATAGCACTATTTCTAAAAATAGAGTTTGAGAAACAGGAATATGGAGATTTAAATCAGTATGAAGTTGCGTGGCTAGCTTTGCAAGATAATCAGTCCTATCATTCCTAAGCACCTATTTTAGCTTAGACAACATGCGTTTATGATTAGACTTCTCAAATTCACCACTTTCTGGAGATTCTTCTTTCTGTTGCTCACCTTAAGAAGACTTTCCAAGATTTTGCAAATGTTGTTGATCTCACATGTTACCACAGCTGACGTGAAATTTCTTTTAAATACTACCTTTGCAAACTCTCGATCGTTCTCCTAGAATAATTTAATCAATTAAAGTTGACGAAATATTCAGACGATAATTCCTTTTTTAAGTCTTCAAAATCCCTTGATCCATGTGCTTACAGAGTGCGACATTTGGAGGGAAAAAATGACTTTATTCCTTCGTCTTCAAGTTCTTTATTCGGGTGAGAAGTGAGATTATCAAACAGCATTAGTGATTTCCATGACAAATTACTCATTTCCTAAAATTTATCAGTTTGAGGCACAAAGTCATTCGGAAAAAACATTTTTTCAAAATTTCTGAACACATCCAAACACTTTTCTAACTAAAATGTGCAACAACAGTTTTGGACACGTTCTTGAAAGCTCTTGTTTTTTTTTTTTTTTTTTTTTTTTTCGTAGCTCTATGAAAGTCCGGCGAAAATCAGACTGCAAGCTAAACCTGGACTCGTCGGAAAACATCACACAAGCCCACAGTTGCGGTGTCCATAATGCATGCTCTCTACTCCAGGCTAACCGAAGGCGACAGTGAGTTGCAGTAAGTGGAACGCATCTGACAGGTCTACGAGCATATAGACCAATCTGCTCTAAGCGTCTGTACACGGTCTGCCTTGAAATTGTCGTACCAGTGGCTGAAGAGAGCTGACGAGACAGGTCTGAGGCTGTGCTCCGCCTGTTTCTTTTGGCAGTAACTGCCGAATACTGGTCCTCATTCGGCGTTGTAACTCTGGGGCGACCTGTGCTGTAACGTCTAGTCGTATTACCATCATCTTGGAATCGTTGCCAAAGCCTGGAGATGACACTCTGGGCAATTCCAAGTTCGTCTGATACTTCCAGTTGGGTACGCCCACATTCCAAACGGCCGATAATTCTACCACGTAAAAAATCATCCAAATGCGTCCTTTGTGTCATAACTATTCGGTTATTGCTCTGAAATGCTTATAAAGCGCCTGCGAACAATTTTACTTTGCCTGTATTCCTTATATATCACTCTCTTACACTTTCGTCATTGTGACGTACCATCGGTGTCATCGGCTGGTTGCTTCCTGAAATTTGCATATGATTCTTGAAGATGTGTGTAGTGATTTTACAGGTGATATATTTATTTTAGAGTTCGATTTCCGCGTGACTCCGAATTATTCTTAATTTATGGACATGAGTGTATTTAAATTTCGTAGCGCTGGTGAAGGAACGCAAATTTCACCATTAGGAGAAAAGGTGTAAATACTGAGTTCTAAAAGGGAAAGTTAAAAGGAGTGGGCAAGCACTGTACCATTGTAGTGTGAGCTTCTGATTCTGCATTTATTGCTGGTTAAAGTGGCGTAACAGCTATTTGCTGCCACGAGAGACGCGGTATTATGTAACAAAGTTATGTGAGCCCTGGGGAAAATTCTACTGTTTTGTTAATATCTTTGAAATTTAAGTTTAGTTCTTGTTAGTTGAGCTACAGTCCGAACGAGGCGTAGTTGCTTAGCGTCAAGAAGACGAACTGTGAATTCTAAAGAGTTTAATAAAGGGTTCTTTAACCCTTCTCCGGTCTGGTTCTTGCACTTACTTCAGCTGTCGCACTGAAAGCTTGACAAATGGTAATAAGGTTCATTTTAGGATTTGTTTCATTAAGGTTTTTTTTAGATTTGTTACATTTTCAGATTTGTTACATTTGACATTAATACAAGCAAGGATCCTTCACATTTCTTTAATTCCCTTGCAGCTAGTTCCTGCAGCTTCAAACATAACTGGAAGTGTGTTAGCAGTTAGCATTTTGTAATTTAGTTCCGTCTCATCGCAACTAAATATTTGATTACCAGTGAAGCTTTTTTAGTCCAGAAACTTATGAAACTTATCTCTGAGAAGACAGATTCATCCTTTGCTGAATGTGTTTTTTAGACACAGAGTTAGATGTATACCACTCATGTTCTTCTACCTATCGAGCCACGCAACACTAGCTGTTAAGCTATAGCCACCCGCATTAATTCCTTTTGGAATTTCAAGGATTTTCCTTGAAATATTGGTACAAATTAACCTTTGTATTTCGAAAACCAAAGGAACAAAGCTTCGACAACTTTTTCGTATTTATATTTTTTCATCCTTTTTTTAAAATTTTATATCGCTAGTTTTCACTTCCTCAGAACATCCTTTTTTTTACCTCTTTTTGGTTCCTTTTCTAGTCTTTTAAAGGCCTTTTCTTCACATTACAATACTGTGCCACCTTTAATAACGTTTCACATTTTTCTCATAACTTCAAAGCTTTAAACTTTTCTTTCATAGAAATAGACACGTTTTCCCTTTCTGAAGCTATCACTATGCACCATAGAATATGATACATAAATACAAGATAAACACACTGTCCTCTAAACGGGGCATTATAACAGGAACAAAGAACAAACAAAACCTCTATTCATCGACAAATACTCTTGGTACTCAAGTGAACAAAATGACTGCATTGTAGTGACTCAAGCTAATAGACTCTAGATCAACAATGAAGATGCTTACCTGTGTACCTTCAAGAATAAGTGATTTTTTTTTTAGAATTTTATTTTTTATACCGACCACGTTTGATTAAACGTAACGTCGGACGGCCAGGAATGTACGTGAGTTCTTTCTTGTTGAGCTAATTTTTATTTTAGTAGCTTCTTCACGTCTTTATTATTTTGTCTAAAAACAGGTTATCATAGATAATAAAACGTCTTAAAGATCAAAGCGCTCGAAATTTCTGCCAGCAACACAGTCTGAATATGATTTTATCTAAGTTGAATTCATTGTCGTGTTGCTACCAGGCTTTGCTAATAAGATTTAGTAATGCGAAGCATAAAATAATGTTTCCAGGAGGCTTTAAGTATTAATTACGTAGCAAAGGCTGCCTCAAAACACTTTTGAAAATTATATGTTAAAAATTATATTTTGGAAAAACTCGAGACAGCAAATTCGTAAACAGAATTTATCATGAGTGTAGCCATTTGTGATCGCGATTTCCCTGCTTTTGCAATTATTTAATAGAATCAAATATATTTACACGTTTCATTGATATTATAACACTCTAAATGCAAATCAAACGTGTTAAAATTTATAACAGAGACTGCATTTAAATAAATTCATAAAGCTGGAAAGAAAGTGAGATTATTCAACATTTTATAACGTGGAGTTATTCAGTATAATTGCATATTTGCGAAGTAAAAATGAACATAGTCAGCAAAATTATTGCGACCTACCTTTTCAAGGTGTTTACTTTACATGAGGAGGAAGAAAGTAAAATTCTATACTAGCTAATAAGCTTATTCAGAAAAAATAAAATCTGTAAACAATTCACGCAGAACCCAAAGACAAAGGCAAATCTTCCTTAACACATGAGGTACATTGCTACTGAGGAAAGTTTCAAATGGAAGCCTCTTAATTAATCTTTGATCCACACTCATCCTTAGTTGAATGGTTTTCTCCATATACAGTGAGATGCCGTAACGGATTATTGCAAACCAAACACTGTTGTATATACGGGTTTGTCCAAGCTTTCTCGATGTTTCGGAAAAACAGTGTTGTAGGGTCATCATGTTGGTGAAAAATGGACAAATGTCACAACGTGGTGGCAACCCATTTCACTAAGGCCTGACAGGAGAATTTCTATCTCTATGAGCAGTTATACGAGCTATTTTCACAATATGAATGTTTATGGTTTCAGAGTCAGAAACTAGTAAGCTGAAGCTATAAGCCCAACACATAAGCTCTGGTATGAAATATGTTGCCTCAAATTAAGTTATTCAAACTATAGCCTAAAGGTACTATACCAAGTGCAACATTTAAGCAAAGAATCCACTAAAACAATGCGTGACATTACAATATTATGCAACAGCAAAATATAATGTAATAGAATCAAATATTTACAGAATTTTACAACAGTGTGATTTTACAACAGTTACAAGAGGAGTCAAATCCTGGTGGTTCATCACCACCAAGATTTGGTGATTGGGTCCCCTAAGCCCAGTCACCCTTTAGAAGATGAAATATTAAAGAATGTTTTCCCTTATTTGAACATGCCTTCGTGTATTTGGAAATATAATCGAGAGAAATCCAGGATTGGAGTTTCGACGAAGGCACTGCACAATTTTCTCGTCTCTTCCTTCAAAATAACATAATGACTCTGCAACCATATGATCTACACATATCTAACAGTTATATCTAAAACTGCGTCGCTAGTATGTAATATATTGTTTTGATGTAAGACACAAAACGTTCATCACAACGAAAGTGTGTTCCTTGAAGAGGATTAAATGTCAGTAAACTTTGAAACAGGCAGATTGTTTCCGAAAATATACGGAGTTGTTTATTTGCATAATTATGAATATCTTGTTTTTCTGACAACTTTAATTCTAAAACTTATAAAATTTGAATCAAGTCAAATAACTTAGATTGTTATGTTTTCACTTTCATATGGCTCAATCTGAAACATGTTTTAGTACTGAAAAGAATTGTTGTGATATTTAGAAACACAAATAACCGGCACAAGGCCTCGGATGTTTTTTATGGTAATTTCGAATATTCTCAGACAAACTTCCCCAAAAGCGAAAATTAATTTTGCCGACAGGTCTTTGCAGATGCGGCTCCAACTAAAGAAAACAACCAAACTCATTTAACCCGTAACATTAGCATTCCTAGACACACACGTTCCACTCTCTTAAGCAATCTTTACTTGGAAAATCACTAAGACGTAGACGCATCCCATTATTACTTTTTTGTTATTTTTGTCAAACTTCTTGAGGAAATTTTTGTGACAAAGAAAGCATTTTCAGGATAAATCTGGAACCCAGTTAATTAAATCCTATGGACAAATGATGAAATTACGTTAAAACTTATAAAGCCTGCTCCGAAGTTAATACTGATAACACTCTTTTAATCAAGATCTTCCGCTCTTAACTACCACTAAGAGATGAATTTATTTCGTTATCTTATTTCTCTTAATAGCTCAAAGTTTGTTTTTATCTTCAGAAAAGTTGTTTTTACGAAGCAGTAGAGTAGCTTGGAAAGCTTTCGCCTTCTCTTTTGCTGATGCGTGCTTTCTTAAGATTGCCAGTAATTTCTGCTTAGTTTATAACGGTGAGAAAACTTATAAATTGATTGGTGCTCTCTCCTTATTATTTTCTGAAAGGAAATTAAGATGAGGTAAATTATCCTAACTGAATACGAAAGAATTTTATGTGCAGCATTATTTACGATTTACAAATCCAAAATAAGAGTAAAACGTTTTTTATTGTCACGTTAAGACAAATATGAAATGCTGCATTACATTCAGTTTAAACAATAATTTAAAAGGTTTGAAATTATGCGTCTGTTCCAATATTAAATGTTTATTAGCCTCTGATAAACTATTAAATTGTTTCTTGGAAAAAATAAATGATAAAGACCATGCTGTAAAAATATGATTTTTTTAATATTACAAACACTTGGGAATTAATAATATATTTTTATTTGCAGCTAAGAACCTTTCACTAAGGATTTCAAATGTAGGCATATATATATAGTGATAGAAGAATAATTGATAATGTTTTATACTTTATTTAAACTACACAGATAGTCGCAGTCACACACAATTACATTATATCACACAGTCAAACACAGTCAACATTATGTGCATTATTTTGCATTGCATCTGGAGTGTCTAGTATGCAATTCTCAGAAACCGTTGCTAAGCTTCGCAAATTATATCAGGTAAATGAATACAATGTTGAGTGCTTGCGAGGTTGAATTTTAAAATGAGGTTCGATAATTTTTAAAAGACGAAACAGCTTACTTAATGAAACTGATTGAAAACTCCACATTAAAGCCGACGATAAAAGTTACTGCAGAATTTTATCTGAACACCAACTTGCATAAACAGCAATAAATATACAACATTTGAGGTTTACCATACCCTCAGGTGTAAGATTTCAGAACATCAACTGCATCTCAATTTTATTTATTTTCTCTATTTGTTTACATCACAAATGCGAACTTGCAAACGAATACAGTCGAACGTATACATATTAAAAAAAATTCGCTTAAATCTCTAAGCGGCATGATCGCTTTTATTTGTTTATAAAACCTGTTGTTACTTGCCAGACATATATATATATATATATATATATATACATATATATATAATGTTGTACGATCTTAAATTCACTTAGTGCGAAATTGAGTTATTCTACTACTTGCGCAATTGCTGCAAATATATATATATATATATATATTGAATGATCTAAAATTCACTGAGTTCGAAAATAAGTTTTTCTAATACTTGCGCAATAGCTGCAAAATATCTTTAGTAAATAATATATATATAATGTTGAATGATTTAAAATTCACTTAGTTCGAAAAGAAGTTTTTCTAATATTTGCGCAATAGCTGCAAAGTAAGATAATAATAATTTATTTACTAAAGAAATATTGATTATATTATCTCCTAATATAAATTTAATAGAAGTATCAAAAAAGAAGGAACCCATATATAGGAAGTTTATGAACGAAGAAACACAATTTTCGGAATTAAACTTCCTACATATGGTTTTCCTCTTTTCGATACTTCTACTAAATTTATATTAGGAGATAATATAATCAATATTTCTTTAGTAAATAAATTATATATATATATATATATATATATGTATAAGTGCGTAAACGACATTGGTACTTTTAGCAGCTTGCAGTCGTCATGGCCGAGAGTGGATATTTTGATGCGCTGTAGCTCGAAGTCTGCGTAACTAGATACATAGATCCAAAATTAACATCATTTTATTGTGTGATAATTTACATCGGCTCATTTTCGTAGACAGGGTATTTTTTTTTCAATCATAGTTAAATAGGATAATTTTTATATACACAGGTAAAAAGGATACCACATCATTTTAGGCAAATGGCCAAGTGAGCATAGCAGCGTGGAGATGCTGGCAGGGCGGAATTTCGGAATAGGAATGACGTAATTGCTTGCGAGTTGTATTTATACTAAGTAGGTGCATAAAGTATAGTTAACTGTGATTGGTTAATTTTAGGTTGATAAGTAACGTGGAAAGATCTCGAATGTAAGAGAACAAATGAACTTGAGAACCCCAAATTTAGAATTGTTAATTTTGAGGTCGCCATTCGTTTCTTAGCGCAGCCATCATATTTTGTTATATCTTATATATATATATATATAAGATAAAATTATATGAATCAGAATTATAACTATAAACATTAATTCTTCCTCTCTATTCTAAAATCGTAATAACGTATCTGCATTGCGTCATTTCTAGATCACTCTATGGCCCGCGCAACTCGGATGACGTAATAATTAAGAACTGAAACTGTCCTTGTAAACCAAAACTTTTCTCTTCGCGTGCTTGCATCTTTCATAACTACGTACTTCAGCTTTTGCCCTCTACTCTGCTAAGATGTAATTTCGCTGGCTTGCTTTCTATCCCAACAATATCAAAAATGTAAATCTTCTGTTGAAAGGCACGACTAGAGTGCCAAGTGATTGTGGCCACAAATATCAATTGGAAATAAAAATGGAATTAAAACTGCTTCGACTGCCAAGTTCTTTAGATGTTACCAAGTTAGCATTACTAGCATACTACGCAATCAAATTCTTCTTCAGTATGGGTCTAATCACGATTCTTCAATGTTCCGTCTTTTCCTTGTGCTTTTATTATGACATATATATATATAAATTAACTGATATACTGTGCTTCATATTTCTTTTAATAAATATGGTTGCATGGCCGCATAGGAGTTTGATTTCCTCATGCGAAATAAGAATACAAGCCAGTTTCCTTTAACAATTTCTCAACGAAGGTATTCTTCCCATGTAGTAGATAGCCATCGCATAATGTAAAATATCTTATCTAGTCAAATTCTTTAAAGATTAAATCATCAGTTTATTTCGTTCTAATGCATAAAATATTATACAAACAAAAAGTACTATAAATAAATATACAAATGTTACTATTAATATCGTTTAAACACAGTACTTCATGAGTATACCCAAAGAGTGACGCTATTCTGAGGATTAGATGGAGTTTTTTGTTTTATCTACTGTTTACGGAAATCCTTCACTGAAGTATGACAGCAACGTTTCTTTTAACATGATACATGAAGACGTAAAATAGTAATAATAAAAATTCTGATAAATATCTAGAATACAATCTCTGACACATGGCTATGAGACTAAACGCATGCATGCGCATATAGACCATGTCCATGACAGTCATTATGCAGCCATTAGATTTTTATAATCATTGGTTTCTGATATAAACAGTTACAAGGGTATTTTAAATGGATCAGATATTCATGTCTTGGTAATGATAAACTTACAAACTCTATTCGTAAAAATTACAAAATCTAATTCGACATACGGAAAAATGGAAACGACTTCGAAAACGAAAAGACTAACGACTTACACGTCGAAACGACTTACGACTTCGAAAAAATAATTACTTATATTTAATAAACTTCTATGCTTATTGTAAATAATTAAACTTAAGGTCTGACTTCAGTGCGACAAACTACTGACTCACATTTTTAATTCCAAAATTTGGAATTTTTTTGGATTTTATTCACAAATTCATAAATTTTATTCGGATTTTATTCAGAAATTCAAATTTACATAGCTTCGCTCGAAATAGGTTAAAAAATAAATTAAAAAATTATGAAGTTTATTTTTCTACCTTAATTTCACATGATGATATTCTTTTGGATTTACTAGGATATTTATCATTATTTAATTTAATTCTTTATTACATTTATTGCGTCAAAAGCATTATCTCAAAAGCAATTACGGGTTTTCAAATCTTAAAACTACATCAATAATGTAGCGAAAGTTGTTCTTATCGACCGGGCACATAGTGGCTTAGTTGGTGGGAATTCGAAGATCCTGAATTTTGCAACCCATCAAAGACAAGTCACTAAATAAACTGATTTTTTTGTTTAATTTCTTTTCCTGTTAATTTATTTAATTTATGTTACATTTATTGGAGAAAGTTCTATATTTTCTAAAACCTTCTAAAGTCTAAGTCCAAAATGTCCTTCTAAAAGTCTAAAATGTTCGAGATCGTCCACCAACTGTATATAGATGGTTACTCATTCAACTCGAATAATAAACTCTTGAGTTGAGACTTTAGTACTTTCCTCTTCATTTGGCTTAATGCGATCACTTCATCTTCGCGACAGTTCCATGGAAGAGACGTGTAAATCAATTACTACGGAAGAGATACACGAAAGCCTACGTATTCGATGACTGCCTTCTGATTATTGTCTTTTAAACAATTCGAGTAGAAGATTGAGGAAGATAGTTGATGGGAAGAAAGCTGAGCAACAACTCCCTGCAGGAGTTGGCACCTCTCCGATATTCACATGCATTTATTTACTTATTTTTTACTTTAGGAGCATAATCGAACATGCATGTAAAAATATATTGAACTAAAAATAATTTTAATGCCTAATTTACGTAAATAATATTACGAGCTGGCTGTGTCAGAATACTTGAAGCCCGCCATAGTTTTCTGGGTAACGAATTCTATAAAGGTTCTGTGAAATCTTTAAAAAAAAGTATTGATTAAAGCTTTTCAGGACACTGCATATTTACTCTCGTCAGTGATTTTTTAACATCAGAAACATTTTACTAAACTAATCAGTTTTTCATTTTTAATTGTATGAAGTTTTGTACATCTCATTCTTCAAAATGTGCATTACTATCGATTAGGATCTCTAATTTTGAAATCCAGTACCTCGGGGATTCAAATACAAAGGCAGTTCACACATTTTTAGACGAAGTATATTGTATTCACAAAACTAAATTTGATTGATTTTGGTTATATAGTGCATGATGCAGTCTCTGGAATGTGTAGCTCTGAAATCTATAATTTAAAAAAAATATACCCAAAGTATTAAAATCCCTTTAAAGTATAGAATAATGAAATCTCTGAAAATATCACTCTGAAATCAAGATTATGTTTGTCTATATAATGCTTGATATAAAATCCAGATATTCACGCGGGTAACGGATTGCAGCACGGGTACAAAACCGTCTGCATGCTAAATTCACAAGCATAAGTACAGAGGCTGTTCACACATTTTTTAGACGATGTATATTGTATTCACAAAACTAAATTACATAAAATTCTTGTGTTTTAAATGTTCTATTTGACATCCCTTATTCTGAACTATCTTTCGACACCGCAATTTCCAGGATAATAATGCCTTTTGAAGTGGCAGAAGAGGTATTCTATCCCATTCCTCCCGAACAGCTTTCCAGAGTCCTGTTAGGGTTTTGGGACAATGTTTGGATAATCCAGTTTTTAAAACTCCGAAAGCACAAAAATGCATAGGTGACACATCGGGAGATTTAGTAGGAATATCAGTGAAGGGTATGGCCTTGATACCATTTTTTGGTTCCATTTCTTTTAGGAAATTTACAGTGGATTTTCATGTGTGACTGCTAGCTTTGTGCTGATGGAGTCTCACAGATGGATGGCACTGTGGGTAAAGCGATGGTATTTCATTCAGAAAACTTGGCGATAAAATATTTTTCTCATAGTATTTGGAGTTAATCATGACATTTTTTTTTTTTTTGCACTCTCTTTATTTTTAACTTCCCATTATAAGAGAAACCAGCAACAATCATGAATCCCTTAGAAAAACTTTCTTTCGATTCTTTGAACCATGTACTTAAATTTTTTCTCCCATTTTATGATAATAAATGGCTCTTTTTTTGTTACAATCATTTAAATACACCCATGCTTGTGACAATTGTTTTCCATTTTTCTTTGGATAAGTGTTTCTCATATAGAATTCTGTAGCGTATCCTGCGTTGAGCGATATGCTTTGGAAGAAGACGATGCACATTGCGTTTTTTCGCTTTCTTAAGATTTAAATCAACGTTTATCATTTTGTTTACAGTGCACACCGAGCATTTTAATGATTTTGCAACTGTCCTTGGACTAAAGGGATTTTCGTTTAACATTAAACAACGTACCTTTGCATGACTCGAAGATGTCCGTTTTTTTCTTAGATACTTGTTTGGAATTTTTGTCCCACTTGAGGCTCCAATTTGACGTTTTTTTTTTTCCTTTCCTGTTGATGATATTACCTATCGACGCTTTAGATATCACAAAAACATGACTCTCGCATCGTTTTTGGATAACGGAGTATGCATATTTTTCTTCGGAATGAGCGTAAATGTAGCCTTCGAACCACTGCTTTGTTAAATTCGCCATTTTGAATAAAAACAAAAATTTTAAGCCACAGACAATAACTTAGTTAACATAGTACAATATTTAAAAACATAGTACAATTGCAATTACATCTTTTGCAGCAAACGATTTTTTATTACCGCTTACCAAAATCGTCTAAAAATGTGCGAACAGCCTCTGTATTTTTGTTATATTTATTAGAATTAAAAGAAACATTTAGTGAATAAAATATAGAATTGAAGAAACGTGTAAAGTGCAAAATATCGCCAATTTACTCGTACAAAACTGAATTTAAACGCTTAAAATGCTAAAACGTGAATAAGATTATCGTTCAAAAGAGTTGTGTATCTGGAAGTATATGCACATGCTAAATGATTGCGAAAATAATGGCCGCATACCACTTTTATAAATACGATGTGAATGTGTGTGTGTGGATATGTTTTGCGTGTAATGGACTGGAGTTGATGTTTCATAGATGGAAGGATGAGACTTGCAGACAGACCTTGCCCCAATTTCAACATAATTTTATTGCTGGATAATACAGTTCTTTAGACGCATAATTCTGATTCACATACTATGGACGCTACATGCAACTCACAATATTTAGAAGCTTACATCTTAGGACAATAGATCTAAATAGAAATTAGCCGCAATCTGATACCAAGTGAGCGAGGAAAGTAACTATGCTTTCAAAAGGAGCATTGAAGCGTCAAGAGGTTTTGGTTCTTTAATAGAATCCTGATCTGTGATCGGATAAGTAGTGTTTGCATAGCAGGCTAAGTAAAATCTTATGACGAGGATTAAATTTAAATGACGCAGTTTAGACTCATATGATATAACTAATTACTATCACAGGGGTCTAGTAGCGCGCCGCTGCTTTAGAATATTATTATTAACAAGTTGATTATAAATACCCCACCGAAAGAAACTGAGTTTTCCTGTTATGCAGATGATCTTCTTGTTGGTAGCGCTGCAGATTCTTTGGGAAAGTCAGAGAAATATTTCAGGAAATTGTAAATCTTTCGGATGAATGGCCAACTAATAAGCATTTGATATTTAATCCTGAAAAATCTAGGGCACTTCTTTTTCCCAAAGGTGAGAAGAATGTCCGAAGACCTAGAATGATTTTGAATGGCAAGAATATTAGGTTTTTTCGATTCTCTTGAATATTTAGGCGTTATAATAGACTATAAACTTAACTTCTCTGAACATTTTAGCAATATTCATAAAAAAATTGACCGTATTTTAAATTTTTATAAAGGAACTTTGGAGCTTAAACTCTTGCCTTGAAAAGTAACACTTTAATGGAAATGTATAAATGTGTCATTTCTCCGATTGTTTAAATGGTACTGGAGCGTGGGGATCCAGGGCAGACGTGCAAAGAATTAGATTGAAGTTGGACACAATTCAACGCGGGTGGATGCTGGGGATCACAAGAGCGTTCAGGACTACGCCGATTGAGTTGGTGTTTATTCTCTCGTTGTCATAGAGTTGTTTTTATAATAAATTTCTATTGCTCTCTGGAAGATTGAACTTTTTACCATTTCTATTGCTCTCTGGAAGATTGAACTTTATGATCAAAAGATTGTATCAAAGTATGCTTTTGAAAGGTTTAATATTGATTCTATTCATGCCAGAGATCGAATGGCCATAACCTTTGTTAGAGACATTCCTATAATCCATGAATATGATATATATATATATATATATATATATACTAATGGTTCGGGAATGGGTAAGTGTGTGGGTGCTGCTATTGTTGCATAGTTTTTCGCATCGATTAATCTCAATTTGCCACTTCCAATAGGAAGTGGCAAATTGAGATTAAACGCATATAGTTCGGTATATCAGGCAGAAATTCCCGCTATACTATATGCTTTAAAATGGACATATAAACATTTGAATGCACAATGTGAGATAATGTTATTTTCTGCCTGCCTTTCTGCCTTACAGGCTCTTTACCGCCCTGATTATTATGATGATATTTATAAAGAAATAAAGGACCTACTTTATGATCTGAATAATAGAGACTGTAGACTTAAATTCTCATGGACTAAAGCACATGTAGGTCATACCGGCAACAGGAGGGCGGACCCATTAGCTAAAGAGGCTGCAAATGATAATTCTTTAATGGAAATATGGGTTCCTAGCTCTAAGAGGATGACATGTACCGTCCTAGAAAATATGGTAATTAATAGTTGAAGCAGTATTTGGAATAATTCGGATAGTGACAAGGAATGTTTCAGATTTTTTCAAATAAAAGGGAGAATGCGGCTTATTGATGTCACTGTTTTTATTGAGTTAATTACAGGACATGGTAGTTTCCCGTTTTATTTGCACAGATTTGATATACAGGAAAATCATAACTGTCCTTTTTGCAAAGCCTTAGAAGATAATAAACATTTTTGTGTGGATGTGGTCTAATTTTTTAATTCCATCAAGATTTTATGATCACTTCTACGGAAGATTTACGTATATGATAGGAAGAATTATAACACTGCTCGAGAGATCATGAAAATTATTAATTCAAATAGAGGAAAAATTGAAAATGTTGCTTGAGTTCAACTTTTAACTGTTTGTACATCTTTGACAACTTGCTTAACATTAGGTTTTGTCGGTTTTATATTGTTTTTACTTAATGTCGTACTACCCCTTATTTATTTTGTTTTTACGTGATGTCATACTAAACTCTTATTTACGTGTTAGTTCTTTATTGTCTCGTAATGTTTCTGGTTCTTATAGCTTCGTAACCTAGATATACTATTGTATTGTATTTCTTGTTTGTTTGATTTTGTGTGTAATGTAATATGCGCGCAGCTCCTTTGTGTCATAAGACGAGCTTTGCTCGTCAGGTGGGCCGGGGTGCGTCCTAAATAAATAAATAAAATAAATAAATAAATAAATACTGCTTTTAGGACAGGAAGGGCAACTATCTAAATTAAAATGAAGAATATAGGAGCTCCTATAATTAAAGTACAATAACACGCCGAACAAGTATTAATGTAGAAGTCAAGTTTTTGACTTCTAATTAAAGGTGCTATTGCAAAATTAAAGTTATTAGTTTGCTTTCACATTCTATATCTTTCATATCCCGATTTCAAAGAGAAAATGGATTGGCTATAGAAAGGCCATTTAGAAACAAAAAGCATTACAGCTTTAGCAATATAAGGTAAATGTTATGTACAAATATACAATTCAATAACTGAAACGAAAAAGAAAGTGATTTTTCTCAAGGACATAGTTTTTAGGTATACGTATGCCCGTCATTTTGTTTATCAGTTATATATTAAATCGTATCATATCAGATCATATCATATAATCATATCAAATCATAATCATATCAATTATATATTATATATTAAACATACAAATGGTACATAAAATGTAGTTTTGATGTCATACAAAAACATGACATAGCGTAATATGTAAATGAAAAGTATAAGTAAATTTAAAAGTCCTTAAAATCGTTTTCTCTCAAAACATAAGTTTTTGCAATTGTTCAACATTTCGCTCCAATTATCACAAAGACTGTCCTTGGAGTACTGAACCTTCCAAGAAATAAATGTGAAAGTTCACAGATGATGAAATTCTTAGCTTGAATATCATAGTGGAATATTTACAGTCCTTGTGTTCTTGTTTTAATATAAAAGTAAGACGTTTCTCTTAAGTATTCATGAAATTAAATTAAAATATTTGTTCACTCATTATGAAATAATCCACATATTTTTATCGTAAGTATTTTACAAATAAATAAATTTTCAAAACAATTTAGTATTTTTTACCTGGTCCTCCAATTTTTATATAGTTCTGTCTAGAAGTGCGGCGTTTCAGTCTGACATAGAATGAACCATGATTCGACGAAAGATAACACTTTTACAAAAGGGGGAAAATGATAGATAAAAGAACTAAACAGCTTTCCCCCTTCAAAAGAGGAAACAAACTGTAAATTGATATACAGAAGGATCACTGTTAGCCAATAGAATGTTTCGGCAGCATCAGCTGTTTAGCTGTTGAAAAAATTGTCACTTCGTAATCTATTATACAAAAATGTTGTGCTTGTTTACTTGGTGTTGCAAGCGGTGGAGAATTCATGAACAACAGAACCACCAAGTGTTGCACATTTAAAAAGGGTATTGAGTAAGAGCTAGTGAACTTAGCTATCATAAAATATGATTAGATCTACCAAAGTGGAGATCCATGCGAATCTCGCATAGGCTTGAAGATGAACACAACTAAGAAAGGTTGTAAAAGACCCTTTATCCAACTTAAAATATTTAAGAAATGGCAAGGACTTACGTGTTTATAAAATTCCTACAACTTGTGATAAGAACTTAAAAGACGATGTAACACTACATTTAAAGGTAAAGAGCTGTACGAGACTGCACATTTAAATTATAGCTAACAGGATGACTCAGAAACCTACGCCGTTAGGACAAGAAATTGGCGCCAAGAATGCGTAGACAGTATAAAGTCCCAATCACATATGATTTTGCTACGAGGGACTGGACGTCGAAAGGAACAATTCTCAGAACCCTCAGATTTCCACGAAACTTACGTAGCTAGGTTACCATTTTCGCTTACTACAAAGACTTGAACGCCAAACAGTAATCGATTATCACTCAGATTCGGATCACGCGATCCTTCAGAAGAGAACTTTCGTCTGATTGGGTGATCTCTATACAAGGCAGAGCTGAAGCCAAAACATTTTCGGCGAGGTTTAAAAAAATTCCGCGTAGCCGGTACATCGTTTCCGCAGCTAGGCGAGACTTCGCTTCAAGCGGAGCTGTTATTTCTAGGAATTCTCTCGGTTAAACCAGTGCTACAAGAATCTCGGTTCTCACAAAAGTCCCGTCTAGTAGGGATCGTCGCTAGATAACCATTAAGGTTATAAGCTGGTAGAAACTAACAACATGCGCTTACAGCAGCGAAATCATGCTCTATCAGTTTAAATACTCTCGTTCACCTTAACTCATTTACATCCTGGCGAGGAAACGCTTGGGGAATAAGAGAATTCAGGAAAGGCTAACAATATAGTAGTTTTTAGCAGTTTTTGCTTTAAAAAGGATTGAACTATGTTGTTCTCATGTTTCGATTAAGGTTTTTATGTCCTTACTTAATCTGTAGGCAATAGTTGTAGAATTATCAACAATTTAAAAGCTCTTTAAGATTGTTACCTGATTCTGTACCATATTTGTTTACATTTGATATTTAGCGAATAGTGAATTAAATCAATGTTTGCACCTTTGCGTTTTTTTTTTTTTTTTTTTTTTGTATAATGGGACTAAAAGTAAGCTTTCACTTTTGTGCACCCAAAAACCTTCCTTCTTGCCCGCTGCACAAATTCCTAGTTTTCGCGTAGAAACTCTAATTTTAGTTGTAAAAATATTTTAAATTGTTTTAACTGTATTTGCTGTTTTATGTATTTTTGCCTTGTCGCGAAGTGAGAACTGAATTAATTTAATGATAAATATATTTGTAATGAAGCTCGAAGAAATAAGTTTAAATGAATTGTCGGAAAAAATTGTGTAATTTAATATTCCGTAAAAGGAAGTGATGCTATGTACATACACATCCGATTTTTTAATCATATCATAAAGAACAATAATTATGATTTTTGTATTTCATGTTTTATTTCATTTTACTATTAATTATGAAGTGTTTAACGTTGAGTGTCTTCTTTCAGTAAAAATGCATAATAGTTACTTTAAAAATGCCATTCAGAATATTTTGTTAAATGACTAAACAATATTTTACTCTGCTTTCAAAATAAAGAAAACGCTCTAAAGAGAAATCCGCTATATGTTTTTGATTTTGCTAATTATAAAAGCAAATATATATTTAATTAATTGTTAATGGACTAATTAGTTTGTTGAGTAAGCTATATAATTTACACTGGTAGAAAAGGCAGACAAGCAAATATTGCCTTGATAAAAATGTGTGTTTCTTTGCATAATTACAGCTTTCTAACTTTTGTATGTTCAGCCTCCGGAAATAAAATGCTGAAGAAGATTCTATATTAATGCAAAACAATTCATTCACAGCATATTAATTAAAATAAGAAACACGAGAAATAAAGAAGCGTATTTTTCCTTTTTGACGTTAGAATTAAAGCGGCTAACTTTTTAATAAGTCAACTTTTTATATTTTAAACTAGTATTTTTCAAACTAAGATATAGGTTTTTTGTAAACAAATAGTAAAAAGTGTTCAATATTCGATTTAACATTCAAAACTCGTATGCTATCTAACTGAGTTTAAATAAACATTGCATAAGTTGCTTTCTACAATAAGCAAGAAAGGAATCAGAAAGGTCAATCTCTGAATATTTTTTTCTAAGATGTTTGTTGAAGACAAATACTTTCATTCCTGTTGGAATAAAGTTTTTTTTTGGTTATTATATTGAATACAGAGAAATCTTCATTTAATCTATAATTTCTGCCGCCCAGGGGGAGCCTGATTGCCCAGGGGGAGCCAAAGGGCTCTGTTTCGAATCTCGCAGAAGACATGGATGTGAAATTCTCTGTTCCTTCATAGAAGGTAATGATGACCGCCTATTATCTGCCTTATGTAATTTTCTAGGTACGTTGAACTAGTGGACCAAGAAAGTATGGATTATAACTAATATAATTCAAAAATGAATTGAGAAATGCACAAGTACTCGTAGTATAAAAAATGTAAAGGAAATGCATCTGATTTATTTGCTTTTAAGATAGGTAATTAACTATTATATATCAAAAATTCATCGATACCTTTTTTAAAATCACTGCTGGCCATTAAAATTGCAACGCCATGAAGGAAAGTAATTATAAAAAAGATATTTAGTGCATGTAAACTGTATGGCATAAAGAGAAAAATGATTAAATTTGTAAGCATTTTGGAGGTTTACAGGGGTGCAAAATTAGTCGAAACACCTGCCAGCCCTGGCAGCTAAAACGGTTCTTACCCCATTAGGCATGTTGTTAAATTGGGATTAGATGACAGTAATGGTGAACTTATTCCATGCTGCTTCAAGTCTATGCCGCACTTCATCAACCGCTTTAGCTAGGGAGGGGTAGCTGGCCAGTCTCTCAGCAATCCATGAATGTTTTATAGTGTCTCAGCAATCCATGAATGTTTTATCCAAATGTTTTATAGTGGGTGACAGATCTGGAGATCGTGCAGGCCAGGGCAGCAATGGAATATGTGGCCTTGCACTATCTTATTGGAACATGGCATTTGGGGACCTCGAAGATAGAGCACAAACACTGGACGTAAGATGTCAGTAATGTACCTTATCGTCGATCCAAACTAGAGATGTTTAACCTAGAAATTAAAAAACCTAATGCTAATTAAACATGAACTTAAATACATACTGTTTTGATTCTGCTATACTTAGCTTGTAAGTGTACATTATTTTTCTTTTTCCAAACCATATCTTATTTTAATTCTGTCATACGAAACGAAACTGGTTTCTTTTTAAGTTTCAGCAACTTTCAGTGTTGGTACTCCTCCTGCTTTAAAAAAAAAAAAAAAATTATAATCAATCTGAAACGAAAGGCAAACCGTCTGTTTCTGAACGCTAATAAACGCATTTGTTATTAAACTGTTTTCTACCTTCGTTCATTTAAAAACGAGTAATGCTATTTATGTTTTTATTCTGTATATTTGCTTTTGGTAAAAATTTAAATGTTTAACTAACTATTAAATTTTTTAACTTTAATTAATTTTCTTTTTAATCCTTTTACTAGGCGTAATTGAAAACCTTCGCCTTAATATTAAATTCCTACTATAACAAAGAAACTGTTGTAATCAGAAACTCTCTCTGAGTGACTAACTGAATGTGCGTGCAAATTATGAGATAAAAATCAATTTGTTTTTAAATTTAAACTTTGAATTAAAAAAAATAATTAATTTTTTAATGAAAATTGTGTATTATCGTTTTTCTTTACTTTTTGGTGTTACTTACAAATAAAGAAATATTTTAAATATAGTGTATTTTTAAATAATAAAAGCATAATTTCATTACGTAAACTAAAATCATATTAAACGCATTCCTAATTTTTCAGAGAGGAAACTAGTTTTATGTTAATTACGTAACTTTTAACAAAGTTAAATCATTTAAATTTATATATATATATATATATGTAAAGTCACAATTCTTTTAACTAAAAATATAATTATAGTCCAAAGGGGCAATTTTTCCTGAAAGACTATTAATTTCGTGTAGGCATCTTGCGTTGAAAACTATAAACTAAAACACTTTTAAAATTGTTGCAACCCAATAGTAGAGCCTTGTATTATATTTAAAGAAATTAAATAATGAAGAGTCTGCATGAATGTATGTATGTTTCTCGCATTGTGATAAAACAACGGTACCTATTCAAGTAGCACAAAACGCTACAAACTGGTCTGAGAGGTTGCAAAGTGGTCGTTGTAACTTTTACGACGTCTTTACAACGTTGCGAGGACGCAAAATTTTTGCCGTTGCACCTTGGCAATTTGTCGATGTCGCTAAAACGTCATGATTTGACCGCTTTTAGACGTGTTCATTTTAGCATCTTTTTCATAGTTCATCAGCATTACTTTTAGAATGGAAAAAAAAAAAAAAAAAAAAAAAAAAAAAACTAAATCTGCCCTTTCAAGAATCTAAAGTCTGCATAAGATTTATTTTGCACTGTTTCATAACTTTATTTCATTTAAATATATTAATCTAAAGTAGATTCATCTAATGAAATATAAATTTAATATACATACTTGAATTATTAAATTTAATTAGTACTAAAAATACGCACTAACTTATTGTTTAAATTTTTGAAAAATAATTAATACTTAAAATATTTTTCATAAATATTATAGCAAAATATTTAAAAATGAAACAAATCTATAAAGTAAGTTATTAAGTTATGCATTTTATATATTTAAAAAAAATTATACTTCCAAAATCAATGCAAATCACATGTTAGCAATTATTTCACTGCTAAAATATGACTTTATTTGTTACTTTTGAAGTAAGGACGGATTTATTTGAATTAATATGCTGACATAATATGAAACATTTTACTGCACACAGAACAAAAAGTACAATTTTCGCGAAGATGTATACACGGATAAAAGTGGGGTGATTTTAAGAATTCCGAGAAAACGTCCAATGTTAAAAGACGATGCATATCCATGCATTTTTAACGTCTGTCCAATATATATGACGGAAAAGTGCTATATCGTTCGTATATCACTCATATTGATCGATTATTGTGTTCATGATACACGTTGGTGCTCAGACTTTGCGCATATGTTCTAAAAAATAGTGTTAAGGAAACATTTAGCATTACTATGGAATATTGTAATTTATAATGATGCCATACTTAATTGTGTAATCTTGAAAAACACTAAATATTTTTTTACTGATTTCAAATTGCAGTTTTATTACTTGTCGTTTGGTATCTATTCTTCCAAACAGTGTGTAATTCGCTTTTTTTTTAAAATATTACTGTTATGTATGTCTATTAGATTATCTCAATAAATGAATGTTGTAAATTAGGATTTTGTTTTTTTAAATTTAAGTATATTCATTATACTTAAATAAGTATATAAAGTAAGTCATTTAAGTATATTATATTCATAATTTAAGCATATTCATTAAGTATATTCTTCGCTTACATCTTATGTGCTAGTGTTAGCAAAGAAATTCATAATAAATAAAAACAAAAAGTTTCATCTTTTGCTATTTAACGAAGAGCTTACTGTAACGTACTTAGCTTACTATCGTATACTATATTATTTAAATTCTTTCTGTACAATACCAAAAGGAAAGTTATTGATCATAAAGAGTGTTTCAAATGATCATTGTTATCTAGCACTATTCTAAAATGTAGAAACTAAAAATATGTAAATACATTTACATATGATCGAAAGAAATGGTGTTAAGAAACATCAGCATTACTAGTAAATAATGCAATCTATAATTATTGAACTTTTAATTGCTTACTATTGAAAAAACACAAATATTTTTTATTAACTGGAAATTTTAGTTCTTTTACTTTCCTTCTGCTATTTATACTTTCAAATACTACTAGTTCATGTTTTTTCTTAAATAGTGCTGTCATGTATGTTGTTTGTTAGGTTATTATTTCATTTTAGATATAAATATGGGAAGTTATTAGATTTAGGTATATTTTACTTTATATAGTCTTTCATTTGCATATACTTTCATTTGCAGATATAGAAGATAATGGTTATATTTTTTACTATGAAACGCGAGAAAAATATATTAATTATTAAGCTTTTTTTTCTGCATAAATCAATATGTAACACAAGGATATAATAACGACATTTTTACAACTGTCGCAAACAAGTGGAATTTTGCGAACATTTAGGCGTCGTTAAGACGTCGTAATACGATGTTTACACAACCAAAATATCACTGCGAAAGACGCAATAACGACGTCTATGCGACAAGAATCTCCTCTGCAAAGACGTAATAAAGACATCGTTGCGCAACGGTTACAAAACAGTGGACTTTCCCGGACATCTGGGCGTGTTAAGGACGACATATTAGAACGTTTTTGCAACATGACTCGCGACCTGTTTGCAACGTCGTTACCGTGCTACTTGGGAATGCGGTATAGTAGTTTAAGTGTATAGTACTATATGTACAAGGCAGTTTGTACATTTCGTTTTTTTTAGAATACGTATACTGACAGAAAATAGAATTTTGTTTGTAATGACAGGACGATTTGTTTCGATATTTCGATTCTACGATTCAAAATATGTCTAAAAACCATATTTTGTGAAGTTGGGTGAGAAACTTACTCAGTAATCCGAGAAAATAATTTGGCACATTTCTTTCGCATTCCGCCAGAGTAGTTGACAAACTTCACAGTTTATGTTAACGATTTCACTTTCCCTTTCATTCTGAAAGTCTGGGAAAAAACGCATTTGTATTTTGTGGTTGAATTATAATTCTTGGAATAATTATTTTTAATTTTTCTCTTTTTTTATTCAGGTCGTGTACTTTAAGCCTATTTATCCATATAAATGTTTCCCTTTCTTAATTTAATTTTATTTGTTTGAATTGAATTTCTTCTTTTAAATTATTTCTGTTGTTGTTGTTACTTGCGCTCACTTGTCTGACAGTAACATCAGCCCAAGTCCACGAAATTTCCCGTGGCAAGGAGCGCAAGGTACCCCTGCCGTTGACAACAGCCTCGAGCACTTAGAGGTGACAGCGCGATTTAACTCAGTTCCGCCTCCAATTTTAATAGAGAGCACCCCGGAAGGGGGGATCTGATTGTCTTCCACCAAACCAAGAGAGAGGACTTTCGGCATCTCGCATATTTAGAGCGCCGCCATGCCGCACCGACACTATACATTTACAAAAATCCATGCCTTCTCCTGGATTCGACCCTGGCCCTCCAGCATGGCAGTTAGCGACGCTAACCACTATACCGGTTGGGCGGATGAATGATTTCTGACCAATGTTATCACTAAGCTTTAGAAAAGTGCATAATGTACTGAAAGAGAAAATACTGTAAACATAGTTTATACGTCTTTTAATGGGTCGTTTAGGAACTGTATGTGATACAGAAAGATATATAATGGAACTTTTAGTTTATAATGACATGCATACACACATTTTCCCACTGCTTTACAGAGTTTTATCACTCTGTTATTGCTTTACACATTTTATCACCTACTTTTAAATGCGTTATTTCAGAAAATGTTAATTTTTTAAATTTTTTTAAATCACAAGAATCTTTGAGGAAAGTAATTATGCATTTTTTCTTTTACGGCTTAGGTGATGACTTGCATTTATCTTCTGAAAGTTTTATAGCTTTAAGAAGACCTCATTTATTTTCTTGAGGCATTTTGAAGATATATTCGCATTCACCATCCCTTTTGTATTCGATGTATACCATAAGTACTTTTGAGAGCGACTGGTTTTTGTGATATTCTTATGATTTGAGATAACTCCTTCAATTTCCTTGGTAGTTGGTCAGTGTAAATCAGCAAAATGATTTTGACCATGATAGTGAACGTCTTTAGAGGCTATGTAGTTTGAAAGCGCGTGAGACGTAAGAAAAAAAATTGTTTCATTGGACACTGAAAACTCTTTTTTTTTCTTGAATTCATATGCCTCTTTGGACAAATTTTGAATCATCAGCAAATACAGCTGAGACACCTTTAGACACTTCGCTTAATCTATGATATGCTATTATATGACGTAATTTAAATTTATATAACCAGTGAATTGGAAAACAATAGCCCTTCATATTCACATGTAAATTATTTGTGTTTTATGCGATAGCATAACACAATTTGTTGCAATGCGCACTGCACTAAGTAAAACACTTTAGCAAATGTGATTTGAAAGTGCTTTGAGCACGCAACTTATTTTAAGCGGATTTTCCGAAAACTGTTGTTCTTTCTTCCAATTTCCTTCTTTCAGAAATATTTGTTTCTCGTGTTGACACAAGAATATTAAGATTTTTGTTTACAGTAGTAGTTTCATAAATGGTACATACTTGCCAAATTCTCTTGAAACCTCAGCTGCGTCTTTCAAGGAAATAGTTTTTATTTTTTAGACATTTTATTGAAATTAAAAAAAAAAAAATTATAATTCCGGGGGTAAATAGGTGAGTTAGAACGTGCTTACTATGTTACAGAGAAATAAAGTGAGAACGTGCTTACTATGTTACAGAGAAATAAAGTCCTAAACATTTTTTGGTCAACAGAATCCAGTGTTTGTTTTGTCTCATCTAGCGATTCCATTTTAATATCAAGTGCAAATATTTTTACTTATAAATTTCGACAACAGTATTAAAACCAACAACTGTTATAATTAAAAACACATTTATTAATTATGTGTAATACTATGAGAAAAATCCAGCTGCTGGAAACATACATTTTAAGAGTATTAATATAAAAATTAATATTTCTTACGGTTTTACTAAAAGGTGAGATATGATGAAAACAGTCAAACGCTTAGAGCTTAGTTTATTTTGTTAAATATTAGTTTGAAACTATGCGCTACGATATGAGTATATTATATGCAGGATTTTCTTTTTTATATAAAAATCGAAGAACCAATCCCAAATATAGTCACATTTCAATAAGGGAAACACATAAAAGCGCACCCCTCAAACACAATCGATTTATTTAGAACGGTATTAGTTAGAACAATTTAGAACAGTATGTTTTGATATCCACTATGATTTAGTTACGGAATTCCTAGTTCCGACAATCATTGCATCAAAATTTTTGACTGACTGAAATTCTAGTAATTAAAGTTTTAGTGCACATTCACAGTGGGGCAACTGATTAATTAAACAGTGTATCAAAGAACTGAAACACTGAAAACATTTACACTGAAAAAACTTCCTGGCTGAATCTAAAAACGGCTGGCAATTAATGAGAAGGCCTGTAGAGATCTGTTTTTGGCACGGTTTTAAGAGTAGAATACAGCATTCCTTTTAAATCTTCCATTTCAGAAAACACTCTTCTTCACAGAATTAAGTTTTTCAGAGGCGAAAATAATACTAACGAGTCAAGTCTGAAGACCCGTGGAATGACTGAGTACACTTTTTTTCTTCCGAGACAGACTACTTATTTCGAACTCTGAGAAGTGGTTATTAACCTGTGAGAATATAGTAGTCCAAGACATTTAAATGACGGTTTCCGTCCAGAAAACGTTCAAATTGTCTGCTTATTTCTCAGCCATTTAAAAGTCAATTACTCAACCAAACATTTAAAACTGCAAAATTATTTTAACACCCTAACCTGTTTAAATCTTTCCAAAGTGAACAATGCACCACCTGCATCTCTCGAATACAGATAGCCGGTTGCCGAATCTGTTACTGCCTTGTTTGCTAGTTATATATATATATATATATATTAATTTGCGAAATTATTTTGATATGTATATATGTTATGGAAAATTCTAGGTCAGCAAAATTTATTGAAAAAAATTTCGATTTTATGAATAAATTTTTTTAAAAATAATTCTGGCTTTGTTGGTCAGTTGTTTTTAACAGTCAGTTGTTGTTGTAGCTGTGCATGCGTCCCACGGACAATTTGAGTTTGAGACCACCGACGAAGTAGATCCTTGAATGAGTGGAATTGCGGGCTCTAGCATACTGCTTCTTTGCAAATTCGGGAGAAGGATTTATTAACTTAGCTATTCCTTGTCACAGATGGACCAGAACGGTCGCACAGCAGGTATTGTGGTTAACGACGCTGACTGCCGTACAGATGGGAGTGGGTTAGAATCCCAGAGAATGCATGGATGTCTGTAAGCATAAAATGTTTGCGCGACAAGGGGGCACTCAAAATACACTGGGAACCGAAAGTTTTCTAGAGAGATTGGTAGTAAAGGAAGAGGGGTGGGACATTTTTGGACCGCTCTTCGGTATTTCTTCCTGAAAAGTGGCTCGAATGCTTAACAGTTAGCTAAGTTTAGCAACGCCTTAATCACCTGAGGAATTACAGAAATATTTTCCTATCTTCTACTCGTAGCTGCTGACCAAAATACGTTTCGATACACTCTATTATGAGAATAAAATACAAAATACTTGTATTTATTCATGCAAGGGTTAAATAATGTTTTGACAAATAGACGCCGTTAAGTTGGTTAGTAAAGTAAATAAATTGATTGTTTTGTTGTAACATAGATTGAACACTTGAGAAACGTTACAAACGTTTTAAAATTTTAAAGTAGTAAAATTTTACGTACATATTCGTATATGAATCAAGGTATTTTTGTTAGATTAATGCAGTATATGGTAGGATTTAAGAATTTGTTTTTAAATATTTGGACTTTTATGCCCTTCTGGATTCCTCTTTCAGAATATTTAGATATGCTTTATGGACTTTACAATATTACATTTATATTCGAATGCAGTGTTACAATAACGATGCATCACATTCAATAGAAAAGATACTACTAACTGACAAGGATCATGACAACGGTAATTTCACTTCTGAGGAATATACGTGGCTTTTTTTAGCTAAAGACACTGTGATTTTCAATTAACCAAGTTTTTTTTTAATCATGTTAGAAACGTGAATTATCTGTGTTAGTATCAGTGAGTTAAAACTTGCTGAGAACGAGATGAAGGATGACAAGTTACTTTTATAGGTTTCATTTGCTACGTAGGAACTCTTTTTATGATTTCAAATATAAATTAATGGTCTTATTCTTCATTGCATGGCAACAATTTCTGATTTTTTTTCGCTGCATAGACGTAGCTTCGAATGAGAAGTACAATCAGACAGTCAGTAGACAGAATGTTTGGGCGCATCCTGTGATTAGGCGTCAGAAAATGATTACACATGAGCTAACTGACTCAACAACTTGCATGAGCTAGAGAACATTCTGACGGTCCATAGGTGATGGAACGAAGAGACTCGATTCTCTTATTTCTAATGATAAATTAAGAATATTAAGCCATAGATCCAGTATACCAGGTTGTAAATACTATAAAAGTTTTTGGTAACTAAGAAAAAGACTACGGAAATTTTTCTCATTGCAAAAATTAGGATATTCGGTGCTTATGCCAGTACGCTTACATCATCTAATTACTTAACGCTACTGAGAAACCACTTAAATGTCTTTACACTAACCTGCTATTTGGAAGGAAATGACCTAAAATACTGATTGCTCCTGACAAAGACCCGTTTGTCTATAGCGCCTAGATCTCCTCTGGAAAACTTCCGTAGATTATTTTGTATCCATGCCTCGAACTGTGGCCAAAGGAGTAATAGTTCATCACTAAGCAAGTATGCGTAGTTTAGTGGTACATCAATGCGTAAACATACCGTCCCAAGGTGCGTCTAAAAAAGAGCAATGGAATAGCTCATTGGTTCATTGTTGCAGAAACGTGATAACGATGAAAGAAAATATATTTGTTGCAGACTTGAATCACTCTATCAGCAAGGACATTTTGTATGATAAATGTAAAGCTGAGAGAAATTGCTTAAGAAACGGATGATAAGAATATTTTTGACATTACACCATTAAATATTTGCCTAGATGAGGTTTGGACAATCAAGCGGTGCTTAAAAATTATGTGCACTTATTATTGCAATTATGTGCACTATATTGCAATACTCTTCTAAATTTACCTTATCCTAAAAAAGTGTCCCAAAATTGTTACTAATTAATGAAAAGTTATTAAATTAATTCTAAATAATACCATTTTACACTTTATAGCTATGTACACAATTATTACATCGACGCAATCAGACATTTGCTTATTCGACAACGTGACGCACATGCTAATCCGGCAAACGTTACAGCCTTTGGTTTCATTTATTTCGCTGGAAACCACAGATGTTTCTTGAGAAATCTGTTGAAGTTATAGGATAATTATAAAGGGCTGGCCCACCAACAGCCGAGCGGTTGAAGCCGCTGAACTCTGGTAGTTTGGTCCGGGATTCGAGTCCCGGCGAACGGGCTGCTTGCAAGGGCGTTTTCGTGGTTTTCCCCATGCGTAATGCGGATACGAGCCAGTTTTCCCTAAAAAAAAAAGACCTCCACGGGGTTTCCCTCCCTTTCCGTGTAGTGCCTAAGGGCGCAGCAGGTAATAAGCAAAAAAAAAAAAAAAAAAAAATCTTAAGGGCAACCAGTAGAGTTCCATTCTCACAAAACGCATTAAAAATGTATTAAATTTTAATTAAATGCACCTTATTTGTTGACGTTGGAAGAACATTCAAGGAAAAATTTCTAATTAACTGACGAAATACACGAAATGTGAGTGAATGATTAACAGAAATATTTTTCACGTAATGGATATTTCACAGCAATAGGCAACATTTAGCTTTCAAAACTTTTTTTCCCCTGAAGCATAAATACATTCTTCAAAAACCGATTATATACAGGCTTACAATTCGCCATGATAGATTGTAAATCTGTAAAACAACCTGAAGGCGTAAATAACATAAGCAGTATAGCAACGCACATTGTTCTTAAATTAGTTGATCTTAATTCAAAGAACTAACTGGAATATAACAACATATAACTTTTGTATTACTTCAAGGTAGCCAAAAGGTTTTTGACTTAACTAAATTAAATTAGTACTATTTACTCAAATATTCTGGAATAACAGTGAAATTCTTACCAAGTAAAAACCGACAGATGCTATTTTGTTTCGAGTCTGATATACGTCATACTTTATACTGTTATACCCCACACTTAAGAAACAAAAGCACATGCGTGCAGTTACTGTCGACAAGGCACTTTTCAGCTTCAACTGAATCAACTGGGGAGAGGAGAAATCTAAAAAAGACAAAATTTACAGCATGCTAAAAATAGGTGTTGATGTTCTAGATGAGCTGTGTCAGAAGAATGATTTCGCAAGAAACACTCACCGCTGGACAAAGGTCCTCTTTTAAAATTTTTTAAAAACTTCAAATATGAAATCCTTAGAAATTACGTACACATAAATATGCTCCAGGACATTGAAATGTTTGATAGGACCGCAAATTTAAGTTGGAAACTTATTGAACAACAACAGCATTCTAGATCCCCAGCATCTAGCTTCCAGTGGAGATAAAAAATAAAATATTTTGCTACGAATCGTTGAAATTAGATGTCACTAAATAAAACTAGGAAAAAAAGACAAGATCAAAGCAATGAATGGGATAGATAGCAAAAAATATCCACTCGAAATTTTCCACATATTGCAATCAAAATATCTTCCCGAAGTAATTTCTGTGACCATTTAAAAAGTCGTAAAAATAAGATCATTAAATTATATTTAATGGCCATATTTCTACGACTATTATTATATTAATTAATAATAATTTTCCCATTAAATTAAATTTAATAGAAAAATATTAAGTTATATTTAATGGTCATATTTTTCCTATAAATATTAAATATGTGAATTATTAAATGTTTTAAAGCATTTTTCCAAATTTTGTAATATTACGAAAATGATTAACTTACAAGTTTTTGCTGGTAATTATGTTACCCGGCATCTATTCTTAGCTTCCAAATGTCTGTGGTTACTACCTACAAAACATTCTAGAGTATTTTGCGAACACAAATTCGAGTAAAATAATCCCCCACGTGACTATTACTTGAAAAAATACTTCGCGTGTAACGAAATGTTAAAAAAAATTCTGAGAAATCACTACGAACATACTGAAATACATATAAATTGGCATGAAACGTAAGAAAGGAGAATTTTTCTGCATAAAAAAAGCGAAACGCCGTAGGACATAATTAAAACTTTTTATTTCATAAATTTACTGCACCGAATATCAGAAAAGGCATTTTGTCATAAACGTTACATTACTTTTTTTCCCTCTGGGGTTAATATTAACGTATATCCAAATGACAGAATTATTTCTCGATAGCTTTTTTTCTTGTATCTAAAATTTGCCTATTAGCTAAATAACATTTATTATTGTTTTTATAAGGAGATAAATATTACGTAAGGGAGAAAATGTTAGCAGCATTAAAGCATAGACTCAAATCCTACATTCTAAATAAAAAAGTAACGCCTTTATTAATTAATGTGCTTTAGGAACTTATATTGATCACAAGAAAAAATAATGAGAATATATAAATTTGCTTGGGAAATAAAATTAATGCGTTTTCACATGAATTAATTAAAATTTGCTTGTTTAAAGTAAATTATGAACAGTCATTTATTTTTATATCATTCTGTTCATCTGATTTCATTATAAAATATTTATATGACTTGAATTAATGTGTTGATAGGGGCAGATGTTCATGATTGATGAATACCATAAAATATAGGAAATAAATGGTAAAAACGTCTACATGCAGTTTAATTAATTATGTTATTTTTTTCAAATACCACGTAAAGAAACCTTTACGCAAAGAATAGCCTTATTCATTTTTAATAGTATGAGGCGCGACATTTTTAATAGTATGAGGCGCGAACGAAAGTCTTCTCCCCAATTTCGTCCAAATTTTTTATAATAACCAGATTTTTCATAATTTACCTTGAAATATATGCATTTGTAAAGAATGTACGCACGTTCTCAAAAGAACGTTTCTTGTTTGAGAACGTAGGCACGTTCTCAAGCCAGAACGACCATATTATTTGAAAACCCTGTTCTTAGACCAGCCAAGTAAATTTTCTTTGTATAGTATTATATAGAATAGATAACTCTGTAGAGGCTTTAGCTATTTTTTTGGAAGTAGGAGACATGAAAAATGAGCAACGTCCTCGCTGGGAATCGAAACACGGACCTCTGGAATACGCGCCCAGCGTGCAAATAGCCCAGCGTGCAGCGTGTTCCTAAAGCATCTCACAACGAAGTCATGCCAAGAAGGCGGGATAAATACCTTATATATCCCCTTTTAAAGGGAAACCTTTTTTAGGGGGACTCAATCGCCAAATCCTGGCGGTAAAGAATCAACAGCCCCTCTTAGTTCGGGCGCCACTGCAAAGGCATTACGTATTTTGTGGCAGCAGGAGAACTGAAAAATGAGCAACGCCTTCGCCAGGAATCGAACCACAGACCTCTGAAATACGTGCCCAGCGTGCAAAACACCTCACCACGAAGGCACTCTAAGAAGGTGGGAGAAATACCTTATAACTTATAGTTCTTAAATTGAATTAATGTACATTCAAAGGAATTTTGCCAGTGTTTTTAATATTGTTTGTTTTAAAAGAAAGTTTATGCATGCGAATTATTTTTAAGAAAATAGTTTTAAAAGAATGTTTTATAAAAATTTCTTATCGAAGTGTATTTTTTTTGTGTGTATTCTAACTTATACCTAAAAATTATTACAACTGGTTTATCAATAAAGCTTTCAAATGTTATGCTATGTTGTGTTATGTAGAAGTGAAGGAAGCACTTAATATTTACCTTAAGTAAGTAGGTATTAGCTCCTCACACTAAGTAGAAAACCAACAATATTCCGGCATCGTCGAGTCGTGATGAAATCGTGACTCCAACCAACGCTTAAGTTCTACCACGGACAGCGGCATCAACGGCACTCCTACATTTCAGCTTTAAATTAGCTTAAGTAAAATTATCATCATTACATAATTTATCATCATTACATTGCATGATATACATATTTGTACAAGTTTATATTTATGGTGTTATCTTATTTTAATGGGTACAGGCATCATGTTTCATGACATTATACATTGCAGTAGATACAAGTGTGATAATACTATACTAGGAATAATTTTGCAAACATGATCTGTTTACTTCAGTGTTTATTATCAGTTTTAAGTTAGAACTCAGAAATTGTTTACAAAGCTTACAAAGCTTACATTTAAGTATTGCTGTATAGTTGCGATGATACTTTAGCACATCAATTTTGACGATTCATTATGTGCTGTTACGCATGTTTTTGCAATAATTGATTTGCAGAAATTACAATATAAGCTTTCAGATGTTAAGTACTGGTATTGAATGCTTGGAATAAATGCTGGTTTACAAACATTTGAATTTTTACTTTCGTGTGCAGGAATGGCGAAGAATATCTGTTATCAGAAATATCCATTTTAATCGTTCCGAATACATTTTGAATGTTTTTTTGCTTGACATCTGTAATTACGGCCAGAAAAGAATGTGAAATTGTTTTAAATCTGATTTTTTTCGTGTCGTCTGTACGTACGTATGTATGAGTCTCACTTGACTCAAAACAGTTTAGCCATAGAACTTTGAAACTTTATATATAGAACTGCTAAAACATTTAGCGATAACCCGGCTTAAAAGCTCTAGCCAACCTTTAATCTCATTATCTTTAGCCATAGTCATATACTTCCAGTTACAGAAATAAAGAAAATATTCGTGTTTTGGCAAAATTAAATTTAAAAAAAAATTATTTGGTGCAAAAACGAAACATAATTTTTAATGCGGTCTTCCGGTTCCTGAATGTACATTTGGGAAGGTTTTAATACTTGTCAAGTAAAAATAAAAATACAAGAAGTTTGATTTCCTACGACAAAAATTAACCAAAATATTTAATTTCAAAATTTCTAAATTTTGGTGTCATTTTCAACTTGCCTTGAAGTATAGGTTAATTAAGTTAGAATAATTCGAGAAAATAAATTTAAATGAAGTAAAGCCAAAATTGTGTTTAGTTTAATAGGCTATTAAATTAAACTATTAAATAATAATTTGTTTAATAATCATATGTGTTCACATCAGATTTTTATCTATAGCACCCTCGTTTAATAACTTCAGTGTTAAAACACTTTTAATATTATTTTATTTTAAATTATTCATGAAAATACTTTTAAAAGTCTACTAAAATATTTTTGCACGCACTAGTTACTTTCAGTTTCTTTTTCTCGAATATATTGTTTTCCATCAGGTTAGATATATAAAGCATTGTTTATTATTACATTGATAAAATGATGATTTGTCATAATTTAATTTTTTTGGGGGGGAAATAGATTTTTTTGGAAATATTCCTGAAACATTCTTTTTCTCTTAATTACCATAAACAACTTTCCCATATATGGGCTGCAAAGATTAGTAGGCTCATGTTTCCTATACACTTTTACATTTCAAAAGTATTTAATATGGAAAATTTAAGTTTGATAAATAATCACTCATGAACCAGATACCAGAACTGCATATTCGAGCATTTTAACCATAAATCAGGGAAGCAATTTTGATGGTTTTAAACAAACATAAAAAATTTTAAGTTCTTAATGTTTTGATTTTTAGATATTCCCTCAAAAATTTTATGACTAACTTTTCTTTAAAAAATAACTTTAAGAGTATTTAAATATACAGTTTGAAAGGTGCTGCTGACATCAAGGGGATTTAATCTGAGTACTGAGTTAATGCTCCATGCAATATTACCAGAGTAGCAATAATGAGTGCTTTTCTGGCAGTAAGAAAAAATTTGAATGACATAGATATTTCTTATAATTTTATACTCGCAGTTTTTGCTTATTTTTAAAGCTTTCGTGCTTTTTTTCCTAGTATATACACTTACATAGTATGTACACTTAACACAGAGAAAAAAAATCATTTCTACATCTCTCATTCTTTTAGGCAAACTGTTACGAAGTAGTTTAACTTAAACTTTTCATGTCTCGAAAGCGCGATGATATTTTATTTATATATAGCAGTGTTCTAACATAGGTATTTAGTCACGATCGGACTTTTTCTGAACTGACACGGGAATTTTTCTTTCCATATTTCGATTCTACGACTCAAATTATGCCCAAATATTAAATTTGTAAAATTTGATGAGAAACGTACTGAGGAATTTAAACATTTAAGTATTAAAAGAAATAATTTTTTTTTCATTTTGCACCAAGAGAATAATTCACTTGGCGAAATTTTAAAGTTTTAGCAACTTATGTTCCTTTTCCTTTTTTCATTGTATACCATCGGGGAAGAGCCCGCATCTTTCATATTTTCATATAATTTTTGAAAAGCACATTTGGCCTTACACTCGCTTCTAAAACGTATGCGAAAATTCAAAACACGCCAATATATAAATTCACGTATATCTTTAAACATTTTGAATAAAATGTCCAATTTTTGGCAAATATGCCTACAAATACATATAATTTAATGTGAAGGTAAATATTTTTTAAGTTATAATTAAAAAAAATTCGAAAAATGTGTAAAAATTACTAAAAAATACACATTTAAAAACTAAATCAGAAAATATTTGCGAATGCTTCTGAATTGAAACCTAGATTTCAAACTGTGGAAGAAGGATTCAAGTAAGTTTAATAAAAAAAGGTTTTAAAAATTATGTAACACATTCGATTAATATTGATGAGTTAAAATTTTGAGAGCAAATTTTTTAAAAATACTCGTGCGATTTTTTCACAATTGAGCACTTTGGCATCATTTGAGTCGTAGAAGAGAAATATGGACAAAAATCATGATGTCATTGCAGAAAAAAGTCCCATTACCTATGTTATGTTAGAACATTTATGTATCCAAATCTAATACATATCCTAACTTGTGCTTTCAAGATATGAAATGTAAGTTAATTCGTCAATTCGTTCAATAGAACAGGAGATAGTTCAGTTTAGCAGGAACTGTCCCCTTTTTTGTGCAAGGTATACATTAAGATCATGTATGATTATGCAGAATTTCGGGCAAATCGGTGAGATATTGTCGCACTATATATCTGTATATAAGAATCTGAATTCTATTAAACAGGTATTTCATGCAGAACGTCTCAAATATCCTAGTCTAGAAAACCAAATGAGATTCTAGAAAAAAGAAATTCTAGAGAAAGAAAAACATAAGCACCAATTAAAGCTTAGGAAGTAAGCAGGAATTAACTTTAATATGTGAAAAAACTGTATTAACATCAAGTGTCATCCACTGCAAGTTTTAAAAAAATGTGTATTCTATTAAACTTAATATGTTTCACAAACAATAATCAATCAACAAATGGACTGTATTCCTACACTTTTATTAAATTACACTTGTCAGCGATGCAAAATAAGCGAGCCATTCTACATGGCTGTCACAAACACAATTCTCTCAAACAATCAATTATCTTGTTGCCACACATAAAGTTCAAAACTAAAAGAAGAAAAACAAAAGGAATTTACGCTGTTTGCAACAATAAAATGAAGCAAACGATACTCACATAAACATCCTGGCCCTCGTTGAAATCCCCTGGGATTTCAACAGTTGGAGCATTTTGAAACTTCTTAGTCTGTAATAAAGATAAACATAAGAAAAAATAATACAAAATATTATATGCGAAGCAGTTCATAGTTTTTTAGTCTGAATATGAAGAGGACACAATTTCACGACTGGTCGTTTTATGACACCATGACCAGTTTTAATACTAGCAACTCTGACTCTTTGATCTGAGCCCGGATGAACAGCAATTATTCTCCCTAACCTCCATTTAAGAGGCGGAAGGTTGTCTTCTTTGAGGAGGACTAAGTCATTGACTTCTAAATTGTTTTGACTTTTTTGCCATTTAGGTCTTTGTTGAAGCTGAGACAGGTATTCTCGACTCCATCTTTTCCAGAAGTGCTGAAAAATAAACTGTCTCACATGCCATCTGTCAATGTGATTGAAGGAACTATAATTTAGGTCTGGTTCAGGTATGGCAGTTAAAGACGTTCCTATTAGGAAATGACCAGGTGTTAATGCAGTTAAATCATTTGGATCAGCCGATGTTGAACACAATGGCCTAGAGTTGAGACAAGCCTCAACCTGCGCTATCAAGGTCTGAAATTCCGGATAGGTCAGCACAGTATCACCAACAGTCCTTTTTAGATGTAATTTCATTGACTTTACTGCCGATTCCCATAGTCCACCAAAATGGGGAGATGATGGCGGGTTGAATATCCATTTTATTTCCTCTAAAGACAAAAATTTGTGAATTTCTTGATTTTGCTTACATTGCAAAAAACATTTTCTGATTTCTTTGTCTGCACCTTTAAAGTTAGTACCGCAGTCACTATAAATCTCAAATGGTTTCCCTCTTCTTGCAATAAATCGTTTCAATGCACTTAAAAATGCCTTTGTTGACAAATCTTCTACCACTTCAAGATGTACTGCCTTGATTACAAAACACACAAATAAGCATACGTAATATTTAAATGATTTTTTATCCACGTCCTGCACGATGTTTAATCATGAACGGTCCAGAAAAATCTATTCCAGTTCGATGAAATGGTCGCGATTGTGTTACTCTAGATTCCGGTAGATCAGCCATTATTTGACTTGCAGTTTTAGCTCTAAGTTCGCAACACGTGATACAAGATTTTACTACTTTTTGGATAGCAGATCTAGCAGCTATGATCCAAAATTGCTGTCTAATTAAAGATAGAAGAAGTTCCGGTGCTGCATGCAGATATTTGACATGAAAGTGTCTAATTATGATTTCTGTCAGATTGTGTTTTGAAGGTAATAAGATTGGATGTTTTTCATTTTCTGATAGTTGCGCATTTTTCAGTCTTCCTCCTACACGTAACACTTTGTTGTCATCTAAAATTGGACACAAGCTAAGGAGGTTGCTGTTTGTAGGTAAGTCCTTTCCCAACTCCAAACATTGAATTTCTTTAAAAAAGTGAAATCGCTGTATTATTCGGACAATACAGAAAGTTGCAGCTCGAATTTCATTACTAGATAAAAAAGACGTATTTCTTTCTAGATATGCTACTTTAGAATTCGATATGAATCTTAATATCCAAGCAAATATGCGTTGTAACTTTGAAAATGAAGATATATTTGATATAATAGCAAGTTCCTGTACAGGTTCAGAAACTACAAATGAGACTGTTTTACGTGCATCTGGTAATGCCTCTTCATCTATAAGAATATTTTTAGATAAGGAAATCTCACTGCACTTTAACCAAGAAAGACCATTCCACCACAATTGATGAGATAATAGTTCTGCAGGAAATAATCCACGTGAAGCACAATCAGCTGGATTTTCCTTTCCATCAACATGACTCCAGTTCTCAGGTGGTAAGATGGATTGTATTTCAGAAACTCTATTGGATACGAATACTTGCCATTTTTTAGGATCTGACCTTAGCCATGACAACACGATTTGTGAATCACTCCAAGCTTGCACTAAATCAAAATTTATAACTAATGCAACTTTTACAGACTGAATTAAGCGTGCCAATAACACTGCTGCACATAATTCCAGTCTTGGAATCGTAATAGATTTTAATGGTGCTACACGAGTTTTAGCTGTTACGAGTTTAACATTAATGTCAGAGTTATTGGAAGTTTTGATATAAATAACTGCTGCATAACCTCTTTCAGACGCATCACAAAATCCGTGAAGTTCACATCGAAAATAATCAGGTAGCAGAATTTTCCTATGTATATTTATAGAATTCAAAAGTTTAACTTCTCTACATAGATTTCTCCAATTTCGATCAATTTCTTCTGTTACAGGATCATCCCATGATAACTGTAATTTCCACAATTGCTGAAGGATCATTTTAGCGAGAATTACAAACGGAGCTATCCACCCCAATGGATCGAATAGTTTTGCTACGAATGACAAAATAAGTCTTTTAGTCGGAACACTTTGATACTCTATTACACCGACATTACATTTGAATTCATCATTGTCCGGATGCCATTCCAATCCCAGAACTTTCAATGGTTTGTCTTCTATTACACGATGAATATTGTCACTGTCTGTGTTTGTTAAGCCAGAGGTTTTTAACAATGACGGTTCACTTGTCGACCATTTGTGAAGCTCAAAGCCACCACTTTTTAGCATATGTTGCAATTCGTCTATCAATGCAATACCTTCCGAACTATCTTTTACACCAGTTAACATATCATCAACATAAAAATCTCTTAAAACTATATTCTTTGCCTTTGGAAAGTTCAATCCTTCATCAATCGCTAACTGACTCAAAACTTTGGTTGCAAGATATGGAGCAGCTGCAGTTCCATATGTAACTGTTTTCAAACGACAAACTTGTATTTGCTTATACGTGCTATCTCTCCATAATATTCTCTGAAAATCTCTATCTTTTTCATAACCTTAATATGTCTGTACATCATTTTAATATCAGCGGTTATTGCAATGTTATGAAGTCTAAATCTTAGTAAAATACAAATTAAGTCATCTTGTATTTTTGGGCCTATCATTAGTGTATCATTTAAAGAAACACCTGTGGTTGTTTTAGCGCTCGCATCGAAAACAACTCTCAATTTTGTTGTTAAGCTAGAGTCCTTCAATACGAAGTGATGTGGGATATAATAGTGTTTATTCTCTAATTCATAATCTGTGTCTGGCACTAATTCTACGTGTTCTAGTGAAAAGTACTCTTTCATAAACTGAATATACTGGTTGTAAATTTCTTTCATAGATAACAGCCTCTTCTCCAAGTATTGAAATCTTCTGTACGCCACTTCACGGGAGTCACCTAGAATATCTCTATTATGTTTGAATGGTAATGCAACTGAATAACGACCTGATGTGTCTCTAAAATGCGAGTTTTTAAAATGTTCTTCACAAAGTTTTTCTTCATTTGTTAAAGGTTGTACATTTGGAAACTTTTCTAACTCCCAGAAAGAATTTACTAACTCATCTGTGTTTGTATTCAAATGATTTACATATACTGGCTCAAAATTTGTAGATTCAAAATTTGTAGTACCCGAAATTATCCATCCCAACCTCGAATTTAGAGCAAATGGTAGATCAGGACCACGTTTGACAATTTCTCCCGTCATTAAATGCAGAAATACATTTACTCCAAATAAAATGTCAACTGGTTGTGACTTGTAAAATAATGGATCAGCTAATTGTAAATCACTGAAGTTATCGAAGATGATTGATGGCAAAGATACATAGGGAATGTTATCTGTCACCTTGTCCAGTACAAACGCTGATGTTGATACACGAATATCACTTTTAAAATGAGAAGTGAATACTAAATCGACTTCCCCATTACTTATAGTATTAAATTCTCCTAAACATGATACAGAAATGGAATTATCTTTCACTCGTAATCCTAATTTCTTCACACAATCCCTTGAAATAAATGATCTCTGAGATCCAGTGTCACTGTTGTTCAGAATTTTGAACTTTTATTAAAGCAGTACACAATAAAATGTGACTGGTTTGATTACCTTTTGCATTCGAATCATAATGAGAGGCACAAACTGTGGCTGAAACGTCCTTAGGACTCGTTAATTCATCTCTTTTAATGATAGATTGCGTAGGCGGAGATATACTGTTTAACTGAGTTTTATTCTTTGAATTATTTACAATGTGCAAAAAACTGTGATGCTTCTTAAAGCAATGTTGACATGTATTTAAACTCTTGCATTTTTTGAGCAAGTGCGTATTAGATAAACAATTAAAACAGTAACGATTATATTTTACAAAATCTATCCTTTGCTGAACCGATAAATTTAGAAATTTCGAACATTTGGCTAAACTATGATCTTCTTTACAATAACCACAACCCAAAGTAGCAACCAGAACATTATTCTTATTTTGAAACACAGATTTAGGTACCTTATTACTTGTTGATTTGCTATTTTGAAGTGTTCTTGCATAGTTTTTTAGGAATTCAATTAAAGTCGTAAGTTTTGGAATTTCATTACATTTTAACTGACGTTCCCACCATAATTTTGTAGCAGGGTCTAATTTTTGCAAAATTAAATAAGTCATTAAAGTGTCACCAAAATTATCAATGGTTTGATTCAATACTTCTAAAGAACGAATTATTTCATTAATATTGTCAACTAAATTTAAAATAGCAAATGCTGATTCATTTTGAATAGTTGGTAAACTTAAAAAACGTTTAATATATGCAAAAATTTGTTCTCTCTTATTTGAATATCTTTCGTCTAACAGATTCCATGCTATTTCAAAATTACAATCCGAAATTTGAATGGTTTGAATAATGCGATATGCTTCACCTTTCAACGAAGCCTTCAAATACTGCAATTTTTGAGCATTAGATAAATTTGTATTATTTCTTACACAAGCACTGAAAAGATCTTTAAAAGCTATCCATTCTGTAATATTACCACCAAAAGTCGGTAATGTTAACTTGGGTAATTTAATATTGTCAAGAACCTGTTCTGAAATTACACTATTAGAATTATTTTTATTATTTTGATTTTTTAATATTTTTTCACCTTTAATTTTCCACAAATAAATTTTATCTGTGTACTCCTGAACATTATCTATTTCGTTTTCTAATTCTTTAGTATCTGTAATTAAACTTTCGATTTCAGAATCAAGCTTCCTTAACTCAGTTTCTTTTTGTTTCAATAATTCGACACATTCCTCTAGTTCTATTAAATTAATTTCATCTGCAGTTAAAATAGTTTCAATTTTCTTTACATAATTAGTAACACTCCTGCGTAAGACCGCTCTTTTTGTTTTAAAAGTTATAAGTTCACTCATAATTGATCAATTCAAAAACAGAAATTGTTCTTAAATCACTTAACACTATTATTAAAATGAAATCGAATTCTATGTTGTATTACAACATTGTTCTTAAAATTTAACAACAAATTAAACGAATTTTTGTTCAAAATCCACTTACCTCACAAAGTGGATAATTTTCACAAACCATCTGCATATTTGCGTCGTTAGAATACACTTAGAACAGTCACTATCTTCACTAGCTCTCCGGCTAGACTTTTGACCAACAATATGTGTTCTATTAAACTTAATATGTTTCACAAACAATAATCAATCAACAAATGGACTGTATTCCTACACTTTTATTAAATTACACTTGTCAGCGATGCAAAATAATTGATACAAAATAAGCGAGCCATTCTAGATGGCTGTCACAAACACAATTCTCTCAAACAATCAATTATCTTGTTGCCACACATAAAGTTCAAAACTAAAAGAAGAAAAACAAAAGGAATTTACGCTGTTTGCAACAATAAAATGAAGCAAACGATACTCACATAAACAAAATGTATTTGAACTTTATGAATAAAAAGTATTTTATGAACGATTAAAAATTTGAACAAGATATAGGGAAACTGTCAACTAATAGTAGTAATTTAAAAACAAAACGTAAAGCAAAGAAAAAAGTTAAATATTAATACATGCGTAAAATACAAGCCATTCCTTAATCAAAGAACAACAAATACAGGTGGTCATAAATGGCCGTTTCACGTGACAGCCTCTTTTTGCGATATCTAAAGACAGTTAGTACTATACTTCATAAAATTCAACAATAGTTTTAAAGCAACTACAACAGCAAGAGAAGTATATAGGCTGAATATAATAGCTCTTAAGCAAAAGTTAGCCCATAAACTATTTGCTAATCAGCTAAACCATAGAAATCCTCATTCGAAGAAACATTTATGTAAGAAAACGTTAATAAGTTTATACAAAAGACTCTAAAATAAGCATCAGACGTTAAGATATTTTATAAGCCAGCTGATCTTGCAGAAATTAAGAATCATGGTTTCACGTGACTGATAGTAGAAATAAACAAATCCTCGATGCAACAGCCTAATATTACAAGACATTTTAATATAGGTTTGCTTTCCTCAGTGACGGTCTCAGGGGCAAAAGAAATGTCTTAGTTGAACGTTTATAACTCAATAACCCCAAAAGCTATAGTTTTCGCTTACAGTTTATTTAAAAAGTATAAGAGACCACTACAAAACGAAAAGGGAAAAACAAAACAAAACTGAAAGCTTTGAAATTTGATATTACGCCCAAAGGGGCATTTCTTTTTTTCTGTGTTATCTTTATTTATCAAATATCATTTTCTTCGCAATTAAACCATAAAATTCAATTCAACAGCAGTATCACAAAATAATTTAAAAAGAGCGTATCTTTAGAATTACCGATACACAGTCTCGCGCGCTGGAGATAAAATCCTTTTTTGTTTCGTACAGTGCTGTGATTACTCGTTTTGAAATCCTTGAGTTTCGTAATAAAAATTTATAAATGCATTTCATAATATGAAATAGATTTTAAAACTAATTCCAAATTCCAAATTTGGGTTTCTAGATCCCCATATTCGGATGGAGACATATGTTATTCAAAATTGGTTGGCTCTAGGTACCGCTGTTTTATCACAATGCGAGAAACATACATACATTTATGCAGATTCTTCATTATTTAATTTTTTTAATGTAATACAAGGCGATAATATTTGGTGGTAACAATTTGAAAAGTAAAACGCGGTTTATAGTGAAACGCCACTTAATGCGAAAACGAAATCAATAGCTTTTTTGTGATAACGTACTTTTGGCTAAAAATGAAAACTGGAATTATGGTTGGGACACAGTAGACTCTCAAAGGCATAAATACACAATACTTGATGACGACACAAGTGCACGCGCGTAGTAGGTTGCACCTTTCAGTTCTATGCTGGAGTCCACAGAGAGCGGTTGTGGGCGCGATGAATTGATTTTGTGTGTACGAAAACAAATACGAAATGCTGAAAATAGATGACTTAAAAATACAGCGCAAGAGACAAGCAGAAAATAAAAGAATGATTTATTTGCAGAAGATAATAAAGGACGTTTACCATTAAAAAGGAAAGAACGTAAAAAGGAACATCATGAAAATAATAAGAAAATAGAATCGACTGAAGTTGTTAGTTTTCTTATACATAGGGGTGCTTTAACCTCTTCCATTTTTGCGAATATTACATTCTCAAATATGGGCGTACCTTTACTAGATTACAGTAGGGAGATTCTTTAACTGTATCTGTTAAGACAAAATTGGCCAGTTGTGTACAAAATATTTTGTCAAAAATTTCAAAGATAATGAATTGAACATGTTTACAATGTTTCTCACAGATTGTGGTTTAAAAAAGAGCATAATCAAAGTTTTAAAAAGAATAAAAAGAGCCTAGCCAGTAGAAATGAAAGATTTGGATTCCCCACCCTATTTACAAATTTACCGTTCTTACTGCACCAACAGATTACATCTTCAGCTTTATATTCATACTCTGCAATACTGTGATCATATTTACATATCTAGACTAACATTTAGATGATAGAGTCGTATTGCATTTGACACATTTTCTATAAATACCACTTGACAGTTTTAAATCGTGCTTCTGTTAATGATTTTCCCCCTCATCGGTTAAGCGATGCCCATTATCAAGCTTAGTAAGTATAGCAGAGAATATCTGATAACTAAGCCTCATAACCAACACTAGTTTCAAGTATCACTAACAGCTGTCTAAAATCGATACAAATATTATGTTCATACCACCAAATGTTTTATTATGTATGCCTTTTATTTTGTGCAATTTATTTTTGATTTTGTGAAATACATCTGAGTCAGTCATACTGACTTCATCAATAAAAATATATTTAAAGTGATGGAACACATTTTATTTTTCTTCAAATTTCACTAAACTTTCATTATTTAAAACAACAAAATAACATGCAACATAAACAAAAAGAACACTTAATCGATAAAATAAAAGCTAAGAAGCATAAAAACCTTAGGAACTACACCTACGCGTCTAAATTCAGCGGCCGGTTGGAGCAAATGTAACAGACAGCCTCTCGTCATTTTTTTAATTATTATTAATGAGCGGAAATGCAACGGAAAATTTAAAAATAAATGAAGAATGGAGTATCTTTTAAAGGATAAGACAATTTTAATTACTCGTTGTGCGGAAAGATATGAATAATTTTCTCCAAACGAAATATCGGGAATGTATTGTGTCTTCCTTATATAGATTGTTTGAACAGCCAAGGTCGAAGATAAAGTTACGGTCGAAGTTAGCTAGTACTTCATTAAATGAGAAGTGTGTTTAAAATTTCATCCAGAGAGGAATAAAATATGAAATTCTAGAAGTCGAGTTTTTGGATTAGAATGGATCTAATTATCATATATAGTTTCATTAACGCGTTCATTCGTTTTAACAACCTGTCAAACGTTTTTGAGGATGCTTGAAAAGTATAATTGAATAGGATTGTTTTTTAGTTTTTATCCCCCCATTTGTATTAAATCTGAATTCAGTCGAATGTTTGTGAAATTTATCAAGTGCAAATATCTTAAGAAGCTTATTCGGTTAAGGCTACCTAGAAATTTTGAGTATATCATGAAAAGATTGTTTTAATTATGGTGTTCTCTTGGTCTTTAGGGATATGTTAAGTGGCTTAATTTTTAATACATTGTCAGTAGTTTTTGAGGAAATTGTTTTCAAATAATAGTGTTACGAAATATACAGGAACGGTAAGATGGCTTTCCCGCAAAGCATTTTTAGGTTTGCCATATCCAAAATTGCTTTGGCGAGAAATCGTCCATTTGGCGACAAAATTGGCGATATGCCATGGACAGATGGAGAACCGTAAGGAACGAATTCTTACCGGTTTAGCCCAGAATGTTCTCGAACACAAGCTGAAAGCTATATAAACCCGCAGTCAGTGTGTCTCATCTAGTTAGTCCGTGCGGAGACGATCGCGTTGACAGCTGGAGAGCGAGCGCTGAGTGGGTCGTCGAATGCATCGAAGAGTCTCTTAGTGTATCGCGGTTAGTGCCTCGTCGAGAGAGTGTGTTGAGCTCCGGGAACGACTGAAACGAAAAGTCGGGAGCTGTGCTCTGCGTGTCGTCGAGTGCATTGCGAGTTATAGTGTGAAGAGTCTCGAGAGTACTTGGAGTTCCGAGAACGACTGAGCAGAGTCGGGAGCTGTACTCTGGTGTTTGGCAGTGAAGCTCTCCCCACTGTTATTGGCTGATAGTGTCAAGGCTGTGTCGCTGATTGTTCCAGCGTGTTTATAGTAGATCTTCGACGACTGTAAAAGTGTTTTGGAGACTGTCCTGATTAATATGATAAACAACGTGTGTTTCGATCTTTCATCAAGTGTCGTCGTTATTCACTCCAAATCTGCAAGCCCCGTACGAACGTGAAGAAAGAAAATAACGCAACAACTGGTGTCAGAAGAATAAAAAACGTAACAATAATTAAAATTGTTTTTATCCTTGTTAATAACAGTTATTTTGAATATGTTTGAGTTGTTTAATTTCATTACAAAGCTTTTAAAATTTGCTTTAATGAATCGAAGTTTATTAATAGCTTTTTTAATATTTTAGCTTACATTCTTCAAAGGAATTAAGTCGATAAATGTTTTGAGAAATAATTCTTATTATATGATTGTATATATTAAGGTTCAGTTTTTTGGACAGTAAGTTTTATTATGATTGTAATTTATTGTAAATTTAATGCTGAAATGAGTTCGTTAAATTGTTGTCCTCTAAAATATTAATGTTATAATTATCTATAATAATGTGCTCATCATCCTCTAAAATATCAATGTTATAATTATCTATAATATGTTATCTGTAATAATGTGCTCATGATTTTGGTGAACGTAATTTTTCATAAAGATAGTTTGAATAACAGCGCGAAAGGTCAGCTTCTAGTGCATTATTGTGGCTATTTTATACACTACACAAAGTTTTCTTATACTTGGAACGTATTTTGGTATCAAAATTACTGATTTCTAAGCATTCTTACATTTGCTTAAGCATTATTAAAATGAGTAAAGTCAATTTTACAGTAATTATAATTTTTATAAATTTAGACTCAGTTAATATATAGTTAATAAGAACTTTAATCAGTTCAATCTAAATTTTGTTGTTGCTTTGAAGAATTTTGAACTTAAGTCATTTCAATGGCTTAAGTTTTCTTATTTTTACGAGCGAAGATACTTTTCTTTAGAGAGCGATTTTTTTTTTTTTTTTGATAATACAGGATATTTTTTATATGTACTAGAGTTCTGCAAACTCAACTTGATGTGGACTGAGTGGATGTCGACTTATACAAAAATTGTCGAGTTTTTCAGAAGATGGGATCCTCACAGCTAGCAACAGTAAGGAAAAATGTTAGGGATAATCGACACCGGTTAGCTGCCTTCCTTCATTTATTTTGCTATTAGGAGGAAGTAACTCGGTGAGTATTCGAGAGGTCCAGTCACGGCGAGGGTATTGCTCATTTTACATGTCTCCTGCTTTAAAATAACCTAATGGCTCAACAACCTCAGAGTTTACAGATTTTTGTAATTTACTATATAATATTAAATACATTAATATGCAATAAAATTACCAAACTATGTAAATGCAGAATATTACGGGTGAAAGTATAAGGAAGTTCACAAAGATTCACAGTCAAATAAAAAATTATTATGCAGTAAAATAAACTACATAAAATAAAATAAAAATTAATTTTGCGGAACTTAAATATAAATGTCCACAAAATTTTAAAAATAGTCATGGATCTACAGAAATATCCTGATAACTTAAGCCCATCCCAGGAAATCCTTTGAAAATCTTTTGCTGTGTACTGAGTTAGTTAATATTATCTGGTCACCTCGGGGATGTTACCCAACTCATTAACTCAAAATCTCAGGCCAACGCAGCGGTCTGACCAATATACCTTCCCAATAGCAACAAGTTATATTCCTGGTTATCTACAGGGGTTCCTTTTTTTGATCCCAATAATATAATGTAGAATGTCACGAGAGTAGCTATGGTACTGCCTAAAAAATGTTCAAGGCTATTCCTGATGACTTCCAACATACATGTGATGATTTAGTTAGTTGTAGAAAATTTGATATTAGATGAGAGTTAGACTAGGAAATTGCACCAATTCACTCTTTAATTATAGCCGATAGATTTTACAGAGACGTAGCTCGCACACGATAGAGGATAGCTTGAAACTGATGCGTAGCTGGAATAATGGAGTTGTAGACAAAAGCGCCGAGCTTAAAACAGAATTTGTTTCAGATTGTTCTGGAGAATTTGTTCCTGGATGACTGCTGATAAGCGAAGAAAAATAGAACTGTGAAAGAGGCTGTCTTTAAATTAAAATTAGGAGATAAAATACTATATGATATATATATATATATATATACACCCATGTATATATTATATCTAAAAATATATAATATATAAATATTTTTATTTCATAAAATAAAAGTACATAATACATATTTCTAAATATAATGTATATGCACGTAGTTTTATTTTAGCATCCATATCACAAGCGTTGTTTTCGTACCTTGAGTAGAAGCCCTATTTATACATATGTGTGCGTCACGAGGCTCATCCAATCAGCGATATTAATTGAAATCACGAGGTGACGCTATCTTCTCATCAGGAGTGTTCTTAAGGACTTTATGTAATATGACAGATTTATGAGTTTGGCGATTTGGAGGGCGCCAACAGGTTAATATATTTTATACTAAAGAAAGGATTTCGCCAAAATTTAGGAACAGGGATGCAATTTAGGTAGAGAATCGCCAACACATTATTAAGCAATATTATTAGAATTTAATTTAATCAATTGATTTAAAAATATGATTACAGATTATCCCCCCCCATCTGAAAAGGCTTGCAGTCGCGGCCGTCGACCCAAGACAGTCCGGATAGTGAGAGCAGAAAATTTAGTTATTAGGAAATTAAGTGAGTAGGAAAACTGATTGGATTTTAAACAAAATATGTGTAAATCTCTAATAAATCAGACTGGATCGCAGTTAAAGTAATAAACAGAGGAGCGTTCTTCCACACAACATTTATTCACGCACACCAAAGACGAACTGATACATATACATAATTGACATCACAGTTTCTTTTTACAAACAAACACTACCGCCATCTATTGGCGATCTATGGATACACAATCCTAAACTTAACACTCCCCCCCATGCATCCGTAACGGATGCATCAATTTTACTGAACTTCAAGATTATAAAGTCTTTCAATTGGTCTTCTAACAACACCCTTATCCAACTGAATCTCACAAGATCTAATTCTATCATCTCTTCCATGAAATAATTCCTTAATCCTACCTATCTTCCAGTTACAGCGTTTCACATTATCTTCTCGTACAAGTACAACATCATTAATTTTAAACACGGGAGAATTCTTTGGAGTTTTTGAAAACATGACTGATCTTAATTCTAACAAATATTCTTTATAAAACCTTTTCCAAAAATGCTCTAATATTAATTGCCTATGCTTCCATCTTTTAATCAACTGAGATCTTGTAGATTCTAATTTAGATTCAGGTGAAGGTAAAACAGTCAATCTAGATCCAGTTATAAAATGAGATGGTGAAAGAGGATCAGGTTCATTTGGTTCATTGTATACATACGTTATAGGTCTAGAATTAATAACAGCTTCAACTTCAACTAAAACAGTTCTTCATAATATAAAGAAGCTTTACCTAAGATACGTTTTAAACAAGTTTTTACAGATCTTACCAAACGTTCCCAGAATCCGCCCCACCAAGGAGCACCTTCTACAATAAATTTCCATTCAAACCCATTTTTACCAAGGAAATTTAGAACCTTTTCATCTTTACATAATTTATACAAATATTTTAATTCACGATCAGCAGTCTTAAAGGTTTTAGCATTATCAGAATATATAACTCTACAAATACCCCTACGTGCAAAAAATCTACGTAAGGCTTGAATGAAACACTCTGCACTTAAATTTGATAACAATTCTAAATGGACTCCTCGAGTCACTGCACAGGTAAACAATGAAATATACACTTTTGTACCATCCTTTAAATACAAAGGGCCAGCGAAATCTATGCCACTTACCTCAAATGGTTGAGCTTTCTCCACTCGGTCAGCTGGAAGAGGAGCCGATATCTCGTGTCCAGCTTTAGCATTATATTTTTTACAAAATCTACAATCATGTAACACAGATTTTACAAAACGTCTAGCTTTTAAAATCCAAAATTTCCCTCTTACTTGCACTAAAGTTTCATTTACACCACTATGAAGTACCTTTTCATGACAATTCAAAATAATTAAACGAGAAAAATAATTATTTGGTAATATTATAGGCTGAATTTCATCGACATCTAATGATGATTTCACTAATCTACTTCCAACTTTTAAACAACCCTTTTCATCCATTACTGGATTTAACCCAAACAATTTGGAATTATGAGACAATGATTTTTTACATTTAACATCATTCAACTCTTCAAAAAAATACTCACCTTGTGATAAGATAATCCAATAACACATAGCATTACATATTTCATTTTTGGTCACAGGACCAATCACTCTATTCTGTGACTTTAAATTATTAATGAATCTAAATACATATGACGTGACTCTTAAAAGTTTACCTAAGTCACTAAAGTTTTCTATTTTCAACACAGGTTGTAAAGGTTGAACACTGCTAGTAACTTGAGTCACAACTCTTTCTTCAACACTATCTACTATGCTACAATGCTCGTTCACTTTAGGCCAATTTATTTCATCTTGATGAAGCCATGGAGGTCCATGCGACCACACTTGATCTACTACAAGATCACTCACTTTAACACCACGTGTGATTTTATCGGCTGGATTATCTGAGCCAGGACAATGATGCCACATGCTCGGGGATGTTTTGTCTTGAATTTCAGACACTCGATTTTGTACGAATGTTTTCCATCGCCGTGGTGAGTTCTTTATCCAATGAAGCACAATAAGAGAATCTGTCCATAAATGAATCTTAGCTTGAGTAAAATGCACACGGACTGTAGTTACAAGTCTTGCACCTAACGCTGCTGCCATAAGCTCGAGTCTTGGTAAAGATAATTTTTTCAGGGGTGTCACTCTGCTCTTGGCTATCACTAAACTTGTTCCACAATATTTTAAGCTACAGAATTTCACGTACACTGCTGCTCCGTAAGCACTTTGAGATGAATCACAAAAACAATGTAGTTCTAGTGTTTCAGGTGTTTCATCAACATCACGAAAATACCACCGAGGTATCTGGATATTAGGTAGATCACATAGTTGCCTATACCATTTATTCCACTTGTCTTGCAATTCTGGTGGGATAATTTCATCCCAATCAACACCTTTCAGCCATAAATCCTGAAACAGAACTTTTGCTTGAATAACATATGGAGCAAGAAACCCAACAGGATCGAAGATTTTTGAAGCAGCTTTTAAAACACAACGTTTTGTTTGGTCATTTGACTGGATGAAATCAATAACGTCTTGTGCATTAAAACAGAAGATATCCTTAATTGTATCCCATTGAAGTCCAAGAATCTTTGAGGGGGAATCACAGTCAGGCAATTTAAAGCTAACGAAGTTGTCACTTGATTTATACTGGTTTTTTACTGTATCCGAATTAGAATTCCATTTGGTCAAAGTCATTGATGCCTTTTTCATTATATCATTGGCTTCATGATATATCTGTATAGCTTCCTCCTCCGTATCTGATCCACAAATAAAATCGTCCACATACATGAAGTTTTCTAACATTTCTACAGTTCTGGGATGGATGTCTTCAAATTTCTTTATATGATGCTTAATGCAAGCACTCAGCAAAAATGGACTTGATTTTGCTCCAAAAATTACACGACACATCCGATAAACTTGAATTCTCGGATTGCTCAAACTTGAATTCTCATCAATCCACAAAAATCGCATTGAATCCCGATCTTCAGGTGCAACAGAAATTTGTAAAAATGCTTTCTCAATATCTGACGTAAATGCAATTCGATGAAGTCGAAAATTTATTAAAACTTTCAAAAGTTCAGGAAGAAGATTTGGTCCTTGTAGTAAATTATCATTTAGAGATTCATGATTTTTTTCCTTTGAAGAAGCATCATAAACAATGCGAAGTTTCGTAGAATTATGATCTTCACGGATGACAGCACGGTGAGGTATGTAGTAAGTTCGTCTCCCAGATGGAGTACCAAGATCGACCTTTTCTATGATTTCTTCCTTAAGCTGATAGTCAATCACTTGTTTATATTGCGCATAAAAGTTCAAGTTTGATTTAAATTGTTCGATCAGCTTTAAAAATCGTCTTTCAGCATTCTTAAAATTGTCTCTTAAAGTCACATTCTGATCTTTCCATGGAAGTCTAACTTCGTATCTATTACCCTTTTGTGTAATCGAGTTGTTAAATATTTGCATGGCCATTTCATTTTGTTCTTCGTCAGAAATATTTTTAATTCCTATAGATTCAATATCCCAAAACGATTCGACACTTTTTAGAAGTTTCTCTTCTACACTTACGTTTAAACACGCATCATGGATTTCAAAGTCTGATGAAGGAAATTTGCCTTGTATACACCACCCAAACAAGGTTTTCATCGCTACGGCATTTCTGTTTATCCTTTTTATTTCTTCGCTTGCTATTTGCCACATAATGTCCGCGCCGATTAAAACGGAAATATGACTCATTCCACCGGCGCCACCACAGTCTGTCAAAGTGATGCCGAATGCTTGGAGGTTGGATTTGATTTCTACATCTGGTACTCGTATATCGGCATTTGTTATGACTGGTACTTCAATGACTTCGAGATTTATGGATTTTTCAGGGTCATTAATATTCCGGAGCGTAAGTTCAACTTTCTTTCTCCGCCAATGTTTCCCGTTCTTTTCACCGAAGGTATGCAGATTTAAAACAGTTTTTCCTTTCACTGGCAATTGTAATTTTCTTGATAAATCTTCTCGAATTGCAGAGATTTGGCTACCGCCGTCAAGAAGACATCTCACAATACAATTCTTATTTCTGCCCTCAGCCACAGCATACACCGTTTGAAGCATAATATTAGATCCAGTTTTGGCAGAAGAATTTTGAACAATTTCCGCCGATGTTTCGGTTTCCTTATTTTTTACACTGGAGACAGCTGATGTGGGATTTACACACACACTTTCATGATGTTTACCGCGGCACTTTTTGCAGGAAAACTGTTTGTTCTTACAGTTGATAGCTAAATGTTTACATCCAAAACACAGAAAACATTTTCCTGTACGTTTCAAAATGTTTCGTTTCTCTTCAGAGTTCACCTCAGTACATTTATATTTCGTATGATCTTCTTTGTCACAAAATATACATTTATATCCAATTGTTGATAAAGCTGAAGCAGTCGGAACTTTCGGTTTATAATTCGAATAAACTTTCGTGCGTTGTTCATTTTGACGAAAGTATGGTTTCTGATTCGTTTTCGCAGAATTCATTAAACTTGCAGCTTCTCGACAGTTAACTTCCTTTTTTAAGAATTCTATAAGTTCCTTTATATCAAATCCTGCTTCCATATTTCGACTTCGATTAAATTCCAAATTTAATTCCTCTGGAAATTTCTGCAAAATGATAGGACAGAGAATATTTCCATAACTTCCAGAAGTAACGTTTAACGATTCTAAACTTCGAATGTTGACTTCGCATTCATCGTACAGCTTACGCAGTGCTTTAACATTTGAAATGTTTCCCACTGGTTCAAGGGATAATAATTTATTCATATGCGAGGTGATAACAACATCTTGTCTTCCAAAACGTTCTTTCAATATTTCTACTGCGGAATCATAATTCTGGTCACTTAAAGCGAAACCGGAAATGGTAGCTAAAGCATTACCTCCAAGTAAGGATTTTAGGTACGCAAATTTTTCAGTTTTTCTCAACCCACTATGATTATGAATTGTATTTTCGAACTGGTTCCAGAAGTCTAACCATTTACACGAATCTCCGTAATAAGTTCCGATTTGCAGACGTGGTAACTTCACTGTTTTCGTTTCAACTGGAAGTGCAACATTAGCCGTTTCGTTCTGATGAACTGTTTAAAAGATTCCGAATTCTTCTTCAAAAATCGTTGCATTCTTCCTCTCCATACAAGAGTTTCATCCTGGTATTCTTGACTTAAGGTAACTTCATTTTCAATCTCCTCCGAAGTTACTTTCGTTTCAATTTCTGAATCTAAACTTTTCAGTTCGTTGATTTTCTCAATTAATTGTTCATATAAATCCTCGATTATCTCAATTTTCTCATTTAGCGGAATATTATTTGCTAAATTCGATTCGACTTTGGTTATCAGTTTCGTAGTTAATTGTCTTACAACCGATCGTTTCTTTTTCAAATTTTCAAGAACGCCCTCCATTTTCGAAATATTCAGTTTGTCGATTTTCTGGTTCGTAATAATCCCGGTTTGCAGGCACCATAAACAAAATATGTGTAAATCTCTAATAAATCAGACTGGATCGCAGTTAAAGTAATAAACAGAGGAGCGTTCTTCCACACAACATTTATTCACGCACACCAAAGACGAACTGATACATATACATAATTGACATCACAGTTTCTTTTTACAAACAAACACTACCGCCATCTATTCGCGATCTATGGATACACAATCCTAAACTTAACAGATTTACCTCAAGGCACACACAATGTTTACATAAAATATGACATAAAATATTTGAATATAATTAATACAGTATATAAAATATAATAAATGATTAATGAAATTATAATATAGTAACTAAGTGCAGAACAAATAAAGCACTAATAACATATTGCTGGTTAGCTACGCGGCAACAGGAAATAGTAATATAACTGAATTTGTAAGTTTATATCTTAGGGCATGCCATTCACAGTTTGTGTATGAGTCCGTACAATCATTACAGTTGTCATTCAGGCTCATCTTCAGTCGTTTACTGGTCTTTGGAGATCTCCGGATCATTTAATTAGCGCTAGAATTATGGATTAGCATTGGCACTGAAAACATTTGAGTTTTTATGTCACGATACTAGAGCTCTTATACTCTTGTTGAAAATACACATTTTGCTAGGTTTTTAACATATTTTGTCACTCTATTTTTCTCTTATTAATGATAACAAAGCAAAATTTAACTTCCAACATCCATACCAGTTTTTGTACACGATGCTGTAGAAACATAAAATGAAATTCAGAAGTTTCAACAACTGAAATTTAACTTTTTCAACTGTTGCTACAATTTATAACACAAACATAGGAAAACATGAGCTCAAGGAAATGTGAGGGTATAGTACTCTACTTGTAGTATAGCCTCAATTGAGTGTTTCCCACACGGAAAGTGCATTGAACCTGAAACTCAAGTTTGAAGGAGCCCAGTAAAAGAAAAGGGCAGACAAACTTTTCAGACACTAAGAGATAAATCAAATATTAAGGGGGACAACAGGATGAAAACTAAAAGAAGGGTTATGGATAGTTTATTGATTTATAAATTTTGATTTATTCATGATGTAATTTAAAGTTCTCGGGTGGATAATAGAACCTTAATTTTGACGCATGTACAATCTCAGTCGGTTTCTTCGTGTGAAAATTTTCCCTGTCGATTTCATAATTAACTTCAGATAATTTATTTATAATCTGATAAGGGCCTGAATATGGTCAATTTTCTAGTATTTGGGTATTCGAATTCCTCGTAAAGGACAAAATCTCCAGGTTGAAATTTAGATTCTACAAATCTGATGTCATATCTAGTTTTATTCTTTCGGTGGTATTCGATAGTTCTTTTCTTTGCTAAAGCCCTTGCTTCATTTAAGGAAGGGTATTTATTTTGATCAATTGGAGATTCAAAAGGGAGGTTACCAAATAGTAAGTATGCTGGGTGAACTTAGTTACCGTATGAGGGGAGTTGTTATATTCGATAACAACTTGCTCTAGCACTTTAGTCCATGGTACGTTTTTAGAAGAATTTACTTTACATTTTAGTCGACTTACTATTGATTGATTTACTCTGTCTACTTTACCATTTGTCTGGGGATGGTGAGAGGAAGTTAAAAGTTGTTTAACATTATGCTTTTTAAGAAGTTTTTTGAATCTAGAGGAAGTGAAGGCTGCATTCCTGTCACTCAGAATTTTTTCGGGGACTTGTATTTGAAATATTTGTTTTAGACAATTGGCATAGATTTCTGAAGTTACACTTTTAGAGGGAAAAGCCCAGACATATCTTGTTGCATGGTAAATAACTATATGTAAATATTTTTTGTAGAATTATGATAATTAAATCCTCCCACAGTGTCAATAGAGAGACATTCGAAAGGTTTGTCAGTTGGGTATGAGGCCAATAATATTGAGGGGTGATTAAGTTAAGCATAATTTGAACTCCCGGGTGACCAAAAGTTTCATGGGTTTTATTCAACAATTTTAATCTTAAAGATTTAGGTACTACAATTTTATAAAAATTCTTTTTCTTAATTACCATCATATCATTTATCTCTTGGTAATTTTTCTCGCAAACATTATCAGTTTTTTGTTGTTGGATTATTTCATTTCTATCAAGTAAATGTACATAATGTTGGAGGTGCTGTGAAATAGGATGTCTAGAAAGCATGTCAGCTTCGATATTGGTAGAGCCCTTCTGATACGTTACTTCATAATTGAACATACTTAGTTTGAGTGACCAACGGAAGAGTCTACCTTTTAAATTTTTAACATTTTTTAGCCAAACGAGGGCCGCATGGTCCGTATGTATAACAAATTTTTGTCCATGCAGATAGTAATAGAATTTGTCTAGGGCATCTACTATGGCCAAACATTCTAACTCAGTAATCGTATAATTTTTCTCATAATTTCTTAAAGTTCTGGAATGATATGATACAGGGTGAAGGACATCATTTTCATCTGGTTGTTTCAAAACAGCTCCAACAGCAGTTTGAGAAGCGTCAACAAAAATATGACATGCCCTGCTGGAATCATACAATTGTAAAACAGGTTTGGAAATCAGTATTCTTTTCATTTCGTCGAAAGCTTTTTGACATTGGTCATCCCATTCCCACTTGACATCTTTTTTCAAGAGTCTGTTTAATGGAGCTCTAATAGTTGCATAATTCGGAATGAATCTATGGTACACATTCACACTTCCCAAAACTCTTTGTAACTCTTTGGTGTTACTGGGGTTTTTAAGTTTCTTAATAACTTCTATATTATGGTTATCGGGAATTATTATACCAATTTTTATTTGACAGCCAAGAATTGTGATCTGATCTCTGACGAACACACATTTGTTTCGATTCAATTTAATATGTTCCTCTTTAAACACCTCAAATAAAATTTTTAAATGTTCTAAATGTTCTTTCTCAGAGGAAGAGTAAACGATTATATCATCAAAGTAACTGCAAGCGGAATTAATTTTATTTTTTGTTAATATTCGTCTAATTGTTCTGTTAAAAATTGCAGGAGCATTTTTGAAACCAAAACGGAGTCTTAACCATTCGAATAATCCAAAATTCGTGCAAAAAGCTAATTTCTCAGTATCTGCAGGGTGAATCGGGATATGCCAGAAACCAGATCTCAAATCAATTGTAGAAAATACTTTTGCTTTACTTAATTTGCCTAACAAAGTGTCAATGCGAGGAAGAGGGTTTGCATCTGTTTTAGCCAGGGTTTCAATTTTCGATAATCTATACACAATCTAGTTTTCTTACCTTCCTCAAGTTTAAGTACTAAAGTCGCGGGGGACGAATATGGGCTACAACTTTCTTTAATTATACCTGCTTGTAATAATTGATCAATTTGGATCTGAATTTCCTCTTCTTCCATAGGGGATGTTATATAAGCTCTTAATGATACAGGCAAATCAGAATTTAAATTAATTCGTCGAGGTTCAAAATTAATTTTTCCTACATCATACTTATGTTTAGAAAACACAGATGAATAATCATTTAACAATTTTTCCAAGTTATACTCTTTGTTATCGACAGTATTAGAAACAACATTTTTCACATAAATGTTAGACTGAGAAACTTATTCCTTTGGATTTGTATTCCGAGATTTACAGGTTGGAAAATTTTTTACATCATCATCATTATTAACACATGGATAAACATTTGTTGTACCACCTTGAAGTTGGAGGTGTAGAGATATGGGTCGGCTGTCAAAATGGCAGTCATCATTAAGTACAATAGCTCTCTGTTTAATTTTTAAATTAGTACAATCAATACTCAACTCAAATAATTTGCATTCATAAAGTCCTAAAATTACATAATTCAAATTATTATCAAGAACAAACAAGGTAATTTGGTTACTAATCCGTCCAATTTTCATTTGTATACAACATATTTTGTTGAAGATTATTTTTCCTTTAGTTTGGGTTACTGAAAATGATCTAACTCTTTGTACTTTTAAACGTAATTGTCTAGCTGTTTTGGAAGAAATTATTGATATGGTGGCACCACTGTCTACAACACACTCTAGACGTTTCTTATTGGACAAATATCCCGACACCTTTAATAGTCAAATATTGTGAGGGGGTTCTGGGGTTGGTTCTATTGCAAGGGGCGTGACATTAGGTGTATCAGATCTCTGCCCTCTGAAAGGACAAACCTGAAACCAGTGAAACGCATTTGGGATTCCGTTCCGGGTGCAAAGTCTACAGGGACTGGGTGGCAATGGCAATCTATTTTGAGAATTATAGTTATGATGGCTTGTAAATCTTGGACCACTGAAGCGATTATAAAAATTACTTGGTCTCTGAAAACGTTGGAAATTGTTGGGTCTAGGAGAATTTTGTTTCACAGTAGTTTCATAGCTTGAAGCTGAAAATCTACTTCTATTAAATCGATTGTAATCTTGGGGACTGTTCCCAATCGGAGTAACAAATCTGGGAGGTGCACTTTTGATTTGTTGATTTTCGCTAATCTTAATAAGCTTATGGACATGAGAAAGCCAAGAGATGGGGTCAGAGGGTGCGTTGATCGTCATTAAGGATTTTAATTCTATAGGAAGGCCATCCGTCAGACCCTCCAAGATCATTTCATGAGTTAGATTTAATTTTTTACCAATATCTAATTTTTTGCGAAAATATTGCGTTATGTCCTCTTTATGATTGTACTTGTAATTGGCAAAATCACCAAACGTAGTTAAAGTGGGGTCGAAAAAATTTTCCTTTAAAATTTGGACTAATTCCACATATTTAGTAATTTTATGGCAGTTTTTGACATATACGCTAAGTGCATTACCTTTTAGATATCGAGCTACATTATTAAGCTTCCACGTTTCATCTTTATCTAAATGAGTTTTGTTAAAGTACTCAAGCCATGAATTTATATCCATATCATTCTGCGCATCAAAGGGAATTATACTTGTTTCAGGTTCAGCGCTAGCTGCCCTTAATGAATCATCAGGATCAGAGATGTTTTCATTAGCCATAATTCTCTTAATAATACTTTCATAAATAAAACTAACTCAAAAATAATACTCTTTAAATTTTCCCAAAACAATATTAAAACCAAAATACATCCTTTAAATACCAAATTTAAAATACATTTATACGAAAATAATACTTTTAAAAATCTTCAAAATAAAAACACTATTATTAAATCAATAATTATAATTCGATAGTAATAATATCATTTGCATCGCCAATCTTTTTACTAATTGCTTCTGTTTACACTTATTGTGACGAGAATACGAGTGATGAAATCGACACGAAAATACTCATTTTTGTGCACTCTTGATTAGATTTTCGCAAAACACGATCAATCACCACACAAGCACAAAGCTCTGAGAGCAACACAGAACGGCGTAGACGTAGGGAAAGATTTCCATCCTCAAAAGTAGGTCAACGGTAAGAGCACATTTGATAAACGACGAACTTGCGATGGAAACACAGATCACGCATCACAGGGGGCAGAAAAATGCTTCTCTGGACGTAAAATAATCTGCAGAATACCAGAATACAGGTAACAGAAAGATGATTCTCTTGAAACAAGAACGCCTAGAGAAAAATGTAGAAACATAGAAGTCGCACAGTGGCAAATTCATCTAAAGTGCCTAACATTTTATCCGTATAATCCTTGGGGTATCTTTTTAGATAATCCCTTTGAAGGTGGTATCCTGCCGGCTTTCTGAAATGTAATTTCTCATACATTATTTGTTTTGTGCAACCGGCGCAACAGGAATGAGACAAATTTTGGAATATAAAGTGGTAGGTTTATTTTAGCATCCATCTCACAAGCGTTGTTTTCGTACCTTGAACAGAAGCCCTATTTATACATATGTGTGCGTCACGAGGCTCATCCAATCAGCGATATTAATTGAAATCACGAGGTGACGCTATCTTCTCATCAGGAGTGTTCTTAAGGACTTTATGTAATATGAAAGATTTATGAGTTTGGCGATTTGGCGGGCGCCAACAGGTTAATATATTTTATACTAAAGAAAGGATTTCGCCAAAATTTAGGAACAGGGATGCAATTTAGGTAGAGAATCGCCAACACATTATTAAGCAATATTATTAGAATTTAATTTAATCAATTGATTTAAAAATATCATTACATATATATAAGATGCTTTTGTATATATATATAACAGGCTTATGTATATATATATAAGATATATATATAAAGTCAAGTCAAGACAGGATAATAGTGAAAAGTTTGAAATTTGTTGTGTTTATGAATGATGTGTTACAAAATTTTTATATTTTATAATGCCTTCCCTAAAAAACATAATTAAATAACATGAAAGTTGGCATTTTAATTTTTATTATAATAGAAAAATTTTCATCAGCAAAACTTGGAAAGACTTTTATTTAAAAATTTACTTTTGAAAAAATCTGTACTTTTACCATGTGGAACTATCAGGAACTTTACAAAATTTCATTGGACATTCTTACCTCAGAACTCTAAAATATGCTATTGTTTTAAAAGAATACAGTGCTAAAATTAATTATTGAATTGAAAATTTTATGACTTCATGTGAAATGTCAAATTGAGTCGAAATATCGGTCAAACTTTTATGACAATGATTTTTTGTTCAAAAGTTAATAGGTTTGTTAATGTGTTTTGTATTTTTAAAATCATATCTTTAACACTTTACTGCTCTAATGCTTTTTCTTCCACCCTGCTCACCCAACCTTTCTTTTGAAGGGGGGGGATATGTAAGGTATAACAAAATATGATAGCTGTTTAAAAAAAAATAATTGGCGACCTCAAAATTAACATTCTAAATTTGTTGATTTGCCCCTAAATTCAACTCTTCTCACAGGTTCCAGATTTTTCTATCTTACGTAACGTTCTAATGCAGATGTCTCTTGTCCAATCAAATTAATTGTAAACCAAAACTCTGAACTGAAACTTTTCTGCCTCCCACCCTTCTTGCTCTGAAATTCTATCATACTCTCCCCCTTTTCCGCAAAAGCTCTCCTGCTGGCAAGATGCTTTTTATGTATGCTGCTGCCGCTTACTTGCTTAAAACATTTACTTGCTTAAAAAAAAAAAAAAAAAAAAAAAAAACGTCGTACTTCAAAATGCAATTTACTGTATTCAAATATAATTAGGAAACATCTTGACTGAAAAAGGATGATTTGATATGCGTAAAAAATAAAGATTGTGATTTTTCAAGAGACGTTGTGCTAAATTCCGTCATCATGCTTTCTACTCTGCCATCTTCTGCCAATAAGAAGTATACCCGCTATAAATGTTAACTAGCTTTTCAAAAATTAAAAGATGCATTTTAAAATCATTACATATATAAGAGGCTTATATATATATAAAATAATTAAAAATAAATCTTTAATGTATAAAAGTTTTACATCTGAAGAACTAGAAAAATTATTTTCAATTTAAGTACTTTAAAATTTATATAAAGTTTTAGTGTTATTTAACTGAATGTACACGGGTTACTTCTAATTTTGCTTACACATTGTCCTCTGCTTTGAAAGAATTACAATACAAAATAAATATTTTTGATTAAGATATTGAGCAAATTATCAATTGAGAAATTTATTTGCTCCTTCATTGAACAAAATATAATTTTAGTATATCAGACTGTAAATTGTAAGATTGTAGTCTCTCTCTCTCTATATATATATATTTTATGTTAAAAAAAATCATTAATAATAACCAAAGCTTTACGCAGATTTAACTAGGCAATATTGTTTCTAAATCAATAAAATTATTTCTATGATAAAATTATTTTTAAATAGAGGTCAAGAGGCATCTTTCAAAAATCGTAAAATACCCAATCAAGATGACAGATATTTCACGCGAGTAAATTAAAATGTTCGGTTTGGATACCATATGACTTAAGACATATTAAATTATACATATTTTTTTGCTTTATTTCATTTAAACTTATTTTCTCGAATTTCATTAGAGCCATATTTCTAATTCAATCAATTTACTTTTCACTTCGCTGCAAGGCAGAAATGTATAAAAACTGCAAATTACAGAAAAACCTAAAATACAAAAGCCAGCTAAAAGAGTTTAGAAAAATTAACAACTAAAATTAGAGTTTCTACGCATAAACAAGGAATTCGGCTAGCGAGCAGGAAGAGAAAATTTCGGTGAAAAAAAATGAAAGTCAATTTTCGGTCCCAGTGGGAAAAAAGGCCCTGAAATTGGTATACGATCTGATTGACTTCACTCTTCTACTAAGAGTTTTAAATGTAAACAAATGGCGGCCTCGTTAGACTTAGCGCTACTTTCAAAATTGTTGATAATTTAGACAACTATTGCTGCAGAATAACTAAGGGCATGAAACCTTAACCCGAAAAAGAACAACATAATTCAATCACTTTTAAGTTTAAAAAAATTACTTTATTTACTAATATATAAGAATTAAAAACTGAGCTCACCGAGTTAGGTAACAGAGAGTTAATATGTGTAAATATATATATTTATATATAGGCAAGGTTGACACAGCCGTTCATCCTTTGAGTGGATCGATAAAATGAATACAAAGTTCGCTTGGGGACTATAAACACCGGGGGTCCTGCGCCAAGCTGACTACTTGCCCAAGGCATATTCTGATACACTCCGGGGCAAAGGCGAAGAAAGCAGATTTCGAGCAGGCCGGGGCTCACTAGGTCTATTGCGCCACGAAGTTTATATTTTTTCTTTTATATGTATTAAATATTTATACATATAAACACACACACATATATATATATACATATAATATATTCGTATATATGTATATTAATGTATATATATATGGAATAATTGCACAACATTTTTGAAGCATTGAATGTAAGAACATTGAGATGCAGATGCGTAGAAATGCTGATTGTGAATATATTTGATGCTTAGAGCGTCCATCCATTTTGAAGACTAAGCAGTCGAGCCGAACTGAATTTCGTATTTATTTCAATTCACGTTTTGTGGCAGCGATTCACTTGGCACTCCAATCGTGCCCACTTCCAGAACATTTTTGATACTATAGCGATAGAAGATTGCTGCAGCGTTTTAACAGGATGAAAGCGTAAGCCAGAAGTGAAATAGTGTCGCAGTAGCAATGCAGAGGAAGAAGGGCGGGAGTCAAATAGTTTAAGTTTAAGCTTTGGTTTACAATTTGGTGATTGGTCAAATGGCATCGGCACCAAGCGTTACGCAAGATCGCATAGCCAATTTGAATGACGCATTTTAGACTTACAGCGCCATTTTTAAAACAGAGAGATTAAGTTCCCAAATGAAACAAAAAAAAAACTGTTATAGTGAATTAAATTTAGAAGGTCGCTTTCATATTTCTTATCTTACATATATATAATATATATGTATATATACATACATATATGCACAACTACATGATATGGCAATCTCGTATACAAAATTTCAACGCTCTACCACTACTCGTTTTTCAGTTATGCGAGATAAATGGATACGTACATACAGACTTCACAAAAAAAGTCTCTTCTGAATCTATTTTAAAATCCGTTTTGGAAAAGAAGAGTTCTTTGTTCTTTCTCCACGTAAACACGTGCGTACGTTCAGAAAAACATTGTTCAAATGGCTTCGACAGCAATCAAAATGTACATGTTCGTCGAAATGACGTAACATTTTACAGGTACGTTTGTCAGGACTTGTGTTTCTCTTGATTTACTTTGGAAAAATGGTGAGTCCTAAATAAGAACAGGGAGCTTACTCAAGCTATATTCAAGATTTGTGTATAACAGACGACACAAGCAGGAAGAGTATACGAAACCCTTTATATTCAATACTTTACAGGTACTTCCGAACTTCGGAATACAGAGACCAACCAATTGTGGTCTGAATGTAAGAATATAAAACTACTAACTAAAACTCTAACTAAAAGCTAACTTTGAATTAGTATACAAATGCCTAGCACTAAGGCTGGCCTTTATTTAAAAACGTACGTATGTTGGACGCCGAGCTGCTGAAACTACAATACGTTTGCAAATATCAAGAGGGCTAAACCTCTGGCCTTAAAGGCAACCAGCAACCGAGTGAAAACTCGTAAAACTGCAGTGACAAGCCGCTTGCTTCCTAAAACTCCTTCTCTCTCCCTCCTGGCAAAAAGCCACAACTTAAATACTTGGGCGTTAGCAAGGCAATTTGCATAAACAAGTTGAAGCATTTAATTCTGGCCGGAAGTAGAAAATAAAAAGCGATAGTACAGTTTTAAAATAAAATAAACGTTAGTAACTTAGGATCCTTACACGTTAAAGGCAGAATTATAATTTACGCTCTTTGAAAGACAAAATCCATTAAACTGTCTGATAATCATCTACATCATATTTTTTATACCATCTTACTGTTTTAATCTTAGAAATTGTTATTCTGGGAGCATATTAAACTTTCTTTCGTTGAATTAATAATAAAAAATTGCTGTAATACTAGTCTTGCGGCAAAGCATTGTCAACAGTCATTTCTTCTTATCCTCACGTCCTTTTCTTGCACGGAAATAATGAAGGCGATCCAAGCTCTTTCGCTCTCTATCGCGAGTAATAGTTCCCAGGATTAGTCTTGACAAAGTACTTAGTACGGAATTCTGTCCAGTAAATCGATATGATGGCTTGTGTGCTCTTTCTGAAGAAGTCATTTTTATTTTCTGCTTCCAGTTTGTCTCTCACTTCCAGATGTCTGCATCATTCGCAGCAAGGGCGATTTGGGGAATAGAATTAATCGAAATGTAATCTCCGTCACACAGATTTGGATTTCTTTCACACTGCGTGTAGGATTCGTTATTATAACAGTAGTGTTTTATTTTTTCACATGACATGCTGCAGCAACTTCGTATTTTGTCGGATTTCACTGGCTGATTTTGACCTCAATATTTGGCAGGTGTTACGAATTTGGTGATAAATCGTCTTTGAACAAGTGGGAAAAATAAATAAATAAATGAGTAAATAGTGTCCCCCTTTTTTCGCAAGAAATTGCAATACTTCATAGTTTTTTTCAATATTTACTATATTTTGTTAGTTAAAAGAGGCAACTTTCATGATTCTCATTATAATGTTAAGATGAACAGACATATGCTGGAACAAATATATCAAGAAATGTGATGTGAATTTCAGCAATAATACTACTTTATTAAAATGTCACCTTACCATCAAAGTTTCTTTTCTTACGATCTCGTTGCCCGACTCCGTCTCAGAATTAGAATCATTTACGGGTATGTAATTAATTATTTTTTAAACTTCAGGGAATACGGAAGAAGCACCTTTTTTATCCACGTCTAAATCAGCGATCAGTAAATATTTTCGGCAGCGTGCTCCTAAGATAAAAAACGATTATAAGCTGTACCCCATATAATATAAATATATTCTAAATGATATTATATAATACATTGTATTATATTGTATTGCTTTAGATTTATACGTTTTAACCTGGTGCATTTACAATGTTAAGTTCCCCCAGACGCTATAGAAACCAACCATACAGAGCAACGAATGAGAGGAATTCCGCACTCAAGTAACACACCATCATACACTCGCAAAAGATCATGAGGCTGCTTCTCTGCGTTAGATCTAGGGTAGGAGTAACCCCGCTTTCGAAACCATTGATCTAAATCCTTAATTTTTTACCTATCGTATAGAATCGCAAACAGAATATCAGAAAAAGGTAAAAGATTAAAAAAAGAAAAGTCTGAAATTTATCATATTTTACATTGCGACCAAATGGGCATTTTGTTTCATTTACAGAAACATACATGTTTCGAGAGCATTTAGGCTAACGCCACTTTAGGCTAAAAATTTGTAAAACAGCATATCTTTTAGAATTTCCGATAGAACGTCTTGCTCGCTGGTGATAAAAAGGTTTTATTCCCTACAGTATTGCCGTTGCTCGCTTTGAAATTGTTGAGACTTTTAATCAAAAATTCTTTAAAGGTTAACAAAATATTAAATAAAAATAAAAGAAATTCCAAGTTTCAAATTTCGGGCTTCAAGATATTCGGGTGCAGGATTACGTTATTTAGAATTTTATGTCTCTAGGTACCGTCGTTTCATCACAACGCGAGAAACATACATACATACATACCTTAATGCAGATGCTTCATAATTTAGTTTCTTTCAATATAATACAGGGCAATAATTTTTAGCAACAGCAATTCAAAAGTGATATATCGTATTTAATTCAAAGCGAAATGCCATTTCTAGACTAACAGCCCTTTTACGCTAACGACCTTTATGGCTAAAACAAATTTGTGTTCTACTGGATTAGTTGTTCAATAGTTGTTCTACTGGATATTTTACTTCCTTATACGAAGTAAAAAGAAAGTATTGTAATCCCGAAAAGTTTCAGACAGCATATTTCAACGAAAATATCCATTTTGACCGCTATCGAATGCAATTTAACGATGTTTTTGCGTGACATCTGTACGTAAGGACGGAATAAAAGACTCTTTTCTTCCAAAAAAATTATGCTTTAAAATGAATTCTGAAGAGAATTTTTCGTGACGTCTGTACGAACGTATGTACGTACTTACGTACGTATCTCGCATAACTCAAAAACGAGTAGCCTCAGAACGTTGAAATTTTGCATATAGGACTTGTATAACATGTAGATGTGCACCTCGTATTTTGATTGCAATCGGCCGCACCAAACGTATATAAATATATTTATATATATATATATCCACTTTGTTACTCGGCTCAGTGATCTCAGTTTTTTTACTCTTATATGTTTGTAAATTGTACCTTTTTTGCTTTAAAAATTATTGAATTATGTTGTTCTTATCTTCTGGTTAAGGTTTTTATGACTTTCGTAAATCTGGAATCAATACTTGTACAATTATCAGCAATTTAAAAGCTGTTATAACATGGCGGACATATGTGTTTACATTTGAAATAGCAGAATAGTAGATTTGTTGCCAATCTAGAGGAACTAAGCTTCGTAACAACAAAGACAACGCATTCATTTATTATTGAGAATTACATAATGCTTAATCCTTCCATTGATCAGCTAAGCAAATTCAGACGACGTACTATTTTTTTTTTTTTTTTTTTAATTTTCCTTTTCGACAGACTTTGGAAATATTAACTGAAGTAACAATACGTAATAATAATTAGGTAAATAAAAAAGCGGATAATGCCTTAAGGCTTGTAGAGTCATTAGTTTCTTTCTTTCTTTTTTAAAAAAAGCAGGAGATGTCTGAGCACTGCGTTTGGTGAGACACGAATCAGGACCTCTCGATTATGCACCGCGTGTTCTACCTTTACATCACGAAGGCATGCTGGATGTTGAGAGAAAATATGCTATAAGTCATTCATCTCATACTGTCTTAAAACTAACATCAAACCAGTTTGCACAATGAAAATCCTAAAATTATATTATAAGGCTTGTAACATCCTATCGATTGTGTTAACTGGAATTTTGAAATTCGCAATTTTAAATACAGTAAGACCCCGCTTAACGCTGTTTCGTTTAGTGCTGTTTCGGTTTAGCGCTCTTTTATTTCAACCTGGGGATTCCACGAAATCGCTCGCAGCATACGGGTATTCCCCGAAATATTATGCAGCGATAGGTTTCAAATACATATCCGAAGGAGTGTACTTGTATTTCTTGTTTGGTGCGGTATTGTACAGACATATTTTGAAGGGGTAAATGTGGAAGATGTCGAAGAAATAATTCAAGAAGCAGCGGCTAGTCTTTCTAATGATGAGCTCAAGGAATTAACTGAACAAGAAGAAAACAAAAATGTTGACAGCAGTGATTCAGAAGAAGAGCAAAAAGAACTTTCGATGGCGTTTGTAAAAAGGAGTTTGTCTACCATAACTGAAATAATGGATCAATTCATTGAAAATGATCCGAATTTCGACAGGAGCTCAAAAGTAAGGCGTGGTGTTAGAGATGCTCTATCCGTTTTTGAAGAACTTTTAAGAGAACAACGCAAAAGAAAAAGGCAAACAACATTAGATGCTTTTGTCACAAAAAGGCAGAACACTGAAAGCGCAGAAGGCTAACTAAATATGACTGACTGAGAATTTTATTTTTTTTAAGAATATTCGTTTTGTTATTTATATTTTGTTTTTATTTTTGCAAGAAATAATAATATGGTATTAATTTGGGCTTTAAGAAATAAATGTTTGGTTTTATTTTTATTAAAAAAACATACTTTTAAATTTAATACCTAACCAATTTCCTACCCATCTTCCCCTAACCCCAATATTTACATGTAAAGATAGCCTCGTTTAGCGCTGTTTCGCATTACGCTCTACTTTGATGGAACGTATCCCCCGCGTTAAGCGGGGTCTTACTGTATATAAAAGTAACTTTCAACCTATTTTCGAAAATAAAAGTTTTAAAACTTAGTATTTCATACTCAGCTGCTTTATAAATCGTTCACATCAAACAAAGGATAATTAAAGTCATTATTTTGGGTGTTTTTTAGTGTTTTCAAATTCTGAATTGGTACGTTTGTATGCAAACAATTCTCATAAACTTTGTGAACGAACGTACCAAAAGAGAAAAAAAAAATTAAGGAACAATATTTAACCCTTTTTACAACTCTAAGCTATCACAGTTTGTACAGCTGAAGATATCTAGAACAGATTGGAATACTTGCATGAATTTACATCCCTAGTATAAAAAACACGCAAATATAAAAAAAGTGTGGTAACACTTAACACTTTTATAAAAGTGAATATTGATCAGCTTCCAGCGTCCGCGGTAGAGACATTATTTTTTTTTTCTCTTTGCTTTTTCTAATGTTAGATTTTAATTTAAAGCCATTTTGTTTTTGTAAACTCTATGCATTAAATGTCGATCTTTTGTTCTATTCTGTTCTGTATTACTGCAACAGAGTTTGCTTTAGCTATGTACACAACACTACACTATTTTCTATGATATCAAAGTTAATATTTTGTGTTGACACTATAAGATATTTTCTCCCTCTTATCAGCATGCCTTCAAGGTGTAACGGTTAGCACACTCGGAGCGTATTCGAGAGGTGCAGGTTCGAGTCATAGCGAAGGCATTGCTCGTTTCTCATGTTATCCTGCTTCAAAATATCCTAATGTATCTAAAACATTAGTCTTTGAACACGTATTATATTTCTTGAACACCCTATTTTATTTTTATGCTTTTCTTCTCTAGAATAAAAGTAATAGAAATACAAATTATTTTTCGATGCATACGAAGTTTCAAAAAGGTTTCCTCCATCTTGTCTCTCGCGAATCATCTCATTCTTTTGAATGTAGAAGCCCTGATGAGAGATGTGGAAAAAGACTCAGGCGACAATTTTCGCTGTATTTTTCTTTCTTCTCACCCAGACCAGATTAGTCCTAACGTTTGTCAAACTCTTACTAGAAAATTATAAAATTGCGATAATTATGTTCTCTGGTATAAACAATATAAAAGGGACTTCAAAATTGAGAGTCGGCAAAATCAAATCATAATAAATTATTGACTAAACTAAATTTGTCTCATTATTACAAACATTTAGTCTCTCCTGTAGGTTAAAGAAAAGAGTTTAAAATACGTAAAAATGAAAGGAAAACGTAAAGATTTTGAGCGAAACTTCATCTCAGTTTGAATAAACAAATTTGCTGTCGACTATACAATATATTATTCACAACTACAATAAACTTTTATTTTAGCAATCTACTATCACGTTTTTTCCATTAACTTTATGGCTTTCATTTTTTATTTTCTCATTTAGAACTTCTTATCCCTGAGTTTCAAATAATATGAAGTAATGTAATTCACTGTGAAGGAGCACTGATGACAATTACGAGGTACGTGGGCACCATATTGGGTCATATAAGTCATAAAATGACCAGGAAATAATTTTTGGTCGAAACACGGAATGGATTAGCTTCACATACCTCTATACTATCTAAGAGAAATCTGTATTCTGCAACAGAAACATAAAATTTGAGAAATATAAAACGGATCCAAGCTCAAAAATAATACTCATTGCCTATGATATAAAAATTTCAATATTTTCTTAGCTTTATCATTACGATAGTTTAAAAATTATTTAAACAGTACTGAAAAATGATTTAAAATATCGTGCGTAGTTCGGCGAAGTAATAATTTAAATAAATTTTTATTCATGTTATATTTTAGGGAAAATAACTGCGGTTCTTATCAGTATTTCGTGGCGCAGTTTTTTTAATTATAAAAGATTTCGATCACGTTTGTTTCCATAATTTATAGAATTCATAATAAGCTTTAGATATTAGTAAAAGAATGATTTCGTATAATTATAGCTAAGAGCCACATAGTCTTTCATATACAACTTTTATTGATGTTACTAACTTGAGATCCATTAATACGTGGCGCAACTCTCTGTTAAATCAAATTTATTTTGGCATGCAGTATATGCAGTTTCTGTAATAATTAAGCAGTGTATTTAAAAGAATATCATAAATACATTATACATCAAACAAACTTTTGTAGAGAATATGTAAGTTTATTATTTGCCAAGCAGTTCTGTGTAAGATCTACGTCTTTAACCCCTTGTCTGTGGTGCCCGAACTCTGTTCGGGCAACGAAAATGCATCAATTTTGGAATGCCCGACCTGAGTTCGGGCAAGAGGAAAATCGGTGTTTCAATTTTGTGAAACCCAAACTCAATTCTTCCAATACACAATATGTAATTTAAAATCTTACCAATAGTTCGCGATACTTTTCCGCGAAATGTTGGGCGGATTCGCGCCATTTGGCGGATTTTTGCAATTTTGCATTTTATCCCAAATTTCATTCAAACCACATTATGTTCGCAATGTCGGAATCAGACGATGATGAAAAATACTTGTTAAACTCTTCATGCTCAGACACAAGTATTTTAACAGAAGAGTAAGACTACTCCGAAAGTGACGACGAAAGTTAACTTTTTCATGCCGAGATGCAGCTAGGTTTCAATAACCTTACTCCAGCCGCTCCAAGATTCCCATTCCAGCAACTACAAGTGCGTGCAACAATTAACATTTCTACTCTTACTCAAGAAAAACAATATTTTGAACTATTTTTTATGAAAATTTGATTCAGCAATGGCTTGAAAGGCAACATCTGAAGCCAAAAAGCGGATAAAAAATGTGGGTGCCTACAAATGACCATGAAATGAAAAATATTTCGCTTGCTCCATGTTTTACAGGGTATTAATCAGAAGCTCAATGTTTTGGTAAAAAAAAAAAAAAAAAGAAAAGAAAAAAAAAAAAACTCCCTTCTTTCGCAAAGTTGTGTCCTACGACAGATTTTAAATGATAAGAAAATAATTACATTTTGTGTACAATGAAGAAGCCAACCTTGAAACGCACCCTAATACAAAGCTGCACAAAATTTGGCTCATTCATATAAAAATACACTGTAAAAGTCTGAGGGATATGAAATTCTTCACATTTGATATATATATATATATAATAATATTGTTGTAGTAGTTGTGTTATACTTAATGTATTATTGCGCATCAGTGGTTTGGAGTTTCAGCGGTTATCCAGCTTTCAAAAGTGTGGTGGTTGCAACTCTATGTTTTGGCGTCAAGCATGAGAAACAACGTACTTGTTTCTTTAATATCTCTCTCTTTTCATTTGCATTAAATGTAGAGCACAATTCTGATTTGTGACCTTTGCTACAAAATAAACACATTACATCTTGGACTGACGCCATGAATCCATGCGTGTTTGGGGAAGACAAAAAAAAAATTCTTCCTTTTATGCGAAGGTCTTGAAGTGTTATGTCTAACGGAAGTGGAAATTTTACTTTTTATTTTCTCTTCCGGGGAAAATAAGTGGACTTCTGATGCGATGATTTATAATTATTAATTGGAAAGGATCTCTCACGGCTTCGAAATTCTTTATTAATGAATTGCAAAAGAGTTTTTAAGTCAAATTCTTTGTCGCCTTGAATGCGATTAAATTCTAAAACGAATTCTGAAGGAATTAATTTCATTAAAATTGCTGTCAATAAATTTGCGTATGATTCCCCTCGAGTGTAGGTTGTTTCTATGAGCTCCGGCATTTTCCTCATTAGAAGCGGACATATTCAGCGGATTGTCTTAATTTTAATTGCTATGTATAGCCAAGACGTTCAGCTTTAATTAGACACCAAGTTCGTCAAGATCGGATCATCCAGTAATTACTAAGAGACTAATTACTGCCTCAACGCGTCGTGCACGTGGTAATTCATATCGAACTGTGCTTCCTGATTCGCATAGCAGCCGCCGTTGCCCGATGTCACTGGTGTTTAGTATCGTCGGATGCGGTATTTTACGCTGAACAATTTGACAGTAATTATGTATGTGTGCGGTCAATGGATGCCGAGTAATTGATTTTTAATTGCTTTTACAAGTTTTTCACCGTGAACTTTGACCTTTTCCCCGTCCCTACGGTCAGTTGGAAGCATTCGACCCCCCGTCGCCTGTTAACCCGAGTGATTTCCTGTTGTCAACAAAGGGAGAAAGAGGTACTGGAGGCAATTAAACGAATCGCTAATTAAGCCCCTAATTGGCCTAGCGATTCTGTTCAAACGGATTCTTCTGATTCAAGCCATGGGCTGTATGAGATTGTAAATTTGAAGAAGATCGGTCTGCTACTTCAAAAGTTACTGTTTTTCCGGCATTACCAGGACTTAGGATTATCGTCTTCTACAATAGTGATTAATGCAGTGTGTGTGTGCTTTTTAATTAATTCTGTGCCTGTGTTTATCAATTCGATTACTCCGCAGAACTACCTATAGTGTACAGCTGATGCACAGAAGAAGTATCGCAGCCAAGCGCATTTCTCTGCAATTTGCTTGCTAGTCACTATTGATTATAGCACTCAACATTTATGTAATAAAATGTACCTGTTACATTCAACCCAGCAATAATACCAGTATTTCCTAATAATATACAAGGCATTTTTGCGGTGTTCTTAAAGTGGAAGTGTGTTTTTGTGTCAAATTAACGTGAAAGTTATGTACGTGGTACAGGTGAAAAGTGATTTAAAGTGTTAACGTGAAAGTGTTATCAAGTGTTGATATTGCATGGTGAAAGTGTTTTCAAGTGTTAAGTGATTTACGCGAAAAGTGATTTAAGGTGTTTACGTTCCGTCAACGGTGATTTATAGTGTGATTTAAAGTGATTTAACGTGATTAAAAGTGATCCAAAGTGTTAACGTGTCTGCAATTTGCGTGCTCGTCACTATAGATTATAGCACTGAAATTTATGTATTAAAATGTACCTGTTACATTCAACCCAGCAATATTACCAGTATCTCCTAATAATATACATAACATTTATGTGGTGTTCTTAAAGTGGAAGTATATTTTTGTGTCAAATTAAAGTGAAAGTTATGTACGTGGCACAGGTGAAAAGTGATTTAAAGTGTTAACGTGAAAGTGTTATTAAGTTTCGATATTGCACGGTGTACGTATTTTCAAGTGTTAAGTGATTTATGCAAAAAGTGATTTAAAGTGTTAACGTGAAAGTGTTATTAAGTTTCGATATTGCACGGTGTACGTATTTTCAAGTGTTAAGTGATTTATGCAAAAAGTGATTTAAAGTGTTAACGTGAAAGTGTTATTAAGTTTCGATATTGCATGGTGTACGTATTTTCAAGTGTTAAGTGATTTACGCAAAAAGTGATTTAAAGTGTTTACATTCCGTCAACGGTGATTTATAGTGTTATTTAACGTGATTAAAAGTGATCCAAAGTGTTAACGTGTCTTCAATTTACTTGCTGGTCACTATTGATTATAGCACTCAATATTTATGTATTAAAATGTACCTGTTACATCCAACCCAGCAATAATTCCAGAACTTTCTAATAATATACAAGGCATTTATGTGGTGTTCTTAAAGTGGAAAAGTGTGTTATTGTGTCAAATTAACGTGAAAGTTATGTACGTGGCACAGGTGAAAAGTGATTTAAAGTGTTATTAAGTGTTGATATTGCATGGTGAAAGTGTTTTCAAGTGTTAAGTGATTTACGCGAAAAGTGATTTAAAATTTTACGTTCTGTCAACGGTGATTTATAGTGTGATTTAAAGTGTTTTAACGTATTTAAAAGTGATCCAAAGTGTTTACGTGAAAGTGATATTACGTGGTGAATTCCATCAACACTGATTTAAAGTGATTAAGGTGATACAAGTGTTAACGTGAAAATGATATAAATGTGTTATTAAGTGAAAAGTGCTCAACGTGTATCGGTGATTCAAGAATGACACGTAATTCATCTGCACAGTCGGAAGGAGAGCCTCAGATGCAAAGGTCGGATTTCGATCCGCAAGAGATACTCGACAGTGACCAAGACCATCAAGGCAAGGCAAAGTTCACCTGCTCTACGAATTTATAAGAAAGACAGCCAGCACTTATAGAAGGGGCAAATTCCTCCTACCTCAAGATCTTCGTGAGCGACTGCTATGTGCTCTGGACGCTCTGGAAACGCTAGCCTTGAGAGGCCCACACCTTGCAGAGAGTCCAACCCTAGCAGACATAGGAGTAAACACGTCGACGGTTCTTTGTTGTGAACTTGCTCACTCGATTCAGCAAAATGCAAAAAGACAGGTGAAGCAGCTCCATGCAAGCAAAGATACTATACAGCAGGATGAGCACCCGGTTATAGAGGGCAAAGATGGCCAACCTACGTACGCGCAAGCGGTAAAGCGGAGATGGAAAAGGAAAGTCACGAACATGCCGACACTGCTGATCCTCCCTAAACGTGATGAACAGAGTGCGGATATACGCGGGGTAATAGAAAAGCATGTCCAAATTGAAGATCTGTGTGTCAACCTTCGGGGCATTACGAACTTAAGTAGTGGAGGTGTGGCGGTGCGATGCAACAACAAGGATGAAGTACAGAAGATAAGTCAGTTCCTAGCTCAGCACCATAACCTAAAGGATACAGTACGCACGCGTATACCACGGAAGAGAACACCGAAATGCACAATCGACAATGTACCGTACGGCACCTCGGAGGTGGAAGTACAAGAAATGCTACAAAAGTCTTGCAATCTTGGGAATGAAGAGTGTAGAGTCCTCTTCAAGCGCCCGGACAGAAGGAATAGAGCCACAGAGTGGGTGATTGAATGTACCCCTGGTGGCTTTCATGTCCTCGTGTCCAAACGAAGATTGTTCCAAGGATGGAGGGAACATAGTATCTACGAGTTTACAGGAGCCAAGCGCTGTTTCCGCTGTCAGGATCTGGAACATACGTCGAAAGACTGCTGCCACAGGCCTTACTGCGCTTACTGCGGAGGCTGTCATGACATTAACGAATGTAAGGCGGACTGCCCTGAATGCATTAACTGCATCATAGCAAACAGAGATTCAAAAGTTAAAGTGGATACACACCATGCAGCGTACGCAACAAACTGCCCAACATTCCATGCTTTGGTTAAAGATTAAAGCACGTACTGACTACGGCGAGGACAACTAATTTAATAGCCCAGCAAGCAAGGCATCGTCTACCTACTACAACAGACAGTTCACTTAATAACAAGCGCAACTCTCTAGGAAGCAAGTCAAGTATTTTCACATTTAGTAATTTTACCTTAAAAGTCAATTAATTTACAAAAGTAATGGAAGTGAATTCAAGAACAGAGGAAAGCAATGTGCTCAAGTTTGTCCAAATCAACCTCCAAAGAGCGCGCGCGGCTACTGCACAGCTAGTGCAATATGCTATGGAGGAAGAGGCGGACTTCCTTTTAATTCAAGAACCTTTTCTTTATGCAGGGCAAGCAGCAGAATTTCCCCTCCAATGGACCGTCACCCAGGATTCAGGAAGTGAGGGAACAAGAGCGGCAGTAGTTTGTTGCCACAGCAGATGGTTGCCAGTTGTGCTAGCAAAGTCAAGAGACATGGTCACAATTGCAGTCGAGGCTATGGGACTGAGTGTCCTGGTCACGAATGTTTACATTCCACCTACAGTAGACGTTTCTCCCACATTAGATGCCTTGCAGAATATCCTTACGTCCTACCAGCATGCACACCATGTATTGGCAGGAGATTTTAACTCTCATGCGGAGGACTTCGGATATCCGACCACAGACCCAAGAGGTAGAGAAGTTGTGGACTTCATTGCATGCAACGGACTCATTCTTCATAACGTGCCGGACAGTCTGCCGACCTTCGAGACCCAAATGGGAAAAGGATGGCCCGACATCACTCTGTCAACAGCGCGTCTGGCTCAGAAAATACAGCACTGGACCGTAAGTGACACTCCCTCAAACTCGGACCATCGCTATATAACGTTCCAGATAGGTCAGCCACATGCGCAGTTTATGAACAAGCGTTATAGAACCAATGGCAGAAAATTAAAACAACTTGTAAGCAGGCTAGGACCAGTACTAGAGCAGGTGGACGAGGCACTTATGAAATGTCAGAACATAAAGGATGCTGACGACTTAACCACCAGTATGATACGAGATATTCAATCTATCTGTGATGCCACCCTAGGCCTGAAATCACCAAAAGTTTTAAGAGTGGTGGACGAAAGAGCTCCGTGCACAGCGCAGTCGCACCAGGGCACTTAGGCGTAAGATGAAGAGCGAAAGAGACCCAGACAGGAGGCAAGCCCTTAGTGTTCTTTATAATAAAGAGCAAGCTCAGTACAAAAGGGCAATTGCAGCCGCAAAACTTGCCAGCTGGAGGGAGTTCTGTACTAAGAATGTAGAAGTCTATGGTGCTCTCCACAAGATAGCTTCGAACAAAGTTTACAGACCACCGGAGCTAAGAGCCTTTGCAGGGCAGAAGGCTGGACACATAACAGAAATCACGCTCAGGACAATTCTTGACGCCGTACTTCCGGAAGAGGATATTACAGATCCGTCCGACCACCAGGCTTATACGCTGCACACATCTGTCCCAGATGATATGCCATTTACGGAGAAGGAAGTCTCCGCAACGATCAAAATTCTCCCGAAAAGTAAAGCCCCTGGTCCGGACTCAATAGACTATCCAATCATGAGAGCAATACATAAAGCAAGATCCGGCCTTCTCACGCGTTATTTTAACAAACTGCTAGCACTGCAAAGCTTTCCGGAACCTTACAAAACGGGGCAGGTTGTGCTCTTTAAGAAAGAAGGGAAGGATCCAAACAGCCCATCCTCGTTTAGGCCGATTTGTCTTCTCCCGGTAATAGGGAAACTCTATGAGAAGCTCCTAGTCCAGCGGCTTAAATTTCATATGACGCAGAGTGGGGCAATCTCTGACGCACAATATGGATTCAGAGAGCTACGCTCAACGATTGCTGCCCTATCAAAGATGAGAGACTATATCAGCCACTTGCATGAAAGGAAACAGCATGCAGCGGTCCTAAGTCTGGACCTGCAAAGCGCATTTGACTCTCTGTGGTGGCCCTCAATTTTAGAGGCACTGCACCAGGCAAGGATCCCTGATAACCTCTTGCAGGTTTTCAAGCAATACCTGTCCAATAGAAAGTTCATAGTAACACACACTGGCGGTGTCATAACCAGAAGCCAGACAAAAGGCTGTCCACAGGGATCGTGCGCGGGTCCAGACTTGTGGAATGTAACTTTCGATTCCATCCTACGATACGAATGGCCGTCCCATACCCAGATAGTAGCCTTTGCGGATGACGCGACCTTTGTGGTGGGCGGCAAGAGTAGAGATGAACTACAGCAAAACTGCAATGATGTAATTGATACCTTCTCTCGGCTATGTCAGGAGAAAAAGCTAATAATTTCTGAGGCAAAATCGAAATATATAATTTATCATAAGCCAGGCCAAACTTTAATAAGAAACCCAACCATCCAGCTTAATGGGAAGACCATCAAAAGGGTCAGAGAACTAAAACTCCTGGGTATTATATTGGATGAAAAGTTCACCTGGCTGCCTCACCTTAAAGCCCAAAGAGAAAAGGCTCGCCGAATCGCAAACAATCTGCAAAAAATGCAAAGCCCGCACTGGGGCCTTCGGCCCAATATCTACAAGATACTTTACTCCACTGTCGTGGAGAGGGTCCTAACCTACGGAGCAGCCATCTGGGCAGCCCCGATGATAGTCAGAAAGGCAAAATTGCTAAGTAGTGCACAGCGACCATTTGTCCTGGCCATAACGAAGACCTACAGGACAACGTCGACTGCGGCCGTTTCGGTATTAGCAGGGCTTATGCCGCTCCCAATCAAAGCGCAGCAAGAAGCCTCAATTGCAAAGGTGACGCAACTCCAACAGCCATGCACATATGGGGATACATGCTATCTGCCAGAAGTCTACGAAACACGCAGGTCCAAACTAAGCACACATCCGTCGGAACATGGACTGGGCATAAGGACTTTCCACTCACCAGCGTTAACCCCGCGCTTAGACGGACCAGGGGCCGTGCTTTATACAGACGGGTCAAAAATTGATAACGCTGTAGGCAGTGCCTATATAGCCTATATAAATGGAAACATAGCAAAGGAATGGAAGGGCCGTCTGGGAGCACAGAAGTCAGTGTTCCAAGCGGAAGTAGTTGCCCTCACAAAGGCAGTGAAATGGGCAATTGACACACGGCAGAGTCGAGCTACGATATTTACTGACAGCCTGTCAAGCATTTATGCTATCAACAACCCTCTCCAGCGCTCCGCACTAATCTCGCACCTGCAAGAAGTCCTCCGTCTACAAGAAAAGTCAATGAGAATCCAAATTTCCTGGGTGAAGGCGCACGCCGGAATCCAGGGAAATGAAGCAGCAGACGCTCTTGCCAAGAAGGCTGCCCAAAATGAGGAAACGGAGCAGATTCAGGTGCCCCTGCCCCGGTCATGCCTAAAGAGGCAAATAGAGGAGTCCGCCATTGGAAACTAGCAGAATGAATGGGACCAAATCCCGCAAGGCCGCAGAGCATATGAATTCCTGCCCAAGGTAGAGGTGGACCGGCTCATCTCATCGCCCTACCTCACGCGATATATAACAGGTCACGGCCCCTTTCCGACGTACTTTGCAGAAAGGGGTCTAGCAACAACTGATATGTGTGTTTGTGGCAACGTGGGCTCACCAGACCATTATGTCACGGAGTGCCCCTTAACAGCAGAATGACACATAAAATTCCCAACTACCAATGTTCTGCCTTTCAAACGCCTTCTCATAAAACATCGAGGCACGCGGCAAAAGCTTAAATGCATAATGGCCAAACTAGAAAAAATGGGCATAGACCTCTGCAGGCCGGAATAGGGCACCTGCAATAAACATAAAAGCATTTTACAACTGTGAAGACTCAAGATGGTTGCAGGGCCAGGGTAATACCCGAGTAGTCATAGAAAGCCGTCCGGGTGCCCTGTCCTGCTGTCACCTGTCACCTGTAACTCCTAAAGAGTCTAAGCTTCTGATCTTCGTTTCCGCGTTATCACATAAATTTCGGAAACTTATAAACATCGTTAGGATTTTTAACCGGAGTTAAATTCAGCAAAGCACTCAAATGAGTGTTAATCAAAATGCTTTTATTTCCGAATCTTTCTTTCAATGAATCAAGTATTTTATCATAATTTTCATCGCTTAAAGCAAATCCACTAATACATGCTGCCGCTGTACCACCGAGATAGTATTTCCAAATAGCTAAATTTATCAAATTTGCTTAATTTAGGATTATTAGGAACAGAGCTTTCAAATAAATTGTCAAAATTTAGCCAACCAGAATAATTACCATAATATTTACTAATATGTAATCTAGGCAATTTTATATTTATATTTTCAGTTTCATTATTAATCAACTGAATATTTTGTGAAACTGTATTAATTTGGATGGATTTAGAATTCATTTCCTTTATTTTATAATGAAGTTTTGATTTACAAAAAGATTTTTTTTTCTTTGATTTCTTCTGAAGCTTCTATATCTTCATATCTTCAGATATTGTCTCGAAGCTCAAACGATTTTCAATTTTATCATTTAAAGAATTTAAGTCAGTTTCTTTTCCGATTAATTGTTTCAAAAATGCTTCGAACTGATCAACTGTTTCGGTTTCGTTGTTGATCTCTACTTCTTCTATTTTGTTAATTCATTTCGTCAACATCGAACGCACGGAAATGCATTTCTTCTTCAACTTTGACAGACTTTCAGCCATATTTAATTTCTATCCAGGTATAATTCAGTTTCAATAATTCAATAAACATTCTCTTACCGGGTTTTCCAATGGCGGATGCACGAAATGCACATTAATGGTTCTCCAGCATTCAATAGTGTGGTAGTTCAGTAATCATAATATTACATCAAATTTCCATAAATCAACAATCGATAAAATGTAAATTGATTTAACTAAATATAATAATATCACAATCTTAGAAATCTCACATTATCACTACGTCACATCTTTCATCCAACTAACTGAACACATCCAATGGCGTTCTTAGTGCCCTGTGGCGTTACGCGGGTCTACGCGGGTCTTACCAATTATATTTATCTTGAAAATTATGTCATTTGATTTATTTTGCTATAACTTGAGCACGAAATTGCTATAATCCATTAACATTTCCCATGTATGTGAAATATTGAATATAGTAGTTATTTCGTTTAAAATTTTGTTTTAAAAAAGTAATCTATTTCTAACATTTTGATGATAATAACGAAAATAATTAAGGAAAAAGAAAAATTCCATTTTTGGCACGTTTTTTGTAAATATGTTCCACAGGCAAGGGCGTTAAACAAAAGTGGAATTATGATATGAACACAATGATAAATACGATCATTATGTTTGACACTATGAACACAATGATAAATGCAATCATTATACTTGAAACCAGGTCAGTATGCATAATGACTTCAACAACTGAATGGATAGAATACTACGTAAAAGCATTTAAATTTACTTCATCTTGCGAAACTATATTCACTGGCAAACTCTATACTTTCGGATTACTTGATTTTAAAGTTATTTTATTAATTGCTTGCACTTTTCTTAGTATTTGTTATATAAGTTAAACTGATAGGAATTTTTTATGTATGACTATAACATCAAATAAAAAATTATACCGTGCAGTACCTCAAATCTCAGTATCAAGGTGTTTTTACTGAGTAGTTTTATACATCTAGAAATATATATATATATATATATATATATATATATATATTAAATGTTGATAATAGGTAAGTTTTTTTAATGTTAACTTAATTTTCTTATAAAGTGAATAAAAGTTAAAAATTGACAATTTTAGGAGAATTCAACAAATATACTACACGATTGCTTCTAACAACTAAAGGTATATCATAATGGTATTTTGAAGTTAATTCTGAAACGCTTTGAAAAAGGGAGACATGTTGTAGGATAGATTTGAATTCATAGCAGAAGTTCCCATAAAATGTTACTGAGTAACAACGCCAATGACAACAAGAAAAGTACATTGAACAAACAGACACTCAGAAAGAGAAATTTTAAGTTTTTGATAGTTAAACTATTGAAATTTAAAAGACACTGCTTTGTGTATGAAAGGAATAAAATAATAACTCGAAACTGGCAACAAAACTGGTCAACAAACGTGTTAAATTGCCACATAAACATCACCACATAAACAACGATGGCATAAATTCTGATTTATTAAGCCTAATTCAATTAGTTATTTTATTATCACAAATTCTAAATAATATGAAATATATGTAAATAATTTAAATGAAATTATACGCAAAATTGTGGAATTGTTTATCTAATGTAACATAAAATGCCTTAAGAAAGCGTTGTTAGAAAAATAAGATTATAGGTGCAAGTCAAATAATATTGAGATAAATGGCTATATCGCTAAATTGGGGAGATATCGCCAAGGTGGCGATGGGTTTCCGGCTAATTTTTATCGTCAAATTTGGCCTAATATTTGTCACCAAAAATGCCAAACTTGGTGACCGTTTGGCGCCATTTGATCCAGTCCTGTTATAACAATAATTTGCACTGTAATTGATACCTGTATGCAATTGTAACAGTATTTACCCCTTATATGTAACTTTAACTGTATATGTCGTCCAGTATATGCCGACCAAGTACAAGGTACTAGAGATTTCTGGGAGCCCAGAAGAGCTTATATAACTGTATAGCGCATCAATTCTCAGTTGCTTATCTCAGCACTGAGTTCGGAATATTAAGACATCAAATGCTTCAGTCTGAACGTCACTGGGGTTTGGACGAACACAAGAGTTGGCAAAATTATTTGACGAATAGCAGAAGATAAGAGAGGACTTTTATCCGAACCCTATTTTTTAGAAAAAGAACCAAAATGATAACCAGGTGATTACAGGCCCTGTAAGTGGGTGAAAGTCGGCATAATAACAGATACAACATTCCCCCAAAATTAATCATAGCAGTACGGCAAAAGGATGCTCATAACCAATCTTAACACACGAGGCACATTTCCCAGAAGCGCCGATTATTTTAGTTATGAAATATCAGTCGAAACCTCGTTTATCTTGATTCGGATACTAAAATTATTTGCTATACTGTCTTTGCTGGTATTTTCTAGCTTAACACAATTTACACCTCAGTGCTCTGGTCTGACATAGTGGAGTACTGAGCTCTATTTTTCATATAATGAGGACAATTGGCAGCTGCTGAAAAAGGGTAGACACCTGGAATCTTTAGAATGTGCGAAAAAACACAAATGATACATTGTAGAAAACTATATGGACACACTGTATGACTTTGAACAATACTAAATGCAATATTGCTGAGTAAACTCAAAGAAAAGTCCTGATAATATGAACTTGTGCTTAATGAAACGCAGTATCCTTGATAGACAGGCTGCACTAAATATTTGTATAATAATAAAGTTGGATTAATAATATTCAATTCAGAGGAAACTGAAAATTCTTCTATAAGAACGGAGTTGAGGAGGATGTAATTTCCATCAGATCTTACGTATAAGTCGTCATCTAAAATTACACAGACTACTTTTTATGTAACGTTGAGCAAGTTACTTGAGCAAGTTTATTGTAGACTTTTTTATTTTCATTGTTAATAAATTCACGAATTGTAAACAATTTCAGACTTTTCTATAAGGCAGCATTTCTAGTGTAGTAAGGTGCAATAGAAATAATCTACACCTATCAAGAACCTTTGCCCGGGAAACAGAGGCATACGCGACGATCGGCCAAATTACTAAAATGTAAAAATGGCTCTTATGGTTAACATCTACTTCGAATTATTGGTAAGAATAGGTTTGAGTTTGAAAGCTACAACATATGCTTGAGCAACATTTCATTAAAAATGATTCTGCCAAAAGAATTTCTTGGTAAGCGTTATACTTCACCTGTCTTAACTAAAGGCGTCGTTTTTTGCCAAGCAGTGTGAAGCATGCTATAATGGTATTCCGCCTGTATTTACAAATCACGAGCAGCTTTGATTTTTCTGAGTTGATATTAATCTCTCACGCCATGTTTTTACTTCAAACATTTTATCCTATATTTCTTTAATTACATGAGTGGAGCATCTAGATTAAGATAAAATTGCAAAGAAAATCGATAGATTATACCTATTATCTACGAATAAATGATGCGAATCAGCTTTGTTTCGAACTCGAGCTGAATTGGCTTATAAATAAAGATCCTCATGAGAAACGCCGTCGAAAGCTTTCGTCGCGTCTAGGAACTTTAGATATATCTTCGGGTAGTTATGAAAGCTTTATCGCTCACGACAGACCTATCTGGAAGGCGAATTGATCTTCTCTGTAAAGAAAATAATTCCTCAACTAATTGCCTTAGACTAAAAGAGGTTCACCAAAAGAGTTCACCAAAAGAGAGAAATTGTTATGCATATTGTACACGAATTTCAACATAATGAATTAATTATTTGCATTTTTTATTTTGAATAATACTCATAAATATTTAAAATTTTCGGTTAATGGTTCTCCAAAGGAGAAACTTGTTGCTAAAGAATATAATAACCACGCGTTTGTCTTTCAGATTAAGAGATTATTTGTGTTAAATTTAGATAAACTATTTTACGATTTGAAGTTTTAATTCCACTAATTGTTTAACTGTACGAATTAGCTCTTAATATGTTTAATTAAAAATTCAAATTAATGATTCAAGCGGCTTTTGTTGAATGTGTATCATAAATTTAGAATAAGATTTAATTAACTTCATAACATAACGGAAAAATTCCTTGAGTGCCTAGTTATCAAAGACTTATTACCCTTTCCCTTCAAAAGTGCTTTAAGACCTAAAAAAAACAAGAGTACGGTCAAGATACATCTTTTCTGGGAGCATAAAATGCAAGGATTTTGCAGATATTCAGTAAGAAATTCAAGCCTAGATTTTGTTGTTGCAACATCTTGAATAACACACTGTCACCCTTCCTCTTTTCAAGTTACCATGAGTTAGTGTTCTAAGTTATGTTTGAGAAAGCCAGATTTTCAAAATGTAACTAGTAAAAACTGACCATTTCAATTAATTTGCGCTGATTTGCTCTTTGTCCACTTTCAATGTTTGAAACTGAAGCGGTTTCGTCAGGATTTTATTAACAGTTCCCTATGTTGAATGTAGAATATCTTGAATTTTTCTGTTTGTTCTGGAGGTAGTAATGGCTCTAAATTATCTTCCTGGACTCTCCAATGACTGTTTCGAATTAAGAAGAGCTGAAAATGGATATCAGTGATGCCTTCAAGAGAATATAAAGAAACGCTTTGTAAGCTAGCAAGTAATGACTAAACAACTGCTTTGGAATGGACGTTATTTCAGCCTATGTTGGAGGTAAAATATATTTTACTTATGCATCTAGCAGGGCTCCATTTTTAAATCAAACGTCTTCCACTTATAGAGTAGAAATAAATTATGAGAATGGTCAACGAATACTAACATTTATCCATAAACTTACGGTCAAATTAACCAAGTCATGCCCCTAAGAATTACCAAAATATTTATACATTGTTCTGCTAAAAAGAGAACTAAAGAGCAGACGTTATAAAAGCATCAAGGCAATAATTATTTAATGTTATTAATTTTATAAAATAAAACAAATTACAGCAGGTATCTAATTTAATATTATTATTGATAATTTTTATAATTTCTCTTTAAAATTAAGATATTAAGTCTATAAAATGAAAGTTACATAAAATACGCTACAATTCTGAGCGAAAAAATATAAATTAATTAAACTATTGCAACAGTTTACGAAATACTTTTAAATCGGAACAGTTGATTATTGTGCTAAATAAAAATTAAATAAATTCACCAGAATAATAAACATATCTTTTATTTTTTAAACTCATCAGATTTTTTAAAACATATCGATGATATTTAATATATTTTGTTCAAACTATAATAATGCCATATCGACATCACTATTCTTCAGTTTGCGAAAAGCAGTCGCGACTTTTCATTTTTTTGCTATCTGGCCTTCTGATACCTTCCTTTCAGATTTTAATTCGAAAATGAAGCTGAATCTAGAAATGTATTTATTCAGCCCTGGGCTCCTATAATCTCTGATGTAATCTAAATTCTTATTCCAAGCGTCCATTGGGAACTCAAAGAAATAAGCTGAAATATAAATGTGTTGCTATTAAATCTCTTTCTTTCTTACAATCCGTGGTTTCATAAAATTTACTTTTTCAATATATGATATTATATTCGTTATCATTCCATAACGTTTACCCACTAAAACTAACACATTAAATTTACCATGATAGATAGATAGTTGTAGATATGGGACGAACTGATTGCTTAAAATGCTTTTCATACATTGGTGGACAAAATAAAGATATATAAAACATTTTCCCGCATTTCTTCTAAAATACCAGACAAATCTTGAACAGTTGTTTGCCATATACCGTCACTGCGGCGCTGGTGCCCCTGAGATGAGATTATGTGTTCCTGTGAGCCTTGCTACACCAGCGGTAGGATTAAAATTCCCCGCCTAGCTGCTCAGCAATACAGTAGTGACATTTATTATTTTTCTTGAGTAATCTTGCTGTTTTTTGGTGAAATGTGTATATATCATCGCTTAGAGCAGGGTTTCAAACTGTGGGTCGTGGGACGCACAACAGGCAGTCGGCAAAAATTTTAGCAGTTTTGTTATTTCTTTAATTTATTATAATAATTTTACAATTACCAAATATTTTTACACAATGTCTCTGAAAATAGAAAAAGATAAGAAAATACAAACAAAGAAAAATCGAAAACGTTTCGACGCATTCTTTTTATAATATATAAACGTTTAATTTTCCAACCGGTCAATGTCGATGTTCACCATGTACTAATGGTGAATGTTGAACATATAACAATATTATATTTTCTTCTCCGTAATTCAGTTGCGAATAAACGCACTTGAGACTTGAAATAAGAGCTTAAGAATATGAGAACCTAAAACACACAATACATTCAAAATGAGAAAGGAAAATAATAGAAGTTAAAAACTTACTTAATTATTCAATACATTCTAAATGAGAAAATAAAATAACAGTAATAAAAACTTACTAAATTATGTGATTCAAATCTTATTTATTGCAACAACTTAAACTATTATGACACTTTATGACCTCTCTTTTCGACTTACACTAGAGCATATCTGTGATTGTCGACATACACCGGTGAGGGTCCGAATATACAAGAATGCACTGCAATATTCGATCTTTCACCAACGTATTTGGTGAATGTTAACATTCTCCGGTGAAAGTCGACATTCTAAAATTTCGGTCTTTCACGGTAACAGATATATATATATATACTAGAAAGCCCGTCGGTCATACGAAATTACCGCTGTTCTAGATATTATAAATTGTAATTTAATTATTTGTGCAAAGGTGTCTGCTAATTTAAACTGAATTACCTAGGGCAGGTGGCAAGGACGCCCTTTTGCTTACTTACTGCCCCACGGGTTTTCCCCCTTGTACTTGCTTAATTCGTTAAAGTAGAGTACAATGAAGAAAGCACCGGCGGTACATTTCTTAAGAGCCCACCCGCTTAGCGCAATCAATTAAGGTGATTTAAATAATGAAATGTAATTTCACATGTCAAAGATCTCTTGTACACAACATTTCTTGTGTAGATATTCCTTCATTTTAAGTTCGCCTTGCAGAGAACCATCCAATATTTTAAATTTTACGTCCGTTTTTTCACGAACTCTTGAACAGGCAACATAAAGTTGACCATGTCCAAATGCAGGCTCAGGTAAAAAAATGAAAACACGCTTAAGCGTTTGGCCCTGAGACTTATTGATGGTCATAAAAAGGCAAGGTTTACAGGAAATTGTCTACGTCTCAATTGAAACGGCAACCCTGTGCCGTGGCAACTTCACCCCATTGGCTAGTAGAGTTACGCAAGCAACCAATAAACTATCGGCGACAAACAGACACTTAAGCAGAATATATATATGGGGTGAAGTAACATTATCTCCTCCGAAACCGCTGACTCCCGGGCTTAGCGAAACACACCGTTGGATTCCGCAGGTCCGTGGCACGCCATTTTGAGCATTCGCGTCTTCTTGGGACTTTAATTACCCGAGATATTAATTAAAAACTAATTTCCCCCTACATTTTCCACTTTCTTTCTTGGGTTTTCCCTATTAGAGGGATTTGGCTACGTGCCAAATTCTTTTTTCTCGAATATCTACGGAACGGCGTCGAGTTGAAATTCGAGACGCGTATCCTCGGATTCCAAAAATGTCTCCGAATCCACCGATACCATTTTCATCTTCGTACGACTTTAATCGGTTGAGATATTGATTAAAAACTGCAGAAACGTCTATTTCCGAGCTCATTTTTCCGAGTGGCAACAATAAATTATCGGCGACACACACTTCAGCCGCTTATATATATATAAAACGGTGGATATATATATATATAACAAGCAAGGTAGTTAGTACAATACTGTATGACCAATTTGGTCTAGATAACATTTTGCGCAATATGCTGCAAAATAAGTAAATTAGAAATTGTTGTAAGCTCGCCTAAAAGTTACCAGGAGCTGTGGCTCCAAAAAGTTCAACACGTTTTGTTTTTTTCCTTTCTCGTGTAGCATATTTGTCACCTTTCAATGACATTGTTTCTTAAAACGTGTTGAACCTTTTGGAGCCACAGCTCCTGGTAACTTTTAGGCGAGCTTACTAATATATATATATATATATATATATATATTTGATGCATATTTTCCTTCTTTTGGTGACTACAGGAAATTAGTATAGTAAAATATCTCAAAACATAGTCATCATGCTCTGTCATAAAAAAAATAAAAAAATACGTCTAATAAAAACTGCGTCTACTAAAACTACAATCTAATCAAACTACCGTCTAAAAAAACTACTACTAAATTAAGTGCTATAGCCGATTTAGATCAGTAGCTGGGTTCTCAGAGTTGGACTGTAATACTACTAGAGAATGACATTTTCCCGTTTGATACATATTTTATCTTTCATACATCCATAGCTCTCAATTATTCTCTTTCTGGTATCCATCTTTTCTGGTTCTGAAAATTTTAAAGATGTATTAAATCAATATTCTTGCCCTATTCAGAACCCAATTATTACCTCATGCTACTTTAATATAAAGCAGTGTTACTAAGATTCAGAAATATTCAGAAAATACCTTTAAAACTTGAATCATCTAAATTCGATCTAATGTCAGAATTAAATGATGATTTCCTTTTGCAAGGATTTATTCATTTTAAGTCCCCACAATATTATTGCCAACGAAAATTTACTTTGCTGAAAACGTGGATTCATTAAACATCCATATAAGGATATTTCGGAGAATTCTTCTCATTATGCAAATTGTATGGATGCCAGACAGCTCAATTTAAGGCATAATAAGCTTTATATGCTTGATTTCCTCCCTGAGAGCTTAACGTCAAAAGTTCAGACGTATGTTGACTTTATGAAATGGGTATACTATATATAACTTTTCTCTTCCTCGAAGAAGGTAATTAAGAAATTATTATTCATTTGTAATGAAGAATAAAAGTAATTTAGTGTCTGGAGTCATCCACTGTTTCTAAGAAAAATAATTTAGTTGCGCATAACTTCAACAAGATATTTTCTGCGACTTTTTCGAGATAAACAGACATTTTTATGATACATTTATTACGACTTTTAACGTAATTATCATTTTAAAAGTTCGTAATTACTTAGTTAGTAGAGTTGAATAACAGTTATCAGTTTTTACTCCACTATTTAAAATTTCTGAATTGAATCTGTCATAAAGATATACATCAAATTACCTGAATAAATAATAACCTATTCTTTCAGCGAAATTTATCGTTGCTTAAATTAAAAGAAAGGAATAGTTTGGTGCAAACACTCATTTATGTTGTGATGACTTTGTACGCATGTTACGTCTTTCTTGATTTCTTAACAAAAATAAAATAGATCTGTCCGTTGTTGTTGTTGTCGTGTCCATGTAATTCATGGAAGAATCGTTGCCAAAGAGGTTGGATTTCTACATTCACCCCATTTTTAAGGAAGAGCTGCCTGGGGGGTCCGAGGGTCTCCGACACCTCTCCCCTACCACTAAACCACACGAGAGGATTTTCGGCTCGCTATATATTTAGATTGCCTCTATGCCGCAAAGACACTATACATTTGCAAACATCCATGCCTTCTCCGTGATACGAACCCGGGCCTTCGATACTGCAGAAGGCTTCTCTAACTACTACTAATAGCGATTACATGACGTATTTCCTCACTGGTCATGGGCCCTTTCCTTCATACCTCTGCCGCTTTGGCTTGAGAGAGAATGATAACTGTGAATGTGGGGAGGAGGGTCATCCCGATGATTTTATGTTCTCCTGCCCATACACAGCACTTAGCAGCCTCAAGCAAATAGGAACCAGATTCTGGCCAAATTGGTTATAGAATCTACAAAGTAGCAGAGTTGCCCAGCGGAAACTGAAAACAATAATTGACTACTGTACTAGCAATGACTCTTCTGACACTCGAAAATAGTAGTCATAAAAGTCTATATAAGCTAGTTCAATATGTCAAAAACAGAGTATGTGATATGTATGCTCAATATGTGATTTTGTATTTATGCTGTGCCAGGTTCTCATACATAAAGTACGTACTGTATCTGAATGCTGTAATGTATCTGTACATGTTTATATCTTCTTTTATTTATGGTACATAATTTATACTAAGGATCACGCGTACCTCAATGGCATGCTTCTTGTAAACTTTAACTATCATGATAACATATATGTATGGGTGTATATATCAATATGAGTGAGAGTATGTATACTTTTATTTGTTTCGGAATATATATTTATGTAAGTGTGTACTATATATCTGTACATGAGTTTGTATTTATATGTATATACATATATTTTGATTGTACTCTTCTTCAAGTGTCTTGTATGTATGTATATCTTTTTTTTTTTTTTTTTTTTTTTTGCATTTTATAAATGTCGTCTGTTCAGCCGGGGCTGCCCAGGGCTGAGGCCTGGTCGCTAGTGGTTGACTCCCGCCGAGTTGGTAACCAATTCTGCATGGATATATCTATACCTGGGTCGGAAGCCAACTCAGCGGTTTACCTTCCTTAACTACTCTACCATTTAGACGACAATACACCTGTTGGTACCATGCATTAGCTCAGCTTGTATATGTAGTATCAAAGAAATACAAAAATCGTTATTTTTATATCTTCAAGGTTTGATACCAAATGTATTTTGAAATTTATATAACATTGATAATAAGTATTTCAACATAGTCTTCGAAATTTTGGGGTTTTAAATTTTATTCCACGCCACATTAGTATAATGTTTCTATAATGAAATTGTAGCCATCTTTGCTCTTATGAATGCATCCATAGGCTTTCCATATTTCTTATCAGCGAATTTTGGTGAGAACGTTATAATAAATAAATCACTCTCACTTTGAAGAAAAGGCGAGGTTGTGTTATAAAGGCATTAGGTTATTTTGAAGCATGAGACTTGAAAAATATGCAGTGCGCTCTTCAGGACTCAAACTTCAACCTCTCGAATACGCACAGAGTTTACTACCGTTACACTAAGAAAGCATCCTGAAAAGAGGGAGAAAATATCTTATAGTGTCAACGCAAAATATTAACTTTGATATCATAGAAAATACCTTATATACTCTTCTTTTTAACAGGCGACTGGGGATTAGGGAACTCATTCACTAAATTCTAGTAGAGAAGAATCATCATTTACCGGGTGTTGGCATGCACAAAAGGAGTAAATACCTTATAATGTTATTTATACCAAAGCAATCTAGGACAATTCTCTTTGAAGTATAAGATCTCGCTAAGAATTTCTGATGAATGTCACCTATTTGATAAGATTTTATTTACTAATTAATCCATTAATATAGCTTATTATTTTGGCTTTATTTTAACTTCCATTCTCTGGACAGCAATTAATTATAGTATATAAACTCAGAATTTTGAGAATGACAGAAAACTATCAGCTGTCTTTACTCTGCCACGCATACCAGCTCTTTGTATTGATTTATTGGGCTTAGCTTCAGAAAGCTATTTTTGCTTTGTGGATACTTCAAAGCATTCCACGTTTTATGCAGGCATTAGTTTGTATTATGTATGTTGACTTCATTTAGTTAATTACCGAAATGTAAAATAATTAAGCGAATGAATAATATTATGTATATTAATTATGGTTATTCAGCCTTTAATATATATAATAATCTGACGTAAAGGTTTGCTCTGCATATCTTGGAAGCTGTTGTGCTTCTGCTATATTCCTCAGTATGTGCAACTACCAGATTGACCTTTTTAAATTTGCAAAATAAGGTTGACCTAAGTAAAAGTAAATTAGGTTTAAGGTTTAACCTTCGGTTGCGTTTGTAATTACTTTAATTAGAAGGAAAGACGGACGGATATGTAATCTTTTTCTATGATTATAAAGTTTGACACTTTACATTTATGCAGATCTGTCCTAATATTCATGTTATGCACTGAGCAATCCACTTCAGATCTCTTGTAATAAAAAACTGCATAGTCGCAAAAGAAATCTTGAAATAATTAGTGCCCAGACGTTTTATTTCTTCAACCTGTGTTAGGTTCCGTTCAAAGAGGAAAAATAAAATAATTTATTGGAAGAAGAAAAGAAAAAAAGTAGAAAATAGTTTGCATATTATTCATTTGGTAAGGCAGTATTCCCAGAAAATAAATGAAGCAAAACATACTTTACCAATGTGCTAAATCAGTGTTTAACGCGGCATGAACTGTGCATGCAAAAAACGTGCAGTAAACATTCATACATGATTTATATACATACATATACGAAGGTTTCATTTTACTGTAATGGGCAAGATCTTCTCTTTCAAATATACGTGACTTACGGTTCATTGAAACTTAATTAATATAAAGGCTGCTAAGATTGCAGCTGATGGAAAATATTATTGCGTTCTACGGGTTCGTGGATTTGGAGTGATTGACGACAACATTTGATGAAGAATCAAAACACCGTTTACTGGCCCGTATTCCACTGGGTAATTCCAACGACGCGTTTACGTTCGTCGAAAATAACATCGCCCAATAATCGTGTCGATAAACACGCTGAAACATTCAGCAGTACATCCTGCAGGGTACAACGGTAAAGACAGCTTCACGGCAAAGCACTAAACTACAGCTCCCGACTCGGTTCCTTCGCTCCCAACCTAATCTTTGAACTCAAAACACTACTATTCAACTCAGCATACTCTACTCACTCTCCTACTTTGCGTACTCACTCTCCTTCTTTGCGTATATATAGTTTTTGCCCTGCCTTCGTGAACATTCACAGGAAAACCGGTAAGAATTCGGTCTAGAATGTTGTCGCTTCGTCTATGGCATATTGCCAATTTTGTCCTCAAATATCGCCAAATGGACGATTTTGTGCCAAATCCGGCAATGTTGCCTTTACTTGCCACTTTCTGAGAACCCTAACCTCACTTTGCGATGACGCTATCTTACCGCCACTGGGCATTTCTTAACAATATTTCGTAACCAGCAAAGTGCCTTAAACGTAAATGACAGATATTTACTCGTTTACATGTTGTGTGTAAGGTATAAATTAAAATTTTCGTATTTCCCATACCCTAATTTAATTTTCATAAAGAGTAATAGAGAATTTCTTAATTCATTTAATATTTGCCATATAATATCTTATCTTAGCTCGGAATTAGCATTTAGAATGGTATTATACTCTTTTTACAAGGTAGGCTATAAAATTATTCTCCTTAAATGGCATCCCTTGTCTAACATACGGTGAACCTTTTAAGTGGGCACAGCTTTCCATGTTTTTGTACCACTTTTTACCTCAGCGGAATTAATAGTAATCACATTGGAAATTTAAATCTCTCAGTATGTCATTTGGTAATTGTTTTATGTAACTCAATATCAACAAACTGTCCAAACTCTTTTATTAAACTCTGTATTTTACTGCTTTATTCAACGATTCAGTTTTATTTTTTCCATGCTTCTTGACAAGTATTATATAGCGTATGTTTCAATATTTACGAAGTTAAAACAATTAGGGATTTATTATTTTTTCATATTATTGTCGAATCCTAAAGCGTTTTCCTTTGATTTTCTAAGGCAATGAAAATTGTTTTCACCTCAAAGTGCAAGTCACGTTTTATTGCTTTTCGTTTCAAGGGAGTTCTTCAATTTATTTGTCCCCTTTTTAATGACAATCATTTCATTATTTCATTTAGTTTTGCTGCTAGATTTAGAACCTGCGTACCATATCTAAATGCGAAAACATTTATTTCAAAGTCTTAAAAATACACGAATTTTATTTAGGTTCGTTTTGCGAAATGAAATTTATAAGCAATTTGTTTTTCGAATGTAAACTTGGAATCTTGGGAAGATAATATGGCGTGAAATGACTTGCAAACTGCTTTGCTGTTTAAATGCTGCATGCTGTTGAACCAAATACAAAAAATACACTTGTAAACAATTTGCAATGGAGTCTATATTGAGTTCGGTTTTTGCGCTATTTTAGAGTTAAATAAGCACGCTGATTTCAAACCTGTAGTTAGTTTTTTTCTACCACGTCTACCGATCATAAGTTTTTTATCTACACCATAAATGAATTTGACCACTATTCTCGGCATTCTCCGTTGCTGATTAAAGCAACCCCTCCAATAGTCGCCAGGTGAATGACGCAGTAGGAGATCAAATACAGGGGCATACTTGTGCAGACTAGTTAATTTACGCCTCAGATACTAGAATGACACGTTGTGTGTGGTTTTGATGCAGTGAAGCGCATTCCGATGTGGATTCCTAATTCTTGTAAGCGCTTTTTTAATTTCTTCCACATTTTACCCATTTACATATTTTCGTAGACCATTATATTAGTTCATTAGCATTTTAGATGTTCCAATGATAGCGGGGCCCATAAGCGCCAGAGCGTTAAGTCATTGAACACTGGTATTTTGATCCAGGATTCAAATATCGTCTCACGGGCTGGCTTGGTTTCTTTATGTGTAAGGTGTATAAGATTAAGTTTCCCTCAGAAACTCCTCCTGGAAGGTATCCATCTTCTTAGACAGATAACCCTCGAGTGCTTTGCTGTAATCAACTAAAAGTAACCTTTATAGAGTGGTACACCTGCTAATACTCTTCTTGATCATTTCATAGGAAGTTAAAGTTCTTTAGGAATAATATCGAGTGTGTTGCTTATAATATAGATCTCATGCTACATATTAGCTCCTAATTCTTTACAGCTATTTACATATGTTGCCATTCTTTCTAGAGTAGTGGTCGCAAAACCTATGAAGCTTTAGAACTACCATACCGTTTTTAAATCCTACGGTGAGCTACCGAAAAGAACTGCCAAGTTCTTTCTAAAAAATCTTATATTTGTTTATTGCTTATAAACTTACATTTCTGGTAAATTTGAAACCAATTTTAATAAAAGTGCACATAACAAAAAGAAATTGAAATTGAATTGTAAATAAGAAACAAGTTGAAGCGTAGTTAATAATAACTAACAGATGTAATAACAGACATTTTTTTCAGACTGATTAACATTAATGAGGAGGATACTACTCAACACTTTTGTCATCAACACGCTGTTTACTGTTGGGAGAATAGGTAGTGACTGTCATTCGAATACCGTTGTTAAAGTATTCATCAGTGAGTCTGTTTCTGTACATATTTTTAGTAAAGTTCATACTGGAAAAAGAAATCTCGAGCAGATATATAGAGCTGAACACTGCCTTCACTTTGAGGCAAGCCTGGACCAAAATTGGGTATTTTTCTTAAGGAACAAGACGCCAAATATTTTTATAGCTTAAAGAAAGCTATTTTACAGATTTTGAAATTGCTTTTCAATCATTTATATATTGCCTGAAATCATATTAAGGCTTCGTTTTACAACACTTTATATTTGCTTATAAATCAATAAGTAAAGTTTCAACTCGAGTAATTAAATGATTTAATGCAACTTCGAATGGTAACTTATGCTGAGGACTGGCAATTTGCTAGGTGGCGTAGATGATAAAAGTTCACATATAATACAGTCTCGAATAGAAGAATTTGTTATAGTAAACTGTAATATTTTTTATGTCGATGCGTGCTTCTCTAGCTTGATTAAAGACTTTAAACTTTACTTTATATTCATTCTTATACGTCTACTTCAAAAATTAATTTTCAAAATCTTATTTCAGTTGAGTATTTGCTCCATCACCGGACAATATTCCCTTAAACGTCTCAGACAAAACTTTAATACAGAAGGGAAAGGAATCACGGAATTTGAGAACAAATTGGATTTCTGACTCCCAAACTCCCAAGAAAAAATAATGAATTTAATAAGATCGTCACATTTTCCTTGCAAACGAAGAATTTTTAATATGTAAGACTGGTTAGATGTCCTGAATTTGAGATGTAAATGAATGAAAAACATGTCCTAAATTAAGTTTGCTGATGATGGGACCTTGAAAAATAGATTGCTTTAACTAACAAACTTCTTACTTCTGTTCACATTTACTTTTAATGCTGTTAGCTGGCTTTCATTAATTACTCCATTTTTTTAATCCCTATTTAAAATAAATTTGCACTCCATATATTTGGCAAAGGAATTGAGCTAATGTGTATGTTGAATAACATAGTAGTGCTTTTTGAAACTGAATATATTTTATGAAGGGAGTATGAACTTTGTCTGGAGTACTCTCTAAAATTTAGTTTGTCTGGAGTACTCTCTAAAATTTTAAAGTTCGTCGATTTTCCTATAATAATAAGCAATGCAAATGAAATGTGATAAAAAATTAAACGGTGAAGTCTTCTAAGCTCTGAAAGCTCTGAAATTTTGAAATTTTCTGATATGGACACCACAGGACTTCTATGTAACGGCCTATTATATTATACACATATTTGCTGCATAACATTTGAATTTATTTTTTCGAATTTCGTTTGAGATATATTTACAATTCAATCAGTTCATTTCTCCATTCGATGCAAAGCAAAAATGCATAAAATCATAAAGCATCTTCATTAGAAATTGTAAAGTACAGAAAAAAAAAAAAAAAAAAAAAAAAATACAGTTAAATACAGTGAAAATGTTCAACACCTTTTACAGTTAAAAATTAGAGTTTAAGCAAAAACAAGCAATATGCCAGCGGGCAGGAAGACACTTTCGGTGCACAAACCTGAAAGTTTAATTTTCGCCCCACTCGGCAAAAAGAACTGAATTCCGTGAATAATCAGACTTAACCCACCCCCGCAGCCATTACCCGGAAACCTTATGCAGCCCGTCAAGATTATTAAGTATTTGTTGCAAACTCAATCTTGCGAAGATTTCGATATAATAGTGGTATGAAGCAGAGTTTATTTAGTTCCATTTCCATTAAAAATGAACACTGGAAAGGCACGAGAAACTCTATAAATTGAGATAATTAATTTACAATGTGATATGAATCTTATTCAGAGATTTGAAGATACAGATTTTATTAACTTTGGTTCGTCCCAGTCAAAAATTTAATGAAGCTATAAGATTTATCCTAAGTTGCTAACAATTATTTCTAGTTAAAGCCACTATCCTATCTCTTCTAATTTCAGCTTAAAATTTCCTGCCAGAACTTATTTTCAGAATCGCGGTTAAATGCAAATGAAGGAGGAGAAAGTATTTAACACTGAAGTTCTACTGACTTCGTTAGAGAGTCAGAGATCCTGAGCAACGCGCATTCGCCTTTTAGGCTACTCTCTCCAAAGTTATTTTTACGCTCGGCCGTATTTCAGGCCCTTGATTGCTTCATCATTTAGTTAGCATTAAGCGGCCAACTCTTGTAGAATCTTGATAACTTCGAATATACCTTTTTAGTTTAGTTAAGTTTTATTCTTAGTATCCCTGAGTTCAAACCCAAGTGAAGGCTTTGCTGTAAACTCCAAGAAGGTGTCAACTGTTAAATTTATTTTGAATGATAAAGGGTAATTAACCCTTCGTACGTTTACGTTCCTATCCTTCTGAACTAAACGGTTATTCGCTCACCAGTTCTTAAAATGTTCCACACTTCTAGCTGTAAATTTATAGGTTGGAACATTACAACCTCAATTGTGAATTTCTATACTAAGAATAATAGTTGTATTTGGGGATTTTATATGTGGGAAGCTTTTTTCAGTGTTGGAAATTAGTAATAAAAGAACCAGATTAACAGACGTGCATCTACAGCCTCAGATAATTTCCAGTAATGATTCTCCAAGGCGATAAAATTTATCAGAATCGAAATGCCATTAAGTGTCAAGCTATATTAAGACATAAACAATTTTATAACTACTTACATGCAAAGATAAAAATACACACTGTTTCTTAATCTAGATTTACAGCTAAAAAGTTTATTAAATTTCTAGGATAGTATAAACTTTATTTAAAAACATCATATGTAATTATAATGAATCTTTTAGAGATTTTGCCACTCGGACTTGTGAGGGCAAGCCTTGGAGTGTTGTCTCAACAAACCCAGCTTTAGTTCTGACCACCCGCGAACAGTTGCGGTTGCATCTTTTAGACTATTAAAACAATTCTCAATTGAACTCATAAAGTATTAAAAAAATAAAATAAATAAGATTTCCATTAACTTCAACCTATAATGCAAAATTCTAGATCACCAAGTTTAACATCACTTGATACCTATCATTCAACTGAACCAACGGCTTTTCTTTAATGTTTTAATCTTTCAAGGATTTGCAATACTGATACTAATACTCAAAGCAAATGAATAACACTGATAATATGGATAAAAAAATCCAAAACGCTAATGAGGAATGCATTTCGTTACTACAAACTCGAATATCTGGCAAAAGAGGCCTCTATAAGAATTTATATCTAAAAATCAAATCTTTGATTGATTTCATAAAAGAATCAAAACTTGATGCAAGAAACCCGCATTCGTCCTCAACCTCATATGAAGATAATGAAATAAACAATTCTAATGATATTAGTCATCATAGCAATTCTAAGAAATATATCGATTCAGCAGCTTCACTTTTTAGCTGTCAAAAAAGAAAATTCTATCACCATTTAGCACCAATTATGGAAGTGAAAGCAATTTACACAACATATTTTCAACATCAAATCAAAGAACTCCTCCGCATCAAAATTATATCCAGAATGTAAGCAATTTTCCACCCGTAGGCTACAACAATATGCAGAATATACCACTAAATAAAGAAACCGATATTCCTTGTCAAAATACCAGTAATGCATTTATATCTCTTATATCTCATGATCAAATACAAAATGTAGGATACAGATCATATGCAGAAGTAGTCAAAATAAATAAAGCTCCAACTAAAAGACAGCCACCAACACTTTTTATTACCTCAAAGGTTCAAATGACAAATCGCGAATTAGAAGATAATTTAAAAAAATACAATCCAGTTTCCAAAATTGATTTAAAAATTCAAAACATTTCACATATCCGAAAAGGTGGTGTCGCGGTTTCATGCAATACCAAATAAGAAATAATCAAGATTAACTCCATATTAGAAAACAATGAATAAATCAATAATATAGTTTCGCTCAAAATACCATCCAAAAGAAAACCTAAATGTACAATAAACAATTTACCTAACAATACTGGTCCAGAAGATGTCACTGAAATAATTAAACAAGCAGCTAATTTGGAAGAGAACGAATTCAAACCCTCTTTTAAAATAAATGACAAAAGAAACAATGGAATAAAATGGAACAATGGAACAATGGAACTGAATGCTCTCCTCTAGCCTTCAAAGTACTAATGAAGCAAAATATTATCAACCACGGCTGGAGAAGTCACAAAAACGCAGAAGTTTTTGGTTTACATCGATGTTTCATATGTCAAGACTTTACCCACTCAGTTAGAAATTGCAAGCATAAAATTATTGTGCATTCTGGGGTGGCAATCACAATATCAGAAAATGCCAAGCAGAACGTCCACCCTGTATAAAGTGCAAACTCCATAATGACGCTTATAATACGGACCTTAATACATATCACCCTGCTTAGGCACCAAACTGTCCAATATATCAAAAGGAAGTAATTACAAGAACCGAATATGATATCTTAGATTAAATTCATCCTTACAACCAACAATTTCAAATCACTTCTTCACATTAGTTCACCAAAATAATATAATTTAAATGTCGACAATGAAATTTTAATGTTTATATATCCATTAAGGACATGTGCTTCACAAGAAAGACGACATAAAAATGTTAGGAAGATTACTACAATACTGATATAAATATATTTATGTTACAAAATAAACTGATGAAATCTATTACATGAACTAGTGTGAAAAATACATGTATGAAGTCTATCTATTTATATGGAAATTACAACTAGAATAATTATGATTCATTTATAACAGATTCTATTTAATGCAGTTCTCTGTACGCACAACTATTTTAAACCGTTTCGAATCTACAAACTCGAATCAGACCTCTTCATGTTCATTTCATTTACGAACTTCCGCATCACGAAGCATTGCCAATTAGAAGTTCAATTGCAGATGGTCGCAAAATAGAGATCGTATAACAATATAAAATTTTAAGCATGTACTGTGTTTTATCTTAAAGTTTTGACCCTAGGAAATTTCTAAAATTATTTTTTAAATGTACAAAAAAAAAAAAAAAAAAAAAAAAAAAAATCGAGAATTAAATAAGTAAAATTTGAGCAGCAAAATTTTAAATTATTATGCTTTGAGTCTAGATGTCATGGAAATTTCGATCTCATGTAACCAAGCACTCACAACTTGTATCCATTACTAGCTGCGAAATTTTAATGCCTCTTATCCGATTTTTAAGTGCATATGAAATAAAGGATAGCGACAGGTCGATGAAATAGAAAGTTAGAGTCTCACTCGAAAACTACACTTTGATTTTCTTCTCCCTCTCTCTCTCTCTCGCAGCAGTCTCGGCAACATATGGATTATTCAAATCAAGAATTCCTATCCGTTTCTCAAGCTATCGAAAAATTGACTAAACTCGCCAGTTCGACAAGAAAGTCACGTACGAGATGAAACTGAATATGTGATTCCTGTTGGATCACTGACTGTTATTAATGATTTTTCTTTGCTTGAGGGGAAAAAGTTTGAGAAAATGTGTGATATTCGTTCTTAAAAATGTCTTTCGATAACTTCTCATAAATCCACACTGGATTTGGAAACTTATACTGCTGTAAATTTTATAGATGAGTTTAGAAAACGATAAATATTTCCGAATGCGAAACATTCTTACCTCTCGACGTGTGTATTACTTTGCGGTTATTTGTTTTCCTATTTGGTAACCGCATTTTAAATCTCTAACGTATGCTAAAATTCTGGTTCTATTCAAAGTTTATTTATGATATGTACGTCACTATACTTGATCTATATCTCACCAACCGAGGTAATATAAAGTAGAAAAGTCAGATCTTTACAATTATTGTTATCCTTTTCGTTCTTTAGCTAGCTATAATGGAATGCGTTTCATTCATTTTTAAGAGGTATGTAAATCCTTCCTCGTGCTTCTACGTGCGTTTGTTGTATTTTGACTAGGTTAAGGTTCGTAATAAAAGTTTCTTTTAATATATAACAAAAAGATATACGTCGAACGCTTATTTGCTCCCTTCTCCGGAAATAATATTCGAAAGAGGGGCGTTACCCAGCTTCAGGTTAGGTAGTTGAAAGTAATGAATCAAGTCAGAAATAAACAAAAAAATAAATAAAATGTTTCGCATGTTTTACTAATTAAAGAATCAGGACCGACTAACATACGGTTAGTTTAAAAACGTATTTTCCTAGATTGTAAACTCCAGTAATATTGCATTCCTACGCGTTTTGTGTAATACGTGATTTTTCACATGATTTACTACATTTTTCTGACTATGCAACAGGAAGACAATCAAAAAATTATATATTTTTTCTATACTTGGATTAATAATTCTCGATTCAATAAGGCCATACTATTAGGGCGTAATAAATATTACGTAATATATTATTTTGTATGTAATTAGCGAAATATTTTTAAAAGAATGTTCAATAACTTATTAACGTACTCCGTTTGGCGACAAATGACGAAATTTAACAATTCAGGTTCACATATTTGTGAGTAATGATTTTGAGATATGTGTTATAAATTATACGTTTAAAATAGCAATTCGTACCCTAGAGCATATGTCTGTAGCAATATTACCAAAGAAAAATATTCTGAATCGCTCTAGAAGAAATTTCCACGCATCGTGAATAACATATTTTCAAGACAGGTTTCCTTACGTTTCTTTGCTATTGTATATAAATGCACGACATTAAAGATTCACAGCCACTAAGCACAGATATCTTCTATATAGCACCTGGACCGAAGCAATCTGGGAAGTACAAAAGACCCAATGGTCGGTCGCCTAACAATCCAAACTGGTTTCTGTGAGAATTACAGTTGTCGAACGATGACAAAAACATATATCAGAAAAACCATGCAATGAAGTCACACAAAGTCGTGTTCATTCGGAAAAGGATGTAATAATAACTTTAAAGAAGCCGTGTGCTCATATCGCCTACTCGCTAGGCAAGGTCTCGAAGCTGCGAAATATTGGCACGATGTTTTAAGCCGTGGTTCTAACACGCCCCCTTCCACCAGTATGCAGAGGACAGTGACAGAAAACAGAGGTTTGATTTACATATCTATGATGATACTATCAGCATTGTGTGCTCTATGCTATGAGGACTATACTGACCCTTACACTTCCCCCCATTCTGCAGATTCTATGCACATCTCTGTGACGACTGACTGCCTGATGTATATATTAAGACATCTAGTTTTTTCCACTCCATTTCGCAATGAAGCGGAATACTTCACACACGCCTTAGCTTCTAATTCTCAGTCATCTGAATCATTACTTCGACGTCCTACCGTGTGTTATCTATCAGCATGAAAAAGGCTTCCCACACGCAGCATATGTCGCTACGGAGACTTTCGCCTAAACATAACAATTCATGTATTCCCGTCCTTATCGTGTTATGTGGGAATTTGACTTCAGGGTAGGTGAAGTTTTCTGTTTTCGATTCTCTTAGAAGGAAACGCAGCAGATACTGACTTGATAGCGGAGATACTTGCAAGCACTGGAGGGGGAAATGTTCACTAAAAATTCGGAATAAAGGAGCCTTGAAAAACGCTTTCACTTTTACGTCCTTGCTGCGTAATGGAGGATTTTCACTGTAGCTCTAAAGTATAAAATCGTTTAAGCGCTGTCGAGAGGATTGGTGAAAGATAAAAGCTGCATTTTAATAAAATACTTCCCTATTCAGAATTTTTGAATAATTAGCTAAATTAGGGAATATGAAAAAATGAAAAGAAAAATTGTGTGTTTGATATATAAGTGATTAATTTTTTTAAAAAAATATTTTATTTTGATGCTATTTGGCGCCAATTTTGGTTAGATTTGCTCTTGGAATTTGAATGAATAATAAGCACAGAAACTCCTGCGGGGCAAATTAAATCTTAAGAATCTCCCAAATCATACCGTTATCTGCCGTGTACATGCGCGTTAGATTGAAAAGAAATGTTAGTCCCTTTCTTGAGGCTACGCAGAAATCGTACTTGCTTCCGTAGTCCTAGGTGACTTAAAAAAGTGGATGTGACATCACCAATGTAACAGGACGTGAGACGTGGATGTGTTCAGGTTTAGTTTTAATTTATATTTAGGAGATGTCGATAATGGAGATATTTTCGAAAAAACGAGGAAAAACGATAGCAACCCAGAGGATCGAAAAAGAGAATCAAAATAAATATGATGTGTTGCCTGAATTGACGCAAACTTGCGTATGAAGGCTATGGAGTACAAAGAACTTTGTTCTGAAAATCACTAAAGGTACCGACTATAGATAGTCTAAGATTCCAGAATGCTGACATGGAAGGTAAAAGGTACCTGAATAAAAATCAACAGAAATACTGTTCGAAAATTATTCTTCAGTATATAATGTAGAGAGCGGTGGATGGTCTAAGTTTTATCTCCGAGAATGAAGAGAATTAACTGGCTATAGATTGGCCACTTGAATAATGACCACTATGAATTGTACTGTTATTCGGTATGCTTAGAAGTCTGTTAAGAGTCTATCATTTAAATACTGAGCGAAAAACTCTGTGACGTGTTCTTGACTAAGTCATCCTAGGTAGAAACTGTTTCCGATATGTATTCGTAGATTCCGATTTCGATAATCTAGATTTCTTTTGGATCTGGCGAAGTCCCTTGAATTCAGCTGCAGTAGATGATGTAACCGCGACTTCCTAGGGTAATTGCAAATACGAGTCTCTGTGCACCGTTTTAATCTACAACCATTTAGCTCGTCAACCTAATAGATGGCTAATAGCGATGCTTGGTATTTGATATTTTGCTGCACTGAATGAAGAATACTTAGTTGTGTCTAAATATCTAGATTAATAATCAACTTCTAATTTTTTGACATTAGCCAATAATTGCCTTGACTAATTACAAAAAATTGACAAACCTCTTCTCTGAGCACATTCTTCGGCTTTATCCATTGTAAAGTATGTATTATCTGGATGTACTATGGGAATAAATCTGGCGATAAATCCCTCAGGACGCTTTAAACTTTCGTATGCGTGTGTCAGACCTCATTTACAAATGCATACACGCCTGAAGAAGTCCTGCGCCGTATTATTCTCTAACGGTTGTCCTGTGCCATATTAATCTGCAACGGTTCTGGACCGCTCTTGCTGCTCTTAATGATGATAATGATTCATAAATTGTTCTCATGCTTTACATATTGTCTCAATCATATCCTTCACAATTTTCGTCATGATGCATCGAATTTCTAAGTTTTCACACTTATGTTTTTACCTCAGAGCGCTTTTAAACATAACATACCTTTTTAAATGCAATACGTAATAAAATATAAAATTGTTCATTCTCAGTACTAAATGACTCGAAAAAGGCATTTTTATTTTACGACAGAAGACTGCAATAAAATTTATGCATGATTCTGCATATCTAAAACACTTAAATTTTAACAGATATAAATACATAAATTTTCTTCATTGAAGAAGTTTAAAGCTTCAGTTCATTTGCTAACTACTTCAATGGTGGTTACAGTGGCTTAAGAATAATTCTTTAAATGGAAGAATAAATATAAATCCATAAATCCCTATTCTGAAGTCGTAAAATGGTATTTGTTGAAAAGTTCATTAGAGTTATTCAAGTTTCTTATTTGTTTCTATTATTTATAGAGAAATAAAATAGTCATACAGTCACATAGATATTTGAAAATTTCATCCTTATTTAAAAGGTTGTTTTTCTTATTTCACAGGATTTATTAAAGCTTCAGTGGACTTATTAAAGTGGATTAATACGAAAAGTGGCTTAAGAATGGAATACGTTCTTTTAAAAGATAGGAATGAAGCGCTTTCAAGTCAAGAAATCTGTAAGAATCTTAAATTCTTAGCATTAAAAGTAAGAGTGCATTCATATATAAAACAATCTTACGAAACATTAGAGTTTCGTAAGATTATCTGAATTCAGGCAAAGATTATCCAATTACTGTAACTTTAAGCGTCTGATAGGCACAGGATTTCCCTAAGAAAGCCCAAATTTCTGAAACCTGCCATGAGAAAGAGCTATTTTCTTGATTTTAATTCCAAAATACCCCTGGTACTTTATACCTGTATATGTGCACTTCTATTATATTGCCTTAATTTTTTGGACGTATTTCAAGATGCACGTATACACTGACTACCAATAAGTATTTGGACACCTATGCAAATGACGATATATGCGGTCCTAAGGTACGTCACGAACTCCGCCCGTATATATCGTGTAGGAAACAGCATCGGCTTTAGTCGCATGCAAGATGCCTCTCAGTTCGGAGCTTTCTGATTTCGAGAAAGGTATAATTATCGGGTATCACAAATGTGGCCGATCCTTAAGGGACATATCTAGCGATCTGAAGTACCCAAAATCGACAGTGGCCTATGTGATTAAGAAGTGGAAGGTGAGCTGTAATTGTCGGAATGTGTCCCTAGTCGGCAGACCAACGAAACTGGGAGATAGAGACCGACGAGTGCTGTCCAGAGAAATTTGGAAGAACCGCACCCAACCGATGGCCCTCATCCGCGAGGAGTTTCAACATGCATCCGGGAGTATTGTTTCAATGAATACCATCCGTAAGGAAGCACATCTGCTTGGTTTTTATGGTCGTGCTGCTGCCCATGAGCCTTTGATCACAAAGTCCAACCACGCTGCTCAGTTAATGTGGTGCAAAGCACATCGAAATTGGACCGTAGATCAGTGGAAACGGGTTCTTTGGAGTGACGAATCAAGGTTCACCCTTTACCGTTCGGATGGCAGGGTCTGGGTCTGGCATCTACCTGGAGAACGTCTCCTGTCAGAATGCATTGTGCCAACAGTCAAGTTCGGCGGAAGTGGAATTATGGTCTGGGGGTGTTCCTCCTGGTATGGGCTGGGACCCTTGGTCCCCATTCATGGTAAGCTCAACTCCGATGCCTACTGCACTATTTTGGATGACAATGTGGTTTCTACGTTGTGGCAGTTTTACAGGTTGGAGCCCTGTTACTTTCAGGACGACAATGCCAGTTGTCATGTTTCGACGTTAACCAAGGCTTGGTATGGTGCCAATGGAGTTCATCGAATGGACTGGCCTGCCCAGAGTCCAGACCTGAACCCTATCGAGAACCTCGGGGACGAGTTGCATCGCCAAATTCAGGGGTGCACTACCCGTGCAAAATCGGTAAAGGAACTTCTTCTCCAAGCCGAGTGGAAGAAAATACCACTAGCTGTCATACAAAGACTTGTGGAAAGTATGCCTTGGAGGGTCGACGCTGTAATTACCTCTCGTGGAGGCTCTACCAACTATTGATTTTGAATAAAGTTAGTTTTTCTTTTCTATCACAGGTGTCAAATACTTATTGGTAGTCAGTGTATATGCGTTCTTACAGACATCGCGGAAAATATTCTAGTAGAAAAAGTAGTAGTAGCCGTATATATATACGACATTGCCGGTTACAGGGTTTTCATGGAGACCTGTGACACAATTTTTTTTTTTGAAATTCGCCATTAGATAAAGGAACAAATATACATGAAAATGCAAATTTTGGTAATAAATTATTTCGCAGTTTATATTTGAAGAAAATTATCATTTTCAAACACAATTACTTAATTTTACTAGTAACTAAATTAGATGGTACATATTTACAGTTAAAATGCAAATAGGAAGGCGTATAAATATTTATAATGCATATATTATAAAATGATAACAAAATTTATTACCAAAAAGATACTTTGTAGACACCTAAATTAAATATTTATAATTATAAAACTAAATATTAAAAAAGCATATCAGTTTTATTTAACATCTTAATAAATATTATATTTATATTATAGGTACTAAATAAATATATTATTAAATTAATTACATTAATAAATATTACGTTTTTATGTTATGTATTAAACAAACATATTAATTTAATAACATTAACAAATATTATATTTGTATGTTATGAACGGATTAAAGCTATTCATATAATAAAGTTAATAAATATTATGTTTTATTATTTATGTACTGGAAAAATGTGTTAGTTACATTTAATGCATTACAGCTAAATAAATGTTATTTATGTCTTGCCAGTTGCGATGTATTAATATAGAAAAAACCATGTGGAATGACTATTATACAAACAATGAAGCAAAGAAGTAGCTAACGCATATGTTCATATATGGCTAAAGGCAAAATATTGAATATATATAATTAAATAAAAACGAATGGCGATGAATGATATGATTTGGTTTTGTGTTACTTGCCGCAATGTTTATGTCTATGATTTCATTTTGCATGAGATCTTTCTTGCTTCGAGATCAGAAAAAACTTACTTTTCGCATTATTAAATGTACATTACGCAGAAAACACCTCCTTGGTATTATGAAATTGCTTCACAAATTTCAATAAACATAAGGGATACACATTTAAACGAGAAAACATTTCCTTCTGATAAATACTAAGAAAATTATAGAATATTTAACTTTTCATTATATGAATTCCTCGTCTCCTCATTATTTCTTCTGTTACTTAAATTTTCCATTCATAACCTTTTTATGTATTTACCGATTTTTTAATAACAAGACATGTTATTTTAAATTCCTAAATAGCATATTTTTTAAGGTGTAAATTTTGTTGTGTAATTAGATTTTAATTAGTGCAATGAAACAGGAATAATAATAATTTATAAAATAGAGTAAGTACTTTTAATCCACAATCTAAGTGAAACATTATATAATATAGTTAAAGTGAAACATATATATAATAAAGTGAAACATATATATAATATAGTTAAATATAAACACACACACACACACACACATATATATATATATATAATATAGTTAAATACACACGCATATATATATATACATATATATATAATATAGTTAAATATATATATATAATATAGGTTATGCCCATGTCAGTATAGTTAAAATGTTGAATATTGTAAAATATTCAACATTTTACAATATTCAACATTTTAACTATACTGACATGGACAGAAAGCACACCCTAAATTATTGCATAAGCTTTCTGATCAAATCCAGAGACATAGTACCGCATTCAACAAATTAAATATAGAATGAAACCACAATTATAAACACTGCCTATCTAAAGAAAAATCTAAAAACATTAAGTCATGAAAATCAATTTTACACAGAGAGAAAGTGGACGAATTTAGGTGTGTTCTACACTATTGAATTTTTCAATTCAGATTAAACTCCTGTTCATAAACCTCAAAATCCGGATCGTGCCACATCACACTTTTGAGAGCCAATATTCTAAGTAACTAAGCCTGAAATTTTGCAAGCTCATCTGTTCCACCACTCATTAAATAACAATCACAAAAGATTTCTTTGATCTTCGTCTAAGGTGTCACAAAGTCGGAATTCATCGACACTATGCGTGGAATTTTTCACGTTCATCCTCAACCCTTCCTAGTCATTCATTAACAGTCTCGAGAATGGTTTTTCGTTTATCTTCGTCCAAGGACACATAGTATCGGGAAGTCGACATCGCTAAGTCTGGAATTTTGTACATTCACTCTCATCTGCTCCTCATTAAATAATACTCATGACAGGAGTTTTATTTGTTCTTTTCCAGGGAGTCATAAATTTATTATCATCTAAGCTATATACACATTGGAAGAAGATTACGATACAGGTCATCTTTCTACTCGAAACCTACGCCAAATGCTTAGGTTCAGCTGGTCATCACGCACGAAGATGACACATGTTCCAAAATCTTTCTTTCATTTCGCACTTTCTTGTGGTTCGATCAGCACAACTTTGGTCTATAGTTTCCCTTCACACTTAGCTTTCTATCAGATATCAACCGTACTTCTGCCAAGCCAGTACAAAGGTAAAACCAAAATCCAACAAAAGTCAAAAGGCCAAAAATCCACAACAGTTTGAAAACGTGAAGGAGCCTGAAGAAAAACTCTCTGAACAGCCCGCGTTTCAGCAAAATTTTACCTTTCTTAACTCCTCGGTAAATTTAATTAAACAGGAACTTCTGATGCAACCGCACTTCGTCTCAAATTAATTGGTCAATCTCAGTCTTCCATGACCTTTTCAGAGCCAATTTGAACTACATGAAAATAAGAGTAGATGCCGCAGATCTTTCTTTATCAACAGCATGAGAAACCCTGAAGGTAATTTACTCTTCCTTGAAAAAAATCGAAATACCTCCCATTCTGGCGAAGCATCTCCTACGATGATTAATACATTTATCTACATGTCCTATTTGCATCACAGATCAAGAAAATTATAACGATAAATGGCGCCTATCTTCAAGTCAAGATTTATTTTACAAAAGCTGCCACCTACAACAAAACTCATATTAACTTTCCCTACAAGGCCTCCAAATCACGGTCGTAAGAATTCTTTATCAAAACGTCGTTTCCTGCAGACCACCCAGTGGCCAAGTTCTCATTAAGTAAAAGGAAAACAATCTTACTCTCTCTACAACCAAACATAGAAAGCGAAAAGAGGTCTTTTATTCTTTACATCTTATCCAGGATTTTGGAGGTGTGATTCGCAGCTCAGCCTCTATTTTGCTGACGATTTCCTGTCACGAAACACACAGTTAGAAGAACCTTTGTAAGGAGAATTTCTTATTATTTTGGAAAAGAAAACATGTTAATAAGATAAAATATTAGCTTTCATATTTCTAGATATCTTTCCAGAAAACGTAGTTTCCGTCGTTTGAACGTAGTTTGAAAAATAGTTTAAAATGAAATGATATTGAATAAAGGGACTAGGTTGTAATATAGTTCAACGAATCTAAATCTAAGGGTTAAATATGTGTTTCAAAGTACACATTAATATCGCGTAATTAATTGTAGAACGCAGATAACTGATAAGTGGTGATACCATGAGCTATTCAAAAGTGCTGTACATATTTTATTTCAGATGTATAAAACTTTTCTTTATTTATAAATTTGAGCTTTTTTAAATTTTAAGTAGACTTCGCTTTATCAGCAGGCTTAACGTCTAAAATTTAATTAGAAGGAACAAAACAATAATAATTTTGTGTTAAACAGCACAATAGAATTTCTTATTATATATTGTTATTATAAATTAAACTAATTAAATTGTAAATGGATAAAATATTATAATCTAGCAGCTTCGCTGTCAGCCTTCGTTTGGCTTTTAAATGTATCGGGAAAATGCCTGAAGGGAACGCCAAACGTTAAATTTAAAAATTGCGTAGAATTTTACTCTGCAGAACAACTTCATAAAAAAAAGTTATTACGTATAACAAAATTACAATGAAATAAGCAATATCCCTTAATAGAAATATTAATTATCCTAATAAATAAATTAACCAACATCGCTTTGCAAAATCTTAAGAACTCAAATGGTAGAAAGGAGGTTAGAACTTTGTTTCCTAAAAAAATCTCTCAAAATTTTTCAATATCTTAAAGACAGTGAAATGAACAATAAATAACATAAAGAATACAAAAAAGAAAAAATTCTGAGAAGCAAAGTATAATTAATAACATTTTATCTTATATTTTCAAGAGAAAAAAATTACAATGAAATAAGCTATATCCCTTAATACAAATATTAATTATCCTAATAAAGAAATTATACAACTTTCCGTTGAAGAAAAAAATCGTGCAAAATTTTCAATATCTTACAAATAGTGAAATAAGGAAAAAATAACATGAAAGAAACTCAAAAAACAAAAAATTCCGCGCAGAATTTAACTCTGCAGAACAACTTTATATATATAAAAAAATAAATAAATAAAAAATAAAATGTATTACACCTTATAAAAAATGACAATGATATATGTCAATCTCTTAAAAACAGTGACATAAGAAATACGATGAAAAATTGTTGCCAAACCCATATTTCTAAAAGAATGAAACTATTCAATATGATGCGATTTCATCAAAAATCTATTAACAATAAGAAAGGAAAATTGTTGCCAAAATCACATTTTTAAAGATGTGAGATATGAGAAGTGAACTCGGAAGCTTCATTTAAATTTTTTTAAAAAAATACAAAATATTATCATTTTTCCAAAATTTTTTTGTTAAAGAAGTCGCAAGGATGAAAGTTTAACGTGTCCAAAAATCAAAGGAAAATAAACTGTACATTTGTAAAAATAAACCTTTTTAGGAAAAAACTCCCATTGAAAACATGTTAAGCTCCCTTTGTTAAATAAATTCGTATTTAATCGATTTATTGAAACACGAAATTTATTTTAAAATCGTAAAATGCACTCATTAACAATTCATAATCCATAAATTAAAGATAATTCGGAATCACGCGGAAATCGAACTCTAAAATAAATATATCACCTGTAAAATCACTACACACATCTTCAAGAATCATATGCAAATTTCAGGAAGTAACCAGATGACACCGATGGTACGTCACAATGACGAGAGTGTAAGAGAGTGATATATAAGGAATGCAGGCATAGAAGTAAAACTTCCAATCTGTGTTTTACAGCAAGGATGAATTTGAATATTTTGTTTAGCTAATCTGTTGCACTTAGTTGTGCCATTTGTCTTCATTTAGATCGCGATATTAGTTTAATTATTTCAATCTAGATAACCTGTTTCAAAACTTGATAATTATTAATATATCCAATATTTCTCATTGCACGCGTAAGCTGCTTTGCTCGGAGTCTGAACTTGGGTGGGTGACCACCTATGTGACTGGCTTCTGCCAATCATCTCCCTCCACTCCCCCTACATTTCAAAAAAATTTGACAAGTTTCGCCTAGTTGGCGCGGCGTAAATCGCCTTAGTTAAAAACTTAAGTACCAACGCCTTAGGGCAATTTACCAACAGAGACGGTTAAAGTAGCGGTTGGCTACTAATTGCCGCCTAGCCATTGACTCGATTTCGATTTCGAAGTAAAACTGTCCGCAGGCGCTTTATAAGCATTTCAGTGCAATACCGAATAGTTATGACACAAAGGACGCATTTGGATGATTTTTTACGTGTGTTATCAGCTGATAGATGGCATTGTAGAAAAGCCGCCGATAAGGGGCGCACGATATGAATCGAGAATCAGGAAGCGAGAGAATAGGATTAATGTTAAGAATGTTCCGTAATGATATGTATATATGTATATAATTGTTGTAACAATAAAGCATTTATAAAGCAAGAGTTATCTCGATTGAATGAAAAGTGAAAGCCCTACTTACCCCTAGCTGTCTTGAGATTGATAACGGAGATTAAAGCTAACATTTCAGAAGTGGGATGATTGATGCAAGCAGGCATTGAATGACTCGCGTACCAAGAACGTCGAAGAAGGGGTAAGTTTCGTTTTTAAAGATTTGAATGCATGCGAACTGTAGAATAATTCTAACAGAATTTAAAAGTATATAATTATATTATTAGGTAATATTATGGATGAGAATACAAAGAAAGCTTTAGATAAAACAAAAACGAAACGTAAAACTTTAAGAAGGTTAACAACACAAGTAATTAATAGAATATGTGAATTATTGGAAGAGGGTATTATAGATACAAAATCATTAGAAGAATGTGATATGAATCTACAAGAAAAAGCAGATCAGATATTTAAATTAGATCTAGAAATTGAGAATTTAATTCCTGAAGTGTCTGATCTAGAAACAGAAGTCGGGAATAATCGGGAATACAGAGAACGTATAATCTACGCGAAAACGAAAGTTAAGGATTATCTTCAGAATTCAGATAGAAATAAAGCAGATTTGGCGTTGAAGAATAATTCTTCACTTATTTCGAATAGTGAACCAGATAAACCCAGAATAAATTTGCCGAAACTTCATGTAGAACCGTTTGAGGGTAATTTAGAGAAGTTTCAGGAATTTTGGTCACAGTTTGATAATGCGATTCACAGTAAAGAACGCTTATCTAAAGTAGATAAATATAATTATCTTAAAGCTTTCTTGAAAGGACCAGCCTTAATTAGTATTCAAGGACTATTGGTATCGAAAAATAATTATGATTTAGCAGTTGAATTGCTTAAAGAAAGGTACGGGAAAAAAGAAATTATTGTAAGATCTCATATGAACCATTTTGTTAAATTGGCCCACCAGCGGCCGAGCGGTAAAGACGCTGAACACTGGTAGTTCGGTCCGAGGTTCAAATCCCGCAAACGGGCTGGCTGCATGGGCGTTTTCGTGGTTTTCCCTATGTGTAACGTGTATACGAGCCAGTTTCCCTTAGAAAGTCCTCCACGAAGGCATCCCTCCCTTTAGGCAGATAGCCCTCGTGTGCTTTGCCATAATTGAATAATACCAATAATACCATTTGCTAAATTTAAATGCAGTAAAATCAGCTTCGTATTTGAAACAGTTAAGGGAGTTATACGATACGATAGAAATCCAAGTACGGGGTTTACAAACTCTTGGTGTCGAACTGAATTCATATGGAAGTTTGTTGTTTCCACGAATAACCAAACTTATTCTAGATTCCATTGTGCTAGATTTTTATAGACAGCATGAAAGAGACAAGTCTTGGAATGTAACAGAATTATTAAAATTTCTTAGAAGAGAAATAGAAACGCGAGAACGAACATTTTTGTTTCGACAAACAAAAGAAAATAATGAATCAGTTAAAAGCGTAGACTATAAACTGTCAGTTAATAAATTTTCGGAAAAGAGAAATAGATTTCAGAAGTTTAAAGGGAAGCAGCAAGATTCGATTCCTAACGCAACCGCACTGAGCACATTTCAGAAAATTTGCATTTTTTGCAATAATTCTGAGCACAGTTCCGAAAATTGTGATAAGGAACGCGGAACGGGAGTTGTTTTCTATGGTTCTAAAAAAATCACCTGGTCTGCTTATGTAAATCAAAAGAGCGCTGCACGACATGTAAGCGTAAACATTCTAGCTTGATTTGTGACGCCAAATGCCTCCCGCGTCAGACAGAGAGTCGCGAAGAAATGAAGAATGACAAAATGAAAGATCAAAATAGTGTCGCGATAAATCATGATGGATTATCCGACGTTTCAAAGTATTTGAAGAAAGCAATAATTAACGAAAGTGAACCGATCGAATGTTTGATTGATACTGGAAGCGCTGTCAGTCTATTAAAGATTTTCGGTCTTTTCGAAATTACGATTACCAGTGCAACTGGAAAGAAAAAAAAAATGTTTGGAATCGGGAGCGTAAGTCACGCATCTACAATGACCTTGGGAAAAGTTCATGTTTCACTTAGAGTCGGCGAAATCCAAACAACCGCGAATTTGTTTATCGTAAATGATGAAGTACAGCCGTATGACCTAATTATTGGGAGAGATATTTTGAACGATCAGATGTTGGCTTATGAGAAAATAGGGGATTCGTTTAATATATGGTATGCTAATAAAATTCCATTCGCGCAATTGATAAACGAAACGGAACGTAAACACACTAAATTATATTCTGAGAAACCAATCGAAATAAAAAGTAACACGATAAACTTTGTGCATTCTGTAGCCCCAGATATAAATAATGGACTGATTTTATTTCAAAGCAAGCATGGAAGTCCGGATTCAGTAATGGAGGTTACAAATGGTAGGGTAACAGTCTCAGTTATGAACATAGGATACAATAACATCAGATTAAAAGAAAATCAGTGTAGCAGCAGGGTAATAGATATAACAGAAAATTGGGAATTAAGGGAAGTGGACACTCCCAATATAAACAAAGATGAAGAACAAAACTATGCATTTTCCATTTCTCAAAATATTCACCAAATAAAGATAGATGATATAAAATTTGATGAGGCAACTACAGATAGTGAAAGAATTGATATCTTAAAATTAGTAAATGAATTTAGGGATTGCTTTGCTCTTAATTTAAATGAATTAGGTTGCACGAACGTAATAAAAATGCACATCAAAGAAATTGACGGGAGTAAGCCTGTGTCTTCTCGCCCATACAAAACGAACGCAGCTGAACGTAATGTAATAAAAGAAATTGTTAAGGAATGGAAAGATAATGGGATAGTTTCCGAAACTAGATCGTCTTACTCTAGTCCAGTATTCCTAGTAAAGAAAAAAAAACTGGAATACAGACTAGTAATTGATTACCGCAGCATTAATAGTCAGACGATAAAGGATAAGTTCCCTTTGCTTCGAATAGATGATCTTTTAGAATGTTTAGGAGGATGTAAAATTTTCACTACTCTGGATCTAGCCCATGGCTATTTGCAAATACCCTTAAGTGAAGAAGCTAAATTGAAGATGGCGTTCATTACTCCAGATGAAACAGGACAGTTCGATAGAATGACATTTGGGTTAGTAAATGCTCCTGCTGAATACCTTGAAATTATCTAAATGTGAATTTGAGAAAAGAGAAGTACATTTCTTAGGTTTTATTATAATCGAAGACGGTATTAGACCGGGATCTAGAAAAATAAAAGCCATAACAGAATTCCAGAACCAAAGAATGTGCACGAAGTGCGAAGATTTTTGGGCCTGACTGGATTTTTCAGACGATTTGTGCAGAAGTATGCGTTAAAGAGCGAACCATTGACCAGATTGACAAAGAAGAATCGAGACTTCGAGTGGAAGCAAGAACAAAAGAAGTCGTTCGAACTATTGAAGAAACAACTGACTGATAAGCCCATATTAGCTCACTATTAACCGCATGCAGATACTGAAGTCCATTGTGATGCAAGTGCAGAAGGTTTGAGTGGAATACTAATGCAACGTGATGAAGATCGAAAATGGCATCTTGTTTATTGCGTCAGTAAGAAAGCAACAGAAGCAGAGAGAAAGTATCATTCCAGCAAATTGGAGTTAATGGCCATCGTATGGACGTTGGACAGGTTAAGACAGTTCTTAATCAGCATAAGATTTACAATTATTACTGACTGTCAAGCTCTAATATATATGAATGCGAAGAAGCCTACAAATTCTCCAATGGCCCGTTGGGTGTAGTTTGATTCAAGAATACGATTTTGAGATAAAGCATTGATGCTTTGAGCAGAGGTCCTGTATCAGAAGCTGATGACACGATGACGAGAATAGCTGAAAATTTTGAAATTTGCCAGTTCCTAACCGAAGAAGAGCAAATACTAATGATACAACATGCTGACCAAGACCTGAAAAAAATTATCGAAATTTTCAAGAAGAAACAAGAGGAACGAAAAACGTAATTATGAATTACGTGTTTAAGAAAAATAGACTGTTTTGGAAAACCGTAGTGGATGGAAAGGAGAGACTACTCTATGTGATTCCAGAAAGCATGAGGAAGAGTGTAGTGGTGAAATTCTATGATTTATTTGGTAACATTTCTGTGGATAAAGCAGTTAGCAAAATTAAGGAATTATATTTGTTCCCAAGCATGAAACGATATATACGAAGACACATATCAGCATGTATTGAGTGTCTTATGAATAAAGCGACTGGTGGCAAGCAGCAAGGACTGTTACATCCCATAAAACCTGGTAAAAGACCGTTTGCTATTGTTCACATGGATCACTTGGGTCCTTTCGTAAAGAGTTTGAGAGGTAATCAAGAACTATTAGTGATAATTGATAACATGACTAGGTTCGTGAGAATTTTTGCAGTTAAGAATACTAGTGCTAAAAATGTTTTACAGTCTTTGAAGAATTTTGTTAATGATTTTGGACTACCGGAAAAAATAATAAGAGATAGAGGATCTTGTTTTACTTCTCACTAATTTAAGCAGTATTGTACAGATAACGGAATACATCATACTTTGAATTCTGCCAAACACCCCCAAGCCAATGGTATGATAGAGCGCGTCAACAGAACAATTTTAGGAACGATAATGACAAGTTTGATGGATAAACAACACAGAGATTGGGATTCAAAAATAAAAGAGACAGAAAGAAATCTTAACAACATGGTAAACAAAACTGCGAATAAGACTCCATTTGAAATGCTACATAGGTATTCTCCGAAATTTAATGATGGAATACTTAGGAAGTTAACAGATGAAAATTCAGATGCATGGAAAGACCCGCGAGAAATCCAAGAGCAAGAGGGAGGAAGAATTGAGGAACAGCAAGTGAAAATGAAAAAGAGATTCAATGGGAAGAGATGTCGTACACTAATATTCGAGCAAGGAGAAATAGTTGTGATGAGATGTGCTCCTAAGTCTACAGGTCAACCTACCAAAACACAGCCGAAATATCGAGGGCCATTTATAATAACGGAAATATTATCTAGCGATACCTACAGAATAACTCAAGTAGAAGTGAAGAATCGAGGTCGCTACTTCACTACCACTGCTCATGTGATCCAGCTGAAGCCATGGAGGTGCGATCCCAGGTCTGACGATGATGACGGTGACGATCAAGATACTGATCAGTTATCAAGCTTAATTCCTCGACGGAATCCAATCGGATCTGTTCGTAAGGACTGATGGAAGTGCTCTACCCTGTGATTAAGGTGAGATCTTTCCTTTTTCTGTGTGTGTGTGTGCTTATCTACGTATGTTTGCTGATAGAAAACTTTAGAAACTTTGAACTTTTGAACATTAATTGACATTGTTTTTTTGTAAATAGGTTTTATTTGTAATTTGCTCCAGGGAGAAAAAATCGCTAAATTTTTTTAATAATATCAAACATATAGCATCTTTTTTTGCTCTTTATGTTTCTCTTTATGTTTTGTTTAATATATAAGCTTTACAAATAAGTCAAATTTGTTTTGCTTCTAACTCTTCCTTTGCCTGATTTTGCATTATCCTTAATTTATGGACATGAGTGTAGCTAAGTGCCTACGTTTCATGACGATGTGAAAATGGAGTGTGTAGAGTAAAATCTCGCTTTCTTATAGCCCGTTATGTCTCAAAATGACGCGATTTCGCCACAAAACATAAAATAAAAAAAAAAAATTGTAATTCGAATTTCGAAAAAATCGCTCCAAGGTGCACTGGTTCTTTTCTATATGCACCTATGTACCAAATTTCGTAGCCGTGGGTTTATTAGCTTACGCTCAGCGCGAACGAAAGACACACACACTGACACACAGACAGACACTTTCTTTTATTATATGTAAAGATTAAAGATTAATTAAATTGTAGATGAATAAAATATTACCGTTGTTATATTGTTTATTTCCTCCCCGTAATCGGAAAAATGAGCTTCGCTTGTTCAGAGAATTAGATATCTTTAGCTAGGAATGAATAAAATAAAATTATCATAAGCTTAAAGGAAATTAGTACTTTCAATATAAAGGATGAATAAGTACTTCCCTCACAAATGTGCCAGTCTGCTCCAATGAACATTTTAAACAATTCTACTGTCAACAGGGAGGTGTCAATAGAATAGTTGGTTAACAAGAATGCTAAGAGCTCTTTTCCAAACTTCAATTCTAACTTCCGAATAAAGTAGCGAATATTCTGCATTTAAGCATAATGTCTTTTGGCTCTCTCTGGTTGTGCGCCTAAGAGAATGACTGTCTGGATCTCTGAAGGTTTCCATAATCAAAGATTCTGAGTTTATATGCTTTAAGTAATTTGCATTCTTGTTTGAGTCGACAGAAGTACAACTAAAACTATTTGCAAAAAAATAAGGCAAATGGGTTAATTAATATAAAACCTTATAAATTCAGCAACAAAACGCCCGAGTATTTCAAAAAACTCTGCTAATGTTCCTTTTAACGTCAATAAAAAGATTTATTCAAAATAAAGAAAACGAAAAAAAAAATGAAAGAAAAAAGTTTAAAACAAAAATCTGAAGGTATTCAGATTTATATTATGACCAAAATTGCCTTCTTTTAACTTTTCGTGCGTTACCTTTATTTATTAAATACCATGCTCTTTGCCTTTAAAGCATAAAATCCAATTCAACAGCAAAGCAACAAAAGCATATCTTTAGAAAAAGCATAAAAAAGAGCATATCTTTAGAATTTCCAATACACAGTCTCGCGCGCTGCATTTAAGTTTTATTTTTGGTACATTGTTGCCATTGCTCGCTTTGAAATCATTGAGTTTCTTAATAAAAAACTCATAAATGCTATATAAAATATGAAACAGATAATAAAACAAATTCCAAATTTGGGCATCTAGATGCCCATATTCGGGTGGAGATATACATTATTCAAAATTCAATGGCTGCAGATACTGTTAATTTTTCAGAATGAGAGAAACATGCACACATTTATGCAGATTATTCCATATTTAATTTCTTTAAATATAATACAGGGCTCTAATATTTGGTGGCAATAATTTAAAAAGTGACTATCGCCGTTTTTAGTGAGTCAACGCAAAATAACAAAACGAAATTAATTGCCATTTCGGGCTCACGCCCTTCGGGCTAAAAATAGAAACTATTTTTGAACTGCCACTCCTTAATACATAAGGCAAATATAGTAACGGGAGACGAAATGTTTTCGTAGTAATGTTGTGGTTAAAATACTCAGCTTACAAAAACAAAAAAACAAAAAAAAAGTCTGATACTAGAAAGTAGAAATGGCGCTATATAGCGTTTTATTATTCCATAAACAGAAATCGAAGTAAAAATAAATTCTCCTATTTAATATTAGAAATGTAAACATATTTTACCGTTCTAGTTGATCTTCCGAACTTATTTCAATACATTTATTTTCTCTAATTAAGATAATTAATAAGTGTATTTTCTATCAGCAAAGGGGTATGGATAATTTTTCTTGCTTGAGACACTTAAAGCTGGTTGATTAAGATTTAAATGGAATGAAACTCGTTTATTTCTTTAAGAAAAAGCCTGACTTATGCCTAATCACAAGGCAATTTAGCTTCAGTTGGAGGTCTGTTAAATTGAAATGAATAAAAATAATTCATTGAATGTATATATTCATGGGACTTGAGAAAACGAGGAATATAAAAGGTCTGAGAAAAGAGTTTTTTGAAAGGTGTGTAATCTTATAAAAGTTTATTTCATTTTGTTCGAAAATAAGCGATGTTAAATCATTGAAAACAGAATAATTCTTAAAACATTTTGATTTCAGACATTTCAACATTAGTTTTTGGATCGTTTGTGGGATTTATTCAAGTGAATTTATTGTAAATTAATATGATTTATTCATAGCATCAACAATCTTTGAAAAATAAATTACCTAGGTAATTCATCGTAAGTTACAAAAATTACATTTTTTTTTTTGTTTTTATTTTTAGTCGTAAGGTCTTATTCATTAATCTGAAATGCAAATTTGAACTAAATAATGCGGAAGTTTGAAAGAAAGGAATTTATGTTCCAAACTACACCACTCAAAACTCTAAAGGACATTCTCGTACTTTAGAGTTATCATCACAAGTCTTTCAAATCAAGATGTACGATAAATATATCTGTGGCGTGCTGTTTAGGTAATGAAATGCATTCCATTGACGTCAGAGATTACGTGACTTTTATGCTCTCCGAAGTTCCGGTAGACATGTAGGAGGAGGTTGACGTGCTGCAACTCATCAGCCAAGCAAGTCACACACGTGCTCTACTGGATTCAAGTCCGGTGAGAACGCTGGTCAGTCCATATGGGTGATATCCTCCGATTGAAGGCATTCGCTCACGATGTTTGCACTGTGAGGACGGGCGTTGTCATCCATAAACACAAATTGTGCGCCCATGGCGCCCCGAAACAAACGTACATGTTCTTCCAGAATGACATCCCGATAGATTTGGCTTGTCATGGTTCCAATTTGAACATGCAGGTCAGTTTTGAAACCCAGAATAATTCCACCCCAAACGAGCACTCCTGCACCAGCGGCTCCCTGTTCAGGTGCAAAGCTATGTTATTGAAAATCTGATAGTTCTGGGTACCGTTTTTTTTCCCAGTGCAAGAACATAAATGGAGATTCATCATAACTTAATTTTTAAATGCAAAACGAGGTAATAATATTTGGTGGCCACAATTTGAAAAGTGATATGCTGCTTATAGTAATTCAATGTAAAATACCGTTTCGAGACTAATATCTCATTCGAGACTAAAGCCCCGAATTAAAGAGCTTCATATCTCGTCTTAACAACATAATATCCAAACTGACATAAAGATTAATTAAAGTAATATTATTTAAAGTATTCGCATCTTATTTACAAGTTGCCTTCAGTATGCTTTTCATTTATTGCTTTTTATTTTTAACATATTTTAGTCATTTTTATGGAATTTTTTCCTACACGTGGTTCTGGTACTTATCCCGCTTTTATTATATCAACAATCTGCACAAAGTACCTTCTCCAAATTCTGTTTGTCATTTTCCCATAATATGCATTAATCCAATCTTTTTTTGAAAAAAAAATGTGTATAGCTGAAATGTTTACGGCCGGAAGCTATTAAGGTTCTGTAATTGTTGTTAATGCTCACGTGTCTAACATATAATCAGCCCAAGCCCACAAAATCCCTCGTGGCAAGGAGCACAAGTTTACGCCTGTCGTTGGTCACAGCTTGAGCACCTATAGCTCAGTTCCGCCCCCCTATTTTGATGAAGAGCACTTCCGGACTGCATTTGTTCCATGCATGTTTCACGTGTCATTACATTAACTAGAAAGAAGCAATAATGCTGAGAAAAATGAAAGGGAATTAATGACAATATAGTATTTGAAAAGACGAGGTATAACATATAAAGTCCCATTCAAATATTTAATAGAATTCCAGACAAATGGAATAAAGACAAATGGTGTCTAAAGGACATTCTCGTACTTTAAAGTTATCATCACAATTCTTTCAAATCAAGATGTACGATAAACATATCTGTGGCGTGCTGTTTAGGTAATGAGATGCATTCCATTGACGTCAGAGATCACGTGACTTATGCTTAGCTAATGTAAACAAACAATGTAGATGACTTCAGAGATCACGTGACTTATATATGCCTAACGTAAACCAACAAAGTAGATAACTTCAGAGACCGCGTAATTTATGGATAGCTAATGTAAACAAACAGTGATCTTGAGACTGAGAACAATGACCTCAGAAATCATGTGACTTACGTATAGCTAATGTAAACAAACAATGTAGATGACTTCCGAGAGCGCGTGACATACGTGTAGCTAATATACAATAATTATATACAGCTATATAGTATTATATAGCTTAAGTCCATTCTTCTTTTTTTTTTTTCCTTATTTGATCAAAATTCTTCAAAAAATATCGAAGGCTAAGTAAAATAAATTTTTAATCGAATGTCATCTAAGAGTGTTCTAGTGTTAACTATTATTATTGTTACTTTCAGTTTATAATTAATTTTTTTGAAATAATTCCTTGACTAGTGATAACAACATCGAACTTAACTCATAAATATACGCTACTTAAAATTCAAAATGTTAATGGTAAGATATAATTAAAGATTTAACACGTTAGTGTTATTTAATTAATTCTTAAATGGTAAAAAAATAAGAAACCATGTTTTCTTTATTTGGTATAGATGAGGTCTCGGCAACCTACGACATTCGAATTACCGAGTGACACATTTCATAATTTCAAGTGATCCATCTTAGATCCGAAAATAAAGTACACTACATAAAATTATATTATAGAACATAAAAATGAAACGAACACTTAAAGGATATTAAAAAAATAATCTGAAAATAAATAGAAACAATAATATTTTTATTTGACTGCAAAGCTGCAGTAATTAAAACGTATTTTATTGTGCTTGATTTGTGCAATACATTCATGCCCCGTAAGCCGGTTTTTAACTTAAACACTAAAGTATTTCATGTGACTCACAATTTTATGATATTTCAATCATTATTTGCAAAGGGTATAAGTATGTCTTCGATCTGACCTAATGAATATCCTTGAGTTTTAGAAGCAGATATAGTAAGCTTAGGATCGTTTACGCAGCTTGTGAATAAGTTACTGCATGTTGGACTGAATTTCATACACTGATATTGAACGACCTTTACCAACTAGCAGAAAGACATCTGCCTGTGTGTTTATATTTTCGTCATTCTCAAATAGAACGAAGATGGAGTCTTCTATTCTTTTCTATAATAATGGCTCAAGCCAAGACACCTATAGTCAGCCCCTGTTGATGGAGTTACGTAGAATCTTTCGCCAGTTGTGTCTTCGACGTATCTGTTGTTTAACCTTTTCCTGCGAGCTATAATAATAAATGTTTTATGTATTAAGTCTCTTCAGTCGTCTGATTTTATAGCAAGGAGCGGTAAAGCAAATCAACAGAGTCTTACACTTCCTATTCCATATCAAAGAGCAAATTTTAAATTTCCATAATTTACTGAAATTTCTCAAGATACATTTAAAGTAGTAAACGTGCTGGATATGTATATTCCAGCCCCCTGGTATTCCAGGGTATCTATTGCCTTATTGGTCAAGAAGATCTTCAGTAAATGACACCGATTTTTTAGCATGTTGTTCAGTGCACCTCAACGAATAAGGCCACCTCAACGAATCAAAAGCCCTTTGTAATTCTATTGAAATATGAATGTGTGAATATTATCTTTTTGTTATTTATAATTACCGAGGCCGTTTCTCTAAGGTATGGTCTACTGACAGACAAGCTGGGAAGCTAATTTGTTTTGGAGTTCAGAAAACGTCTTGTGCTTATAAAGAACGTAAATCTTTGGAGCACCGCCATTTCGAGTACATTGCTTATAGCATATTTCCCATTCTTTAAAAAATGCCACATTTGCTGGCTTTGTTCCTGCTGGAAACTACTTATTTCTCCAGCACGTTATAATATATGCCATTAGTATTACTGAAAGTGCATAATATATATTATAAATTATATTATGATCAAACCCATCTGTCCCTAGGTTTTATAAGAATTTAAGGATGTTATGGCAGTTATGAGGTCTCTTATTGTTGTTATCGATTCTGTGCCCTGTATACGGAAGAGCTGATGTTGCTCCAGACTAGGTGTAATATCCTGTTGCAGCTCGTCTCCATTATTGTGATATCGTGCTTCAAAATATCATTGATAATATGCTGGACCACTTGAGTTTGGAGCTTGCACATGAGCAGCTATTAAAACTCAAATTTAATAGATGGTACACCTTATTACGGGTTACCTTAAAGACAGCACCATGCTTATTACGTGTGTCGCTGCAGATACTCTGTTTATTGCTGTCCTGTTTGTTCTGTTTGTGATTTTTAAAAATAATTGCTTAGTATGATCGCTCTTCGTTAACGTGACAGCTCTGGATTCTGAGACTAAGAGCTCTCACTTTCCATCTCTTAATTCTTTAGTCCCCAAGTGCATTCTGCTGGGAGAGATTGTAACGTACTTTTTCCTTTTAATCATCTTACAGACTGACATGTTTGAGCTGATAAACGCATTTTGTGCTGTATCAAGATCTTCTGGATTATTACTGTTGTTGCATATACTGACTAGATGCTGTTCACGTGATGTTAAGTTATTCCTGAATGTGACTAGAAAATACTATTTTAAAAGGAAATTATCCCGCAGCTGAAATGTCTATTTAAATACACAGATTTCGTTAACTTTGTCTCGCAACCAAATTATATTGCCGGTACTTTGTGTAGATGTAAGGCAATCTACAGGATCACAATACTCGCAAGAATGTATTCTAATATGCAGCCTGATATACCTGCTAACATACACTGGTTATCATAAATTAAGGAAAAATCACGATTACTGAAAACTTACATGCAGAATTTTATGAAATTTACCCACAATATACAACACATAATAAGGTATCAAATAACATAAAAAGAAATTACCAGACAATTATGGTAGTACAGAAATTAGCACATGTATAAAATAAACAAATCGAAGATGTCAGTTTGCTATAGTAAAAGTACCTTCAATATGGAATATAATCGCCCCTAGAAGCAATACAGCACATTCAGCGATGTGTGATGTTTTCAATTATGCGGTCTATCAGTTCCATAGGAAGCGAGAGCCATTGCTCTTGCAAAGCAGTTGCAAGCGCGGCAAGGGTCTAAGGGGCGGATTGAGAGCAGCTAAACGTCTCCCTAAAGCATCCCAAACGTGCTTGATAGGAGTTCGGGGATCGAGCTGGCCACTCCATGCGCATAATTGTTTCCTGTTGAAGATAATCATCTACGATGCGTGCCCCGTGTGGTCTTGCGTTGTCGTCCTGTAACAGGAAAGCATCACCTATTGCCCTGGCATATGGGCGCACATAAGCATCAAGGATGTCATCTCTATAAACATGAGCATTCACGGTTTCCCTTGAAAAAACATGTGGGTCTGTGCGTCCACCCTAAGAGATGCCACCCCAAACACAGACACTGCCTCTTCCGTATGCATCTTTTTCACGGATGTTTGACGGATGATAACGGGTTGCCGGTTCTCTCCATATCAAATAATGCCTACTATCGCGTTCTAGAATAAACCTGCACTTATTAGTAAATAGAATAGCCCTCCATTGCTCAGGCGTCCAGTGGAGATGTTGTCGTGCCCACTGCAAACGGTCCCTCCTATGGCGTGACTTCAGCAGTACCGCAAATGGTTGTTCGCCTCGCATACAGACCACCTTCGTGAAGCCTTCTATGCACATTTGACGTTGACACCAACCTTTCGGTGGTTGCACCAAGGGAGGATCTAAAAGAGTCGGAGTAGCGGTTCTATTCCTGAGTGCACATAATTTTAAATATCGGTCATCGGCGCTCGTCGTAGCAGTTGGCCGTCCTTGACTGAACCACCTAGGTGCCGAATCTGTGACCTGAGATTGTCTCCAAAGTCTATGAACCACAGAAGGACTCATATTTAGCCATCTGGCCACTTCTATTTGACTTTGTCCTGCCTCCAGTCTCCCAATGGCCTTCTGTCGTAGTTCTGCAGGCAAATGATGGCTGGAGGTCATTGTTACGAATTGGCTATCTCAGATTTCTCATGTCACTATCACAGTGAAATATGTGGGCTTGCTCTCAAACATGGACTTTCATGCTCTTCGCAGATGCCGTATTCCGAGTGCAGCGCCACTAATTTGCATATTGGAGTTTTACTCAGCTACCCTTACTTGGCAACATATTCAAATTTTACACGGTTTGGCTTATTTTTGAGGGAGTTATCGCTATTTTTGTGATTTTTCCTTAATTTATGATAACCATTGTATTTCCTTCGTATTTGCAGGTAAAATATTAGTATTGAAATTTTGATAGTTATCTTCGCTCATATTGTAAGGATCTTAAGTTTTACTAATGTTTATTTTATTTTAAATCTTTACTATCACTTCTTATTTTCTACTTCCGGCCAGAATTATAAGCGTGAAGGAGTTTTATGCAAAGTTGTCTGGCGAACGCCAAGTATTTAAGTGTGGCCTTTTTGCCAAGCAGAAGAGAGGAAGCCGTGAGTTCGAAGCAGGCCGCTTACCTTAGAAGTTACGCAGTTGCTACTTTGCCTTCCAGGCCAGAGGTTTTAATCCTCTTGATAAATTAAACGTATTGTAGTGTTCACAGTCTCTGTGCTACATACGCTTTCTGTTATTATAAGGCCAATCTTATTCTAAAGTTAAATTAGAGTTTAGTTTTATTTTGATATCTTTTAAGTTAGACCCCGAGTGGAGGGTCATTGTATTCCGAAGTACGGAAGTCATTGTATATAAAGAAAAAAATAAAGGGTTTTGTATACCCTTCGTCTGTATCCTGTCCACTTACTACAATTAGTGAACATAGCTTTAGTAAGCTCTCTGTTCTAGTCAGGTCATTGTATGTTTCCGAAGAAAGTTAGAAGAAACATTGAACCTGATAGTGGCGCCCGACGAAGAATAACCATGGCCGAGTTTCAAGAAGAACCTGTGCTGCCTGCAGAAACAGCTCAGAATCCAGAAATGCCAGCTGCCGCCCTGGAAGGATTTGGGTATATTGTCCAGACCATGCGCGCTTCGATAAAACCAGAAGCAACGTTTAATGGAAACTCACAGGTAACCAGTTTTTTGGAAAAATTGGATGACCACTTCATGCTCTACCCCGTGCACGAGTTTCAAAAAGTTACCTTAGCTACCAGCGCTTTGAGGGGCCAAGCGCTTAACTGGTTCAAATGTATCGGCAGAAGTCTCTTGGGTCAAGCAGGAAGTCCCACCTATACCTACGAAAATTTCAAGACTGCCCTACTAAAAGCCTTCCCTGTTGTAAGGGATCGTGCGAAATTAGAAACAGAACTGTTCAGTATATATCAACAAAGAATGGAAAACCTCTCCAGGTTTATTTTAAGAAAAATTCACGTTTTGAAGCTCTTGTATGGAAACCGTCCGGATCCTGAAATAATTCAAGTGATTTTGCCGAGGTTACTACCCCAAGTGCAAGACTTTATTGAATTGAGAAATCCGACTACACTGGAAAAATTATTTGAGCTAGCAATCCAGTTTGAAAGTAGAAGAACGGCGGACGTCGAAAGAAGACGCCAATATCAACAGCGAAACCAATTTGGTACGCCAAGACTACAGCAAACTCAAGCACATGGCTACGGAGAAAAAGCGAATCAGTGGGCAAGGAAACCCGAGCATTCAAAAACAGCCGGCGAACGTCGACAGTTCAATAGCAACCCAGGAAAAAAGTCTCAAGGCCAGTGGAGAAAGAAGGAAAGCACCGAAAGAAAAAATAATTTAAACTAAAACGGATTTCTGCTGACGAGAGGGTGCGGAAATCCGAAGGCCACGAAAACCCCTCTTCCTACAAGTTAAATACAGTAATGGTGAAAAATTTAACTCTTCCGAAGATTGAAGTCTTGGTAAATAATATCCCGGCCACCGCACTCCTGGATACCGGCGCGCAGTGTTCCTGTGTGGCAGAAGTCTTTTTTAGAAAGTATTTTCGCAAATACCGCATATATAATGCGGATAATACAACAGTATTAGCGGCGCAAGGAGAACAATGTAAGTGCGTAGGTAAAGTACCTTTGTACATCCGTATCAAGGACGAACAAGTAAAGGTGATGTTTTTTATAGTAAAGAATTTGCAAGCACACTTAATACTAGGAATAGACTTTCTTTCAGACGCACAAGCTACACTGGATTTTAATGAAGCGTCTCTTAAACTGACGATGAAACCAGTGCGTGTAGAAAAGGTTGAACCGCCAAGGGTAAATCTCGACCACCTGCCTAATGACGAGCAAGATAGAATCCGACAAGTGGTAAGTGAATTTGCTTCCTTATTTAGTGATATTCCAGGATTTACCCAGGTTACCAACCATAGTATTGACACCGGAGATGCATTGCCGGTTCGTCAAAAACCATACCGGTATGATAAGAATAAGGAAAAAATTATAGAATGGCATATTACCGATATGCTACGTAAAAAGATCGTAACGCCTATCTCAAGTAGTTATGCTAGTCCGGTGGTTTTATGTAAGAAAAATAATGATTATCCTTTGGAGCATCCAAAAAGGTGGAGATTCGCTATTGATTACCGTAAATTAAATTCCATAACGAAATATCCGGTATATCCGTTACCGATTATAGAAGAAATTTTAAGGAACATAAAATCAACCAAATTTATGACAACTTTAGACTTAACGAATGGTTATTTTCAAATAGGGATCAGGCCTGAGGACGTGCCTAAGACTGCTTTTATAACCAAGTCTGGCACTTATGCATTTTTGCGAATGCCGTTTGGCCTTTCAGGCGCCCCAGCAACATTTCAGCGATGCATGGACATTGTGTTAAGACCTGTTCTCGGAAAGTCCACATTTATCTATTTAGACGATATCATTATTACTAGTGATAATCTAGACCAACATGTACAGGATTTAAGACAGGTGTTTTCTTTATTAAATGAGGCCGGTCTAAAAGTTAATGTCGAAAAATGCAAATTTGCAGCCCCTGAATTAAAATATTTAGGTTACAAAATATCGCAAAAAGGGATCGAGACAGATGAATCAAAAATAATCGCGGTACAAAAGTATCCCACTCCAAACACGGCAAAGAAGCTCTCTTCTTTTCTAGGACTTTGTTCATATTATAGGTCCTTTATAAAAGATTTTGCGGCTATCGCTGAGCCATTGTTAAAATTAAAAAGGAAAAAGGCAAGATTCTCGTGGACGGCCGAAGCCAATAGTGCTTTCGAAAAATTAAAACAAGCATTAACGCAAGCCCCTGTGTTGAAATTTCCTGAAAAGGATGAAAATTTAGAAATTTCAGCGGATGCTTCGGATTATGCGGTAGGAGCGGTACTTTCGCAAAATCAGCAGCCAGTAGCATTTTTTAGCCGAACTTTAAATCAAACACAAAGAAACTATTCCGCGACCGAGAGAGAGGCACTTGCAGTTCTGTTAGCAGTGCAAAAGTTCCGAGTCTATTTTGGAAAGGCGCCGATAACAGTATATTCTGATCATGCGGCGGTAACTAGATTGTACTCTGGAAAAAATTTATCCCCAAGGTTAATAAGATGGGCACTCAAGCTGCAAGAATATAATCTGGTAATCAAGCATACCCCCGGAAAGGAAAATATCGTAGCAGATGCCCTGTCACGAATTAAATTAGACGAACAGGGTAATACCGTAAAAGTTGCAATGCTGACAGCGTGTACAATAAATTCCCGAGAAACTGTAATAACCGAACTGGGTAAGGATCCTGAGTTTGGAAGTATTTATGAGTATTTGAAGGATCCTGAAAATTTTAGCCACCAAGATATTGTGGCGATAAGAAATAGGGCGGCCCATTACGAACTAATAGATGGTCTATTATTTTATACAAAAACTACGAATTCCAACAACGAATTTCGACCTGTTATCCCAGCTAGTCTTAGATTAAATATCCTGCAAGAGCTCCATGACAGCCCTTTAGCTTCTCATGCTGGTATTCGAAAAACTACTCAACGCGTACGCGAGGCAGTCTACTTTCCTGAACTGCAAAAGTTAACAAGGGCGTATGTCCAGTCCTGCCCAACATGTCAAGCCGTTAATTATATTAATTTCCGCCCGGCCGGGTTTCTAAATAGTATTAAATCCGAATTTCCAAATGAAATAATCGGTATCGATTTATTGGGCCCTTTCCGAAAAAGTCAGTTAAACAAAAGTCGCTATCTCCTTGTTATAGTTGATCATTTTAGTAAATGGACCGAAATTGTTCCCTTAAAACGAGCCTCCGCGAAATTAGTTACCGATTCTATTTTAAATAAATATATTTTAAAATACGGGGCGCCCCTAAAAGTTATATCGGATAATGGTCCTCAATTTGTAAGTAATATATTTGAAGACATGTGCCAAAAACTGGGCATACGTCATTTAAAAATGGTCCCGTATCGGCCGCAATCAAATATAGCGGAACGGGTCAACAGAAATATAGTGAAAATTATCCGTAGTTATGTTAAAAATTTTCATAAAAGCTGGGATAACTATGTCAATGAATTTGCTTTCGCCCTTAGGACCGCAAAACATGATACAACGGGCAAAACTCCTGCTGAGTTATTTCTAGGCAGAAAGATTATAACACCGTTAGATAAATTATTTTATGTGCAACAAAGAGCCCCAGAATTTAAAATGGGTGATATAGAAAAACTAATTAAGGAAGCAAAGAAGAATACGGAAGTAGCACAAAGAAAACAGAAGCTCTATTATGATTTGAAACGACGGGGAGTAACTTATAAAGTAGGGGATGAAGTACTAAAAATTAAGCATTCACTTTCTTCAGCACCAGAAGATAAAACTGCCAAATTTTTCCCACGCTTTGAAGGACCATATGTTATAGAAAAAATAACTCACGCTGTTGTAGTATTAAAGGCAAGAAATGGCGAAACCTGTTCCGCAAACATTGACCAGATAAAACCATTCTATGACCGTAATAAAATGCAAATCTTTTCAGATCTTTTGCAGGATCCGGTACGGCAGACACCGCAGGTACAAGTTCCAGAGGTGGGAAAACGACAAGTACAAGGGCAAGCCAATGAGAGACAGAAGCAAGTGAAAAGAAAATTGCCCCGCGGAAAAATTGAAGGTACAAAGAAAAAGAAGTCGTTCCACCGTCCAAAAAACAGAGTTCACGAACACCCCCAGAATGAAGAAGGGAGAAGGACGACGTATGTGGAAAAGACCGGGAGAAAGGACGGCAACTATAACCCGGCTGTGAAACGGAAGATTGACTCATCCGACAGAACTCTCCGCAGCAAAAGTCGCCGAACTGCGGAAGGGCCATCAGCGGCGGAGGAAAAAGTACAAGAAAAATTTGAACGGCCAACAACGAGGTCCAAGCAGGATCACGACAGAAGTTTCCCGGTTCCACCAAGACCAGCTGCCTTCAAACGGCCAAGACCACAAGCAGAGGACAGAAGGAAGATGTTCAAGGGTGGCCGTAGTGGTGAAAAACGGAAGCTTCCAGAGGAAAGCACTGAAGGGCGAGCCCGTACAAGAAGGAGGATCAACCAAGCTACGGTTTGCAGCACCTTTAAAGACTGGGCCCAGAAAAGGATGTCGGAATATTACAAAGATAAGTAAAATTTTGTGTTACTTTACAAACTTAAGTTAATCTTTCATTCTTACTGCAAGTGGCAGATTTGAAGAAGTTTTACCTCATGCGAGGTCTACCTTTATCGCCAAAAGGGCGAGAAATGAGTTGTGACCGATTTTCTTATTATGTTTTTCAATTACTCGCGCGTAAAACTAAAGTTGATGTATAATAGCGTTGTATAAAGACTTAAATATTGAAAAAAGTTATTGTATAAATTTTATTTAAAACATTCTAACAAGAAAGAAGTTTTAGTCTGAAAGACTTTTTGAAATGTACTATTATTTCAATGTAGAAAGAATTGGCACTTGCTTTGAAAAGAATAGAAGTTAACAATGTACTACTAATGTATGTTTTCAAATGTGTAAAATTAACGGCATCTTGATATGTTCTTGTATACATGTGAACTGTTATTTTGAATGTTTAGAAATACCGTGATATGGTAAAAGTGAAAGTAATGTTAAAAAATTTGTTATTCGTGTGACTGTAAAGATTAAATCATGGTGAATATGTGTTAAAGGTTGAATGATGTAGTTAGGCTCTCTGACGCTACACTTTAGAGTTAGCCACTTTCAGAATAGTACCTCAGGGTCTAGAGTTGAAATTAGGGTGTGTTAAGAGGTCTCGTATGTTGAATTTTAACACGTTAGTGTTTTGATTATAGGAGGAAGTGTTGAACACATAGACAGAAACACATTCGTGTTTGGTGTTTTTACAACACATGTCAGAGAGCACGGGGAGAGATAATTAAAATAGTCATGAATGAAATAAGAATGTTAAGAAAAGTATATTCTATATGTTATTTACAATGTCATTCTGTAACATTTCATTAAACTAGTTTTCCTTCCAGATCTCTGGAAGGAACCAGAATTGAATAAAGCTCCTGTTTTGATGCAGTACAGATGAAAAAGAAAAAAGATTGTTGTATATTCCGGGAGCTGCTATTGTAACAAATTTCTTTCTTTTAAATTTTTCTAGTTTCTAGCGAAGCATTTTTTGTTAAAGGTTGGCCTCGCGTTAGTTTCTAGAGCTAAAAGTTTTCAACAAGGTCGTTTTAGACCTCAGTTTCAAACTAATTAACTCTGGCGGGAAGTATGTAAGGATCTTAAGTTTTACTAATGTTTATTTTATTTTAAATCTTTACTATCACTTCTTATTTTCTACTTCCGGCCAGAATTATAAGCGTGAAGGAGTTTTATGCAAAGTTGTCTGGCGAACGCCAAGTATTTAAGTGTGGCCTTTTTGCCAAGCAGAAGAGAGGAAGCCGTGAGTTCGAAGCAGGCCGCTTACCTTAGAAGTTACGCAGTTGCTACTTTGCCTTCCAGGCCAGAGGTTTTAATCCTCTTGATAAATTAAACGTATTGTAGTGTTCACAGTCTCTGTGCTACATACGCTTTCTGTTATTATAAGGCCAATCTTATTCTAAAGTTAAATTAGAGTTTAGTTTTATTTTGATATCTTTTAAGTTAGACCCCGAGTGGAGGGTCATTGTATTCCGAAGTACGGAAGTCATTGTATATAAAGAAAAAAATAAAGGGTTTTGTATACCCTTCGTCTGTATCCTGTCCACTTACTACAATTAGTGAACATAGCTTTAGTAAGCTCTCTGTTCTAGTCAGGTCATTGTATGTTTCCGAAGAAAGTTAGAAGAAACATTGAACCTGATAATATTACCATAGAGATTCAGGGAGATTTTTCTCATACATCAGTACTGAACTAAGTGGTATTCATTTACTTATGCTTGACAAACTTAGCTGGGTAAGCAGGAATTTTCTTAAAACACTTCCATCTTTCTCACAGTACACGTTTAAAACTGGTCATGCGAATACAGAATTTTTTTTACAAATTGCAAAAAAGGGCAAACATTGTATAATTCAGCATAGAAAACAGCTCTTGTTTGGTTCATGGAAAAAATTGTGTATCTGTTAAAAGTCAATTTCAAAATTCATTAATTCATTTGTAGTTAAAATTTAAAACCATTTATTTAATTGAAAAGTGTAATATTTTACTATTATTTAAAGCCTGAAAAATTCTGGAATTTTTAGATGTATATTTGATAAGAGGTCACAAAACACGAGTTACCAAATATAAGCTTTTATTTGCAAATATATTTAATTAACAAATGAGATCACATTTTCAAGAGATTAAATTTATTATGAGAGCCAGATTATTCGTAGCGTAAAACGAGTGTACTTTTCGGTCATTTAAAGAAAACCTTTGCACCTTTCGTAATTTTAATACAATTTATGATATCAAATATGTATTTAACAGTAAATATTTAGAGTTTGAAACAAAGCTGATGCTTTCATAATGAACAATTCCAATTTCAAGTCTAATCATAAATATATTAACATCAAATTAAATATTAGGAAGTTCTTACAAACACATATGCACAACTTGCTTAATTAAACCATTATTTAAACAATGTCTGAAAACTAATTTTTATAATTTAGGACATTTTTAAGAAAATAATGTCATTTACCGTTTCTAATTACGCACTTCATTTTGAAGTAGGATTTTAAGTTCAATATTATTGTTGCGTGCGTACGGGTTCGTTATGAAATGAATGCACAAGTCCGATGAAAAATGAACAAAAATTTATTATTATCACAACAAAAAAATGCTTAAATTTTCCTCAAATTATCATGCAGTATTACAATATCTCACAGTAGTTTTCTTTTAACTACTCAAATGTCCAATAGAACGTAATTCAAAACAGCTAAAGAACGCTAATCCGCGAATTCGGTACAATCAACAACAGTAGTTTTCTAAACAACAACAAACTAAGCAACTACTACAAACTGAGATGTTTTCCTCCTTTTATAAGATTTTAAAATCACGCGCTAGAATTTTCCAGCACTTTCTCGAAATCAAAAAGAGATATTTATTTATTTAACGCACGCGCTCTTGTATTTTTAATTTTTCCGGCTTAGCTTTCTTTTAATATTCGTCACGCGCTGCACTGCGCGAGAAATAAAACCATTTAATTTATAATTGAACTAACATTTGCTTTTTAAATACCAAATTCGTAACACTGCCCCCTTCCCAAGGACTGCACGTCCCGGGCAGTACAATCCCTGGATAGGAAGCTAAACTTACAACTGTTGCATAAATGCAACTGAGGCATAAACATTACATTACAATATCAAACAACATGAACAATAAATGCAATAACTAACTTGAACAAATCAAATGCTATCAAATACTAAATATAAAACAAATACTAAATACAAATCAAATACTAAATACAAATCAAATCAAATACACATTTAAAAACAAAAAGGACCATGGTCTTATACTATTTACAATTATTTACATTATGTACTATGGCCATAGTAATGAGCTAACCTGTCGTAATGAACGACTTTAGGTTTAGAGTTCGAAGACTTACGAATCCGAAACACGACGTCATTCAGCCTGTTTAGGACTGTGTACGGCCCATCCCAAGGTGACTGTAATTTCGGACAAAGTCCTTTCCGTCGAGTCGGATTCCACAACCACACCTTGTCTCCTTCGTGGAATTGATGTTCAGTAGCTCTTGTGTCGTATCGGGTCTTCATCTTCTCCGTCGCCAAGTTGACTCGCTCTCGTGCAAAATTGTGCATCACTTCAAACCGGGCCTGGAGATCTTGAATATATTCCTCAGACGATGAAGGAGCATCCGGAGGGCGGCCAAACAATAGATCACAAGGCAGACGAAGGTCACGACCGAAGAGCATCTGTGATGGAGAATAGCCGGTAGTCTCGTGGACAGCACTGCGGTAAGCCAGTAAAAAGAGTGGTAATTTCTTGTCCCAGTCCTGTTGGTTTCTGGAAACCACTAATGAGAGGTTATTAAGGATGGTTCGATTGAACCTCTCTACCATGCCGTCCGACTGGGGATGCAATGGCGTCGTTTGAGTTTTGTCAATGCCAAGTAGTTTGCATAGTTCTTTGATTACTGCCGAGGCAAAATTCCTTCCCTGATCGGAATGTAACTGAAGAGGCACTCCGAACCTGGAAATCCAGTGCTGTATCATTACCTCAGCTACTGTGACTGCCTCTTGATCAGGAATAGGATAAGCTTCAGGCCACTTGGTGAAGTAATCAATGACAACGAGTATGTATTTGTTGCCATCAGCAGTTCGTGGCAGAGGTCCCAGGATGTCAAAGGCGATACGTTCAAAAGGCGCACCTACGTTGTAACGTTGCAGTCTGCCTCGGCTGCGTTTCCTCGGTCCTTTCCGACCTGCACAGGCATCGCAAGATCGGCACCACTTTTGCACGTCATTCTTTGCATTATTCCAGTAAAAGCGCTCACGAACTCTCTGTAAGGTCTTCATAATTCCAAAGTGACCTCCTGTAGGGCTGTTATGTAGTTCTTTGAGGACATCAGGAATCCGGGATCTTGGAAGTATCAGTTGCCATCGGAACGTCTTTCCATCATCCGACTCGAATTTCCGGTATAAGACGCCGTTTCGAATGTGAAGTGAATCCCAGAGTGCCCAGTATTGTTTTGTTGTAGGACTACAGATAGAAATGTCCTGCCATGTAGGTTTTCTGTTTGATGACTCTATTAAATCAAGTATGGGTTTAATGTCGCGGTCTTCCAGCTGGTCTTTCCTGACTTCATCATCACTCCACGGGTCTCGATCAGCCGATGTTGATGTTGTAATTTGTCTTGCGACCGGAGTCAGCAGCTCGTATTTCGCTTCCACCCTGGAACAATATCCGCAGCTTCCTTGGCAAGGTCTTCTAGACAGGGCGTCGGCGTTTCCGTGTGATGATCCCTTACGATGACGGATAGTGATGTCATATTCTTGGAGTCTCTGTATCCACCTGGCTATTTGACCCTCAGGATTTTCGAAATTTAAAAGCCAGGCCAATGAGGCATGGTCCGTGCGGAGGAGGAATTTTATCCCGTATAGATAATGATGGAAATGTTCTACAGCTTTGACTATGGCGAGCAACTCTTTCCTTGTGACACAGTAATTCCTCTCCGGTTTAGACAGGCACTTGCTCCAGTAAGCTACTACACGTTCTTGGCCGTCTATTTCTTGGGACAAAACAGCACCGACACTTTCATTGCTCGCGTCGGTGTCGAGAATAAATGGTCTGTCGAGCTGAGGATACGTCAGGATTGGAGCAGATGTTAAAGCTTCCTTTAAGTTGTTAAATGCATCCTCGCATTCCTTTGTCCACAAGAATCTTTGCTTGCTCTCTGTCAGCTTGTGAAGTGGTCTTGCGATGGAAGAAAAGTTCTTCACGAATCTCCTATAGTAGGTGCAAAGCCCTAGGAAGCTTCTCAGCTGATGGACATTTTCGGGACGCGTCCAGGATTTAATCGCTGATACCTTTTCAGGATCCGTGCGCACACCTTCTGCAGAGATGACATGTCCCAGGTAAGTCACTTCCTTTCGAAACAATTTGCATTTAGCGGGAGTCAGCTTCAGATTGGCTTCTTTCAGTTTCTGAAGCACCTTCCTAAGATTTTCTAAATGTTCTTCAAAACTCTTTCCGACGATGATGATGTCGTCCAGGTATATGAGGCAGGCTTCGTAGGAAAGGCCTTTCAAAACAGTTTCCATAAGACGTTCGAATGTTGCCGGCGCATTACACAGTCCAAACGGCATCACCTTGAATTGCCAAAGCACTTGTCCCGTAGTAAATGCCGTCTTTTCTCGGTCTTCAGGCTGTATTTCTACCTGCCAATACCCACTCTTTAAATCAAGTGTTGAGAACCACTTGCTGCCAGAAAGAGTGTTTAGAATGTCGTCAATTCTAGGAAGAGGGTAACTGTCTTTCTTCGTAACCTCATTCAACCGGCGATAGTCGACGCAAAATCTTGTTGAGCCGTCTTTCTTTCTGACTAGGACGATGGGAGATGCCCATGGACTTACTGAAGGCTCGATGACATCGCTTTCTTTCATATCTTTTAACAGTGTTCGCACCTCTTCCTGTTTAGCAAACGGTAGACGTCTTGGATGTTGCTTGATCGGGGGATGATCGCCGGTATCTATTCTATGTTGTGTCAAACTAGTTCGACCCACGTCAGAAGACGAGCGGGAGAAAACAACTTGAAGATCTTTAATGACGCGATCGGCAGCATTCCTCTCTTTATCGTTTAATTGCGCATTCTGCAATAACTCCGATGTAATTCTCTCTGAGGACACGGATTCTTGGATGTTACTCTTTCTTTCAACGGTGGTTACTGGAGTACATATTGCAACCACTTCACCTTTCTTAATAATTCTCCCCTTCTCAGTTACATTGGCGACTCTCACCGGGATAACCGTTCTGGATAGTTCGACGAGTGTTGAGGCTACTAGTACTCCTTTTGGGCTATTACAGTTATTGGGATATTCTATGATGCCGTAGCGGAAATTTCTGTTTTCGGCTATGGATCCAGGAAGTAAAATTTCTGTTCTTGCCGGTATTGTGATATTGTCTTGTGCTATGATTTTATGGACAGATTTAACTTCATCATTGACTCCAAATAACGCTATGTCCTCAGATGTAGAATGCAATTCGTTATTTTTAAAGTCCAAGGAAAAATTGTATTTCCTTAGAAAGTCCAATCCGAGTATGCAAGAATCAGTGATCTCTGCTACATATGCCGTGTGATGGTAAGCGGGACTTCCAAACGTGATGTTAGCATTTACTTTTCCATCGATGTTGATCTTCTCACCGGACACAGTCTGTAGGGTAACGCAGGGCGGCGTCCAGATAAGTTTGCTTCCCAGTTGTTGAGCCAAATCTTTTCGGATGATGGTAACGTTGGCTCCTGTATCTATCGTCATATTGCAGGGAACTCCATTAATATGTCCTATTATGAAAAGTCCATTACTGCCGCCTCTCACTGCAGAAATCTGAAGCGCTTTAAACTGGGGCTTTTCATGATCTGGCAACCTCCGCCCCGCGAGATGGCCACTAATTAGTTTCCCTGCTGTTTGTTAGGAGCGGTCTTAGCATCCGTGCCCTGGGGTGTTCTGCAGTTTCGTCGGATGTGTCCTTCAGCACCGCAGTTCCAGCACTTTACGGTCAGTTTCTTGTCACCAATATTCTGTCTCAAGGCGTTCAGTTGTCTAGTTAAATCGTCTAGACGAGCAGTGACTTGATCCCCTGGCTCCTGGACTTGAGCAGCTCTGACTGGATGGCGGTCTCGACGGGTGGCTTGCTGGGCTGCCTCAAATTTCATGGCATACACTAAAGCGCTTTTCAGATCTTTAACATCCGCCATTCGCAGTGCTTTCTGTATTTCAGGGTCCCGGATACCATCGATGAAATATTGCAGGGACAGGATTTCCCTTGTTTCTGTCGGGCACTCCGAAAAGGCGTGATGTGACAGCCTTTCAACATCCGTGGCGAGCTCCTGAAGCGTTTCGGTGAGCTTCTGTTGACGAGATTTTAATTGGAGCCTGCTGTAGTCTTTTAAACATTTCTCGCCGAAGCGCAGCTCCAAAGCGCCGGATAGAGCTTCGAAATTTAGCCTTTGATTTTCGGGAAGCGTCTGCAGGATATCCGCTGCGTCTGCTCTCAGAGAAGCGGCGAGATGACAGGCCTTAGCTTGGGAATCCCATCCATTCGCATCCGCAACGATAGAAAATTGTGTCCTATACACCTGCCAGGAGGTCTTCCCATCATATGTAGATAGTTTCAGAACGGAACGAGCAGGCATCGATAAAAATTTGAAACCTTCCGGATTGCTACCTGCCGTCGCTACGAATTTCTTTAAATCATCAACTTCTTTGGTGACCGCAGAAACTCTATCATTAATTTGTTGTTCCACGGCAGAAACTCTCTCTTCTATTTCTTCTTTTACCGAAGAAACGTTTTCTTCAAAGTTTCCAACTTTATTCTCAACTGCGTCAATTCTGCCTTCCATAACCTCGAATTTGTTTTCTATTACGCTGGTAATTTCTCTTTTCATCTCTTCTTGTCTTGCTTCTATCTTTTCCTGTCCTGCTTCAATCTTTTCCTGATTGCATTTCATCTCTGCTTTCATTTCTGCTTTAAACGAGGCAAACGCTGATATCAGCTGTCTTAATTGCTCTTCCATCGCTCTTGTGATTGGCATTCAAACCCCACTCCTGACACCAAAAATTGTTGCGTGCGTACGGGTTCGTTATGAAATGAATGCACAAGTCCGATGAAAAATGAACAAAAATTTATTATTATCACAACAAAAAAAATGCTTAAATTTTCCTCAAATTATCATGCAGTATTACAATATCTCACAGTAGTTTTCTTTTAACTACTCAAATGTCCAATAGAACGTAATTCAAAACAGCTAAAGAACGCTAATCCGCGAATTCGCTACAATCAACAACAGTAGTTTTCTAAACAACAACAAACTAAGCAACTACTACAAACTGAGATGTTTTCCTCCTTTTATAAGATTTTAAAATCACGCGCTAGAATTTTCCAGCACTTTCTCGAAATCAAAAAGAGATATTTATTTATTTAACGCACGCGCTCTTGTATTTTTAATTTTTCCGGCTTAGCTTTCTTTTAATATTCGTCACGCGCTGCACTGCGCGAGAAATAAAACCATTTAATTTATAATTGAACTAACATTTGCTTTTTAAATACCAAATTCGTAACATTATTAAACAAATTTCCCTTTTTTAAGGAAAACTGTGCTTTCCCTGTTCCTTTTTTTCTATCCGTTAATTACTTTAAAATGGATGAGATTTTTAATAATCTCATTTATTTGTTTAAAACATCGTTTGTTGATATTGCTTTCCTCAACATTCTAAATGAATATTTTCAGAATTCAACCATGCAATGAAAGCATTGATATATCCTTAACTCATGCGTTTTCATTAAACTCCGAAATAAAAAATAAATAAATAAATAAATAAATAAAAATATATAAATAAAAAAAAATAAGAGAAAAATTTAATAATATGGTTTTATAAGGAGTGAAGCAAGGAGGTACACTGTTATACTAAAATAATTTTCTTTAATGATATCATAAAATGTATATAAATTAAACTTCATATATTTAATTTATTACGCAGTTGGTTTAGTTTATGTGATTACGGGAAATACTTGAGGGCTATCGGCCTAAGGGGAGGGATGCCTTCGTGGAGAATTTTTAAGGAAAACCGCCTCTCATAAACGTTACGCATGTCAAGAAAACGCCCATGCAGCCAGCCCGTTCGCGAAATTCGGACCTCGGACCGAACTACCAGTTTTTTGCGACTTGCTGGTAGGCGATGTGATGAAGAACTATATATCAGACACATTATCCTAACTAAAACTGTTTATTCCCAAAGTGTATGATTAAAGAAGGGAAGAATTTTCAGTTTCCTTTTCAAGTTTTTATAATGCATTATTTTTAATACAAACTCTAAAAATAAATGCTTTTGGATCCTTGTAATCGGGACATATTCAAGTTTCTTGGCACTTAAAGTATTATTGTATACCGAAGTACATATGGTGTTAGAAGCTCAACTTCTAACTAAATTAAAATACTAGGAAAAACTATAAATATTTGAAATTGAATATTTGATCTCTATATATTATAAAAGAAAGAGTCTGTATGTGTGTGTGTGTCTTTCGTTTGCGCTGCGCGTAAGCTAATAGACCCACGGCTACGAAATTTGGTACATAGGTGCATCTAGACAAGAACCAGTGCACCTCGAAGCGAATTTTTCGAACTTCGAATTCGAATTTTTTTTTTAATTTTTTATTTTATGTTTTGTGACGAAATCGCGTCATTTTGAGATATAATGGGTTATAGGAAAGCGAGATTTTACTCTACACATTCCATTTTCACATCATCATGAAACGTAGGCACTTAGCTATTTTACGAACTTAAAATAAATTTCGTGTTTCAATAGATCGATTAAATACGAATTCATTTAACACAGTGAGCTTAACATCTTTTCAACGGGATTTTTTCTAAAATGTACAGTTTATTTTTCTTTGATTTTTAGGCACGTTAAAATCTCATCCTTGCGACTGCTTATACGAAAAGAATTTTGAAAAAATAATATTTTCCACTTTTAAAAAATGTTTAAAATGAAGCTTCCGAGTACACTTCTCACATCTCACATCTTTACAAATGTGATTTTGGCAACAATTTTCCTTTCTTATTGTTGTTGATAGATTTTTGATGAAATCGCATCATTTTGAATAGTTTCATTCTTTTAGACATATGGGTTTGGCAACAATTTTTCATCGTATTTCTTATGTTACTGTTTTTAAGAGATTGACATATTTCACTGCTTTTTTTTAATATATATATAATACATTTTTATTGATTTTTTTTTTGATAAAGTTCTTCTGCAGAGTAAAATTCTGAGCGGAAGTTTTTCCTTTTTGAGTTTCTTTTATGTTATTTTTTTGCTTATTTCACAGTTTGTAATATATTAAAAAGTTTTGCATGATTTTTTTTTCTTTAACAGAAAGTTGGTTAATTTTTTATTAGGATAATTAATATTTGTATTAAGGTATATAGCTTATTTCATTGTAATTTTTTCTCTTGAAAATATAAGATAAAATGTCATTAATTATACTTTACTTTTCAAAATTTTTTTGTTTTTTGCATTCTTTTATGTTATTTATATATGATAAAAGAGTCTTTGTGTTCTTTATTCAATTTCTTTGTGTCGTGCTGCGCGTAAGCTAATAGACCCAGCGCTACGAAATTTGGTATATAGGTGCATCTAGACAAGAGCGATCTAGACCTCGAAGAGATATTTTCAAAATTCGAATCATTTTTTTTTATTTTATCTTTTCGATTTTATCGCATTATTTTGAATAGTTTCATTCTTTTAGGATTGTGGTTTTTGCAACAGTTTTTCATTCAATTGTATATTGGACTGCTGATTGTTGAAAATCAGCACTGTTTCTACTTGGAAAAATGACGGCGATAATTCTGTGCGGTTTTTGTTTTTTATGTTTGATGAAGTTGTTCTGCAGAGTAAATTCTGTGCAGTTTGTAAGTTTAACGTTTGTATTCCCTTCAGGCACTTTTGCGGTACATTTAAGAACCAGACGAAGGCTGGCAGCGTAACTGCTAATATTGAATATTTATTTGAAAAAAATATAAAATATATATACATGTCATAAGTCGCATAAATTTTATAGATTAAAAATCAAATGAATGACAGATTTATGAGAAATAAATAAAAAAAAAACTATTAATATGTGGATCCTGTGTTCTTAATTAACTCAGTTGGTTAAACAATGCGCTATTTTAATTAAAAATAAAATGAAGATCTCTTTGAAAGCATATTGTCAACATCTCAGAGATCTGACAATTTGCGAAGCAGCATCGATGATAAATGTATTGGAAACACAAATTTTATCAATGTAAAGGCACTATAAGAACTGTTTTTAATAACAACAACAACTGTTTTTAACATTTGTTCTCCTAGATTTGTCTTTGATCAAAAACAAACAAATTCGTGATTTTCACCTGGCTTCTCCCAAAAGTTGTAAATAGTGCCTTCTCATTCAATCAGTTAACATCGTCGAGCTGAGGAACTTGAACGGAAGTTCCTTGGTTTCGCTGCTAAGCCAGCCTCTAGGGTCTAAGCTGTTTTCATCCCTGAACTGAATTTAACTGGAGACTGAAATAAACGAGATAGAAGCAGAGTCAGTAACAAACGGAAACAGAAATGACCGCTGCTTATGATATTTATAATTAATCTCCTTCTATCATTTAAATTATTTTTTTTCGAATAACGCTTCCAAGACGTCCAAAAACGCTCGCCAATTCTAAAGCCAAAAGCCGTGATCAATTTATAATAGAGCCACTAAATAAGCGGAGCAACGCTGCCTTCTATGAAAGGACGGATACATTACATCCATGCCTTCTCCGGGGGTCGAACTCAGGCCCTTCGCAGTCCAAGTCCCTAACCACTTTCCCATCTGGAAGGCTTTAAATTCTCTGTAAATACTAATAAATTATGGCCTTTTCTAAAACTGCTCCGAAAAGTTGTTCTTTCGAAATGCTTTGAATCTGTGAATATTGACATATCACTGCCTTAATTCACACGATTGTAGTCATACCCAACGCCAAAAGTAAATTATCTGTACATAGATCCTCCTGATCGCATTCGTTTCATTATTAAAGAGGAGTAGTTTTACGCTACGTTACATATACCGTCACACGTCTGTTATATCCGGAGGAAGAACAATAAAATATAATTAAATATTTCAAACGTTGCACAAACAGAGACATAAGGGAATTTTCTGGATAAAAAAATTAAATAAACCATCATAAATGTATATCTTTCAGCTATTATGACAATGATGGAGGTTGTTATATTTATTACCATAAAACATGAATACCTTGATTAGCTCATTATCGTAAAACTTGAATAGCTTGAATAACTTGAAGCTGAAATTTAGTATTATTATATATACTCTAAACCTTGTCTCATTCGACTTTGTTGTCAAGGCAAATCTTTAACTAAAACGTGTTATCTGAGTGTTAACTAAAAAGGCTGCTTCTTTCTTTGCTTTTTCGGTTTGTATTTTATTTAAACTATTTTCCTAAGGAACTGAATTATGTAAAATAAATTGATATGGAGAGAAGAGTTCCTCGAAAGCCAATTTTAAAGCTGCTAAAAATTTTCCATTATCGTTCGTAGACGACCCTCTTCCGATAAAAATAATCTTGTTATCTTCCCATTTTCAATTCTATTAAATACAAAATTGCCTGGATTCTGAAATATTTCAGCTCAGTCAGTTTTATTTCTTTTCTCGAAAGTACCAAAGTGTTAGTGAGAAAATCTCACAGTTCTGGAGGTTATAGGTGTTTTTTTTTACTATAATTCCAAGATGCTCCTGTCATTTTGTCAGACGCAACAGCTTCATCGTAAATGTATATTTAAAAGGATGTTAAGTATTTGAATGTATACATGCATACTGCTTTGTCGACTGTAGAATTAACAATATTCCTAATACAGTTCATAGAAACAAGAATAAGTGCCATGGAAATTCATAGCTTTTTTATAGTAAGAGCGGTGTAATGCGCATCTGTCACTTTCTAAATTTAATTTTTATTACTCCTAAACGTAAGTATGGAAAAGAAGAAATGCAGTTTTCATTGCTGATTATCACTGCTGTTCTGTCGATGATTTATTCAAGTTCTATTTCACTAGGATTTTTCAAAAACTTTTGATTAGTTAACAAACTTTTCTTGAACGATTCTACATTTAATAAAATAGGAAGTATAATTTCATTTATAAATTATAGTTCCTGCCATGTCGCGAATTTATTATTAATATGTGTTTCAAGTTATTATTATTCTAATATTTTTATTTGTATTTAGGTGTATTTTAATTTGGATCCTTCTAAATTGGACTATTGGTTCCCACCTAATGGACAGAAAAAAGATCCTTCTAAATTGGATTATTGGTTCCCACCTAATGGACAGTTAAAGCGATTCCTGGCTGTTTGAAGAATTATTAGACTGTAATGGGCTTGGCTCATTTCCATGTGGATTGGACACTAAGGATCCGGCTAATCAGGAAAAACTGTTTTCCATCTGTGAGTGAAATTTTTAGTATATTTTCTCTGTCTCTCTCTCTTAGTTTACCCGAATGCAGAACAGTTAATAATGATTTATCTACCTGTATATTGTTATTGCTTATATAAATTAATTATTACAGTTAGAAAAATTGAGAAGTTATTTGTAATTTCAAGTGAATGCCAGTTTTAGGAGGATTAAATTTTGTTACACCTACTTAATTTGAAAAAAAAAAAAATGTTAATCTTAATTAATGTAAGCTGTAAATTGGGTGTAGTATTATGTGTTATTTTGCTTAGAAAAATATGTATTGCTGATCAGTTATCCATTATTTAATTATATAATATATTGAATAATTTAATAAATGTGTGTTTAAAATTTAATTGCATTTGTGTGTTTATGTTGTGTATATTTTACTGTGGTCTGTCATGTCCCTCCATTTCTTTGAGCCGGAAGGCTTTTAAGAAGCATGGAGTAATTAATTGAATTTGGAGTTATTGATTTTTCCTTGGCATAGGTTACTCACAACGGAGACCTAAAAGTAAATTGTACTATACCACTATACGCTTGATTGATAGATTTACTATACGAATGTTTATCAGAATGTCGAAATGATATATGAATATTATGCTATCAGGTTCAGTGTTCCGCCTTACTTGCTTGGGGAACATTCAAGAACCTGACTCGGAACAGGGAGCTTACTAAAACTATGTTCAATAAATGTGGGAAGTAGACAAGAAACACAGGAAGGGTATATGAAACCCTTTATTTTTCACTCTTTACAATAATTTCCGGACTTCGGAATACAGAGACCAACGACTTGTGGTCTGAACGTAAGAACATAAAAATATTAACTAAACTCTAACTTAACTTTGGAATAATAAACAAGGGCCTGCGTGGAAGATTGGCCGTATATTAACAGGAAGCCGTATGTAGTACAGAGAACTGTTAACACTACAATACGTTTAAAATTATTAAGAGGATTAAACCTCTGGCCTGGAAGGCAACCAGCAACATATTAAAACTGCTAAGGCAAGTGGCCTGCTTCTACTAACTCCTTCCTCTCTCTCGCTTGACAAAAAGCCACAACTTAAGTACTTGGCGTTCGCCAGACAAATTTGCATAAATAAGTTAAAGCTTTTAATTCTGGCCGGAAGTAGAAAATAAGAAGTGATAGTAAAGATTTAAAATAAAATAAACGCTAGTAAAACTTAAGATCCTTACAATGCATTTAGATTTTGAATGTGAATTTTGAGATATTTGATTTTTTTTTTTTTTTTTTTTTTTTGTTAAATTTGTCCGGCACCAAGGTTCAAATTTTAAAGTTAAAAAAAGAAAAAAAAATCAGATATAACATTCCCAAATGGGATTTGGCATCGAGTTTTTTATCGCATTTTATATTCTTTTTGTGTTCGTTGAATGAGCAGTGTAAAGTGCCTGTAGTATTCATAATAATTAAAGGGTGGTTTAGTTTAAATTGGTTTAGTGGATTATAACAAATCACACTAGGTCTGTCGCTCTAAGGGAAGGAATGCCTTCGTGGAGCACTTTTAAGGGAAACTGGCTTAATTAATTATTCAAGCACTTCACATGATCAGAGCAATGTGGTCCTAGTGAAAGTAAACCACTATTTTAACTAGTTCCATTTTTTCTAAATAATAAGTTCCATTATTTTCTAAATAGTTCCATTTTTTTATAAATAAATACAATGTAAAATTATAAGGTATTATCTTCTCCCTCCAGCATGTATTCGTGGTGTAACTGTAGCACACTGGGCGGGTATTCGTGAGGTTTAGGTACGAGTCCCTTTTCGGTTGCCATTGTAGAATCATTAGGTTCTTTTGATGCAGATGTGAGAATATGTAATGCCCTCGATTGGATTCGAACCTGGAGCTCTCGAATTCGCACCGAGTTGTTCCGTTACACCAAATAGGCATAATGGAAGGAAGTAGAAAATACCTTATAAAATGATTACATAGTTTAGCTTTCAGCTTATCTTCTGTAAAATATTAGATTCCGCAAAATGAAATTTGGAACTAAAGAAGTTAGAAATTTGAATCTGAAAATTACAACACAAATAGACACTAATGTTTGTGAGAAATGCAATGCAACATCATGAAGGATTTGTCAGAAGTGAATGGAATTTATTCCATATATTACTGATAGTGGTAGAAATAAAAGATTGAATTTACAAGACAGAAAATAAAATAAAATAAAGCAAACATCGGAATTCAGTACTTTGTGTGTCCGCCACGCTGAGCGATAACAGCCTGTACACTTTGTGGCATTGCATCATGCAGATTCTGAATGTAATCCTGCGAAATGCCATTCCATATGGCTTATCGACATATCCATATCGACATATCGGCCGACGAAATCTCAGATATGCTCAATGGGCGACATATCTGGGGAATAAGCAGGACATGGAAGAAGTCTCCGAAAGAAGGCTTGTGCAGTCTGAAAAGCATATGTACGGGCATTATCTTGCTGAAATACAGCGCCCTGAATGCGTCGAAGAATGGGGAGGACCTTTAGCTCCACAATTTCCCTTATGGGGCGATCACTTTTGATATTTCCCACAATCTGCACTACACGGCATCGATAATTACACCCAATAGTTCTCCACATCATGATGCCAGGTGTTTGTTCTCTATGACGCTGGATAACGCACCGTGGGAGGAAACATTCTCCTCTGTAATGTGCGACGTGTACACTTCCCCATTATTTGATTCCAGATTGTAGCAAGACTCATCGGAGAAAGTAACTTGCTACCACACGGCATACCACGCACTGTGTTGCTGTGTCCACTGCCAAGTCAGAGGTGTCTGTGATTCAGCGAAAGGATAATATTGCGTAAAGGAAATCTTGCACGGTTCATGCTGCAGCAGATGGCGACGAACCTTGAAGCTAGGCAACACAAGATCTGTAACCGTGCTCCAAACTTGTGTTAGTACACGAGAGGTTGCTGTACGATTCTTCACAGCCCCGCAGATGAGGTGTCGGTTGTCCCGTCATGTTGTGTTATTGCATTCCCCACTAACCTTATTTTGTTCTCTTCTCCGCATCACTGTTGTGACATTACGCTGCGCGTCCGCTCCGGTTGCTCGGTACGAAAGTCCCCCCTCTCCCATACCGACGATTTGGCCTCATTTGAGCACCGTTAGTTGCTGGTGTAGTACCTTTCGCTGTTCACGAGGCGTATTAACCTGTAATTACACGTTCCCCGCTGATAGAAGGACAATAAACAAATTTTATTGCAACTTCACAGTTCTCTATAAAGATGAAACAAGCATGCACCATGCGCAATCGTTTTGTAATTCTAATCATTCGCATGTTTTACCTAACTTTACGTTTTTTGTAAGTTTGGTTCAGTTTGCATAATTACTTCATTGCGTTGCGATTATTACGAACATTAGTGTAGATAAATAACTAAATGATTTTGGGAATTGCAATTAAACTTTTATCATTTTCTATTTTCACAAGAAAACACATTTTAGATAAATTAACTAAAATATTTTAGATTTAAATAGAAACCTTTTAAAATTTTAATATTATATAGTAAGATTTTTGAGTGAAATTTTCTGCCTGTTTCATAAATTTATGGAAATAATAAATTTAATACAGGTAAAGAAACAGTCTGCAGATTATGTATAATTAAAAGACTGTTTTCTGGTTCAATTACATTATCATATGGCTCGACACATTTAGGAAATAATGAAACATTGAACAAAAGTGCGCCATCACCGATGCATTTCATTAGGAATGTGATATATATAAAACTGTGAAAAGAAACTCAAACAATAAAAAAATGTAGAAAGTACTCATTATATAAATTTATATACAACTGCTATCCTTAACTGTTCTGGTTAAATTTATGACATTCCAGAAAAAAAAGCAAGCTCGAAACCCTCATAAAAGCAACAATATAAAATTTCTACAAATTGTAATAAATGCAACCTACATATTACCTGAAGCATACAGCTTACAGTTTCATCTTTCTGAATATTTAAGTCACTTATCTTTGTTTCTTGGTTTCTTTGGACACTAATATCTTTCATAACAATTAAGGAATTTTCAGTTGAAGAAACTTAAGTCATGAGAAAATCTTACAATTACTTCGTTTTACCTTACTGCTTTAACAGAATTATTTATTATAGATGTTCTACAGCTATGCATACGTCCGTGGCTAGTAAAAAAAAAGATATGATTACCAATAAATACACAGAGAACATTCTTTTATGGACGTGTCTTAAATTAAATAAGATAGTGTCTTCTTTGGAGAGAACTAGATTGTCACTTCTCAGCATTAAAATATTTATTTTAGCCGTCTGTATTCTTGAAACTCTGCTTTGGTTATTCATAATATCATGCATACCAGAGTACTTCGATCTACACTTCATGAATACAAATGCTAATCATTTTTATCGGCAATACCTACTCAATTCTTGCTAAGAACGCGCAAAGTATTTCTGCTCAATTCTTGCTGAGAACGCACAAAGCATTTCTTTGTTTTCTATTGACTATTAAAATGAGCAGTTCCTGACTTATATTATTTCTGTTTGGCAGTTTTTTTTTTTTTTTTTTTTTTTTTTTTTGTGTGTGTGTGTGTACAAACATGCCATTTTTTTTCCTTTATTGAATCGCAAAATTTAGGATTAATTCTAAAGTATGATTAATCTTGGCCGCTACTTGTCACCAGTTGAGTTTACATAGTTCTCGCCTTTCCTTTTTCAGCCATATGATAAATCGTGCTGATCAAATACATCAAGTTGATGAGGTATGGCTAAACATTTCTCAGAATGAAAGTTCATTCACACTGGAATACTGATCAAGCACCGGGGGCTCAATTCAAAAGCATTTTCGGCCAATTACCTATGTCAATAAAAAATAAGCTACCATAAACGCAAATTTACATAATATTTGAAATTCGTTAGAAAGATAATCAATCATTTAGTGTCTGAAGTTACAATCATGAGAAAATTTGCTTTGCTTAAACTGTAATATTTTGCTTACAGTACATTAATTTATAATTTTATTGTGTATTCTCTGGAGTCTGCATTTATTATGCTATTAATCGTGAAAAATCGTTGATGATACAATAGAACTTATTCTCAAGGACTGATTATGCATATAAACTAAACATATAACAAATTCTTTTACGATAATCAGATTAAATAGATTCTCATGAGATAATGAGTACAAATTTCACTCTGAAAAATTATTTATTGATGCTATGTTTTCACAACATTTTTCAAATCTTTTTTTTCCCTCTATTTTTATGCACTGTATTTTTATTTTCATCTCCTATTTACAATCGAAAATAAGTGTGTTACGAAGCACTTCTGATATGGTCTTACTAATATTTTGTAATGGCTACAACATCAGTTTGTGTAAAAGTTTAAATAAATATATAAATAATAAAAATAATAATAAATATATGAAAGGTTTCAGATTTTAAATTACGTCCATAGGGGCGTTTTTTTATCATTTTTGTGTTAACTTCATTTATTAAATATTATGTTCTTCGCACTTAAACAATAAAATTCATTTCAGAAGCAAAATCGCAAAATAATTTTAAAATGAGCATATTTTTAGAATTTCTGATACCTAGTCTCGCGCGCTATACATAAAAATGCTTTTTTCTGTTGCCTTTGCTCGCTTCGAAATCCTTGTGTTTGTTAATCAAAAATTCGTTAAAGTTTTACAAAATGTGAAATCGATAATAAAGCAAATTCCAAATTTCAAATTTGAGCTTCCAGATGCCCATATTTGCAGGAGGATTACGTTATTGAAAATTTGATGGCTCTAGGTACCGCTGTTTTATCTCAGTGCAAGAAACATACATACATTGTTTCAGATTCTTCTTTATTTAATTTCTTTAAATATAACAGAGGGCGGTAATATTGGTGGCAACAATTTGAAAGGTGAAACAACGCTTGTAATGAATCAACGCAAAATGCCAAAACGAAATGAATAATAATTCTGGGTAGTTAGCCCCTTCGGTCTTAAAAAATAAAATCTGGAAGCTTTCAAATTTTATACTACGCCAAAAGGAGCGTTTTGTTAACGTTTTGTGTGTTACCTATATTGATTAAATATCACGTTCTTCGTACTTAAATCATAAATTTGATTCAACAACAATATGAGAAAAAAAAAAAAAAACTCGCGCATTAAACATCCGTGCTTGAAGATGCACGCGATATTAATGTAATCGTTGACACTGTTAATCAAAAGTTCGTTAAATTTTACAAAATTTGAAATAGATAATAAAATAATCTAAATTTGTTCTTAATGACTACATTCGTTTGGAGGACTACGTTATTCAAAATTTGATGTCTCAAGGTACGGAATTTTTATCGCAATGCAAGAAGAATGCGTGCATTCATGTTAATTTCTCAATATTTAATTTCTTTAAATATAATGCAGGGCTAATACACTGGCTGACATTGAAAATGCAACACCAAGAAGGAGCAGCACGAAAATTATGCAAATTTCAGGGTAGACGCACATCACCGACTACTGCGAATGATGTGAAATGCTCAGCTCTCCAGTGCACGTTGAAGAAGTATAGTGGAAGGACTCTGTAAATTGTTCAAATTTCGTGCCTTTATTTCTGCTACGGAAATCATTGTAGAATATTGTTCTTGTCTCTGAGGACGCATAAAATAGCAAAGAATGCCAGGCCGTCGTTAACGAAGTTTAGTTCTAGTAAACATTTTACAAGGGGCGTGATGATCGGACTGAGAAGGGCAGGTTGATCCATGCGACAAATCTCAGCTGACACACACCTGAACGTGTCCACAATGCACCAGCTGTAACGAAGATAGTTGGAATAAGGCAATGTGGCATGTTTAAGGGGTGTCGGTGCAGCTAGAGTGACGTCAGCGTGCATGGATCGACGCATCCGCCGACAAACAGTGGCGCACACGCAGGTCATTTCTACCTCCATTTTGAAGCATATTGTAGATACTCTGGATGTTTGCACAAGTCTTAGAACCATCATTGCAGACTCACTACTTAGACATTGAAGAAATTTACAGATTGTTACACTGATGAGTTTTTAATGCTTACGCTGATGAGTTTTTAATGACAGTTAAAGGTAAATCTTCCCTGTAATCAAGAGCGCAACATCATGTGGATCAATTTGGTAACTGGATATGTGAACATAAAATCACCATCTCAGTTGCAAAAACGCAAGTCGTGATCATAGGAGCTACAAAACCATTGCGAAGGAAGCCTCCTCTTAAATATCGAGGATTACCAATTAAATTCGTTGAAAACCTAAAATATTTAGGTCTCTTTATTAATTACCGTCTTTTTTAGATACCACATCTTAAATACATAAAAAGTAAAACAAATATTTTTAACAGTAGCATGAAACGCACTACTAATAAAACCTGGCGAATTTCTTCTAAGCTTCTTAAAGAATGGTACAAAAGTGCTACAGAGCGGGTAGTTCTGTACGGCTCTAGTATTTGGGCAACAGCAATGACAAGTCATGAAACACCGTATATTGAACTCATTGCAAAGACCACATCTTCTCCAAATTATTAGGGCCTGCCGAACAACACCAACTTCAGCATTGCAAATCCTTACAGGACTTCCGACATTAGATTTAATGGCCGAAAGACCCTAACAAAAATTCTATGCATTAGAACAGACTACAAACTATGAAACACTACTTTCCTTTACTCTAAAGCTAAAGTATCTGAATATTTGTATCAACCTTCGCAATTTAATCTACAGAAACATATTTTTACCGATGAATAACCTGACTCAAATAAAGATATAGGTATTTATACAAACAGTTCTCACACAGAAATAGTAACTGGATGTGGGTTATGCAAACGCTATAAAAACAACAACATATTTCAATGAAGAAACCTGCAAAATGAAAACTGAATATTTCAAGCAGAATTGTTGCACTAAAGAAAGCTATCCAACTTATCACACCGTTTCTCCTATCCTATGAAAATCTGCAGCGACTCACAATCAAGTTTAACAGCTATAAAACGCTATTGCAGAAAAATCAAAAACTGATTCCTAATCTTTCCTCTGAATCAAAACCAAATTATTATTGGATACAATCTCACACTGCAATTGAGAGAGATGAGTATGCTGACTCACTAGCAAAACTAGCTGCATCGGGTAAGTTTCTTACTCACTTCCACTACCAGGTTCATACCTTAAAAACATTACCTTGCAAAATTTTAGGAAGCAACAAAAAAGCCGTTGGAACACCTCGACAACAGAAAAATTAACCTTTGAATTTCTACCAAAAATAACAATGGATATGCTTTCTTATTCTGCAGCACTTACTACTTTATTAACAGATCATGGACTTTTTCTACATATTTACATGATTTCGAACAGAAACAGACATTTGGCTGCATGAGCAACAAAGCCATCCAGAGCACTTCACATGTACTTCAACTAACCCTTTTCAGCTACGCAAACCTTTAGACCAATATTGGAAGGAATGGACCTTGCATATAATGAAGCATGCAAGTGCGCATAAAAAACTAGTGAACATTTTACACTTCTGTAACACAACTAATGTTTAAATTTCAGTATGTGCTTATAATTACTTTAAGAATTATTCATAAAACCCATTTATATAAATTTCTCACTTCTGAAGCCACTTCTCGAAGTCCCCAAGGTTTCCTAATGAGCGTAAATTGGCATTCCCTTTCACTTGTTGCGTTAACTAATCCTTTGTTGCTTGTATACTTTAATATAGTTGAGTGTGGGTTTGTGAATCAGTACAATGATGTTTTAACTAATTCTAATTTAAATATTATTTCATGTGCACTTCACCTTGAGATATGCACATTTTATAAAGAATGCTACATTGTTGACTTTTCGTTATTAAAGCCGGTAGAAGAGTTAAAATATTACATTCTTCTAGAATATCTCTATTGTGTTACTACGTCAGTTGCATTACTGATATTTTAGTATAACATTATATCTTAAACGTTTAGCTGAAATGATGTACTTTGATTGTTACGGTTCTTAGAATGTTACTTTGATATTTTCACTGCTGTTATATACGTGTGCTATTATTCTTCCTGAAAATTCTTATATTTTATAATGCCTATTGTATTACTGAAATTTAGATTAATTGAAGATCTTTTTACGAGCTATGTCATTTACAAATTGTAGCTTTTAATAGAATTAATGTAATATGATTCTTATGGTGCATATGTGCTATCACTTAGAAAATCTGTATTCTACTTTTTTTTTTTTTGGAAATGCGTTTTACCATGCCATACATATTTAGCAACATTTAGTTGAATTTTGTACCTCGAAATATATATTAGCTAAGACCTTGCGATTATTACAATAATGAACATCATATGCAAGTGATAGATCTTTTTGCCATCGAGTATTAAGTACAAAGACAATGATAAATAACATATTTGTTAACATATAATTATCAATATGATTCACAAATAAGGGATAGATTAAGATACAATAACACGCCGAGCAAATATTAATTTAGAAGTCAAACAACAAAAATTAACGTTATATTTTCAATTTTTCACAGGACATTGTTTCGATGGTTTTACCGAATCTTCATCCTCAGCTGCAAAGCGCAAATTGTACTTATAATTTGTGACTGTAAAATTATTTGAACTGCGAACAATAAATGCCGCTGATCTGTAGATCCTAACTTCGTAGTGGCGGTAGCTGGTAGTAGATTTCTTCTACCGTGTAGGCATCATTCCGTTAGGTTATACCTTAGGTCGGAAGCCTGCACATTGGTGCCAAACCTGGTGAACCGAGCTGTTCTCGCTCTGTACGATGCATATCATTTTGAAATAAAGATCACATACTGTTCGTTGCTGTCTTGCTTTGTTTGCCGAGTTTCATCACTTTCTGGCCAATCGTTCTTGGTGTTGCTTTTCCAGCGTCAGTTGTTTGGTGGCAACAATTTGAAAAGTGAACATATTTTATAGTGGACGACGCAAAATGTAATTACGAAATTAATAGCCGTTCTGAGCTAACGCTTCTTTGGGTTAACGTTAATACCGCGTAGCAATAAGTATTTAAAATTACCCAAACAGTGTGTCCTATAAGCCCTTACGTAACTCGGATTTTAAATGATTCGAAAATGTAAATTTCTTAAGTGTAACTTTAATAGATACTACAGCATTTAGTTACATACACGTATGATTACATTGTTACGGATATACTGTTTCCTGATGCTATGTATTTTGATACTAGTACCTTGTACGCATATATTGTTATTATATGCTGTGCGAATCTAATCTCGCATTTTTATGAGCATAATGTAATCCTTCCCTTTTTCCAAAACGACCTTACTTCTTGACCAACTGATGTTTGTACGTATCTTTTTGTGCCTGGTAAGCTAGATATTATCGGAACGATTCATAATGTTTCCTTTATGAATTATTATTTCCAGCAGTGAAATCGTGACACCTGATCTTTTAAGTATTTAACTTTGTTTTATGAATATAAAAGTCTACTTTTATTCAAGTTTTAGTCCTTATGAATATTTCTATGCATTTTATTGTTAAATTTCTAAAACGCATTAAAAAGAATCTAAATTTAAATAAATGTATTGTTACGAAATGCCCAGTTGCGGTGAGATAGCTTTCCCGTAAAGCGGGTTTAGGGTTTCCAGAAAGTAGTATGGTAAGAAAAAGCAGGGTTGCCAGATATGCCGTGAGATCGCCCATTTGGCTACAAAATTAGTGATACGTCATAAGATTTATTAATTCATGCCATAATAGCTAGCGAGAATATTCTCGAGCAGAATGTTCTCGAAGGCAGGTCAAAAGTTATATAAACCCTACTTGTACGCGGAATAGCAGTGTATCGTCGACTCTAACGTGAGTGTTATCGTGAAGTGTTTCTTACGTGTGTTGAGCTCCGATAGTGATCGACCGAACTAGCATTGGTAAAAGGGGTGCATAAAGCAGAAAAGTTTTCTAACTACTGACGTGATGTTTCGTTTCCTTTGTGGATTAAATTAAATGTAAATCATTATTGCATAAACCTTTGATTATATAAAAATTTAGTTTCAGATTTTAAAATAATATTAAATACTAAGCTATGTATAAAATAAATTTATGGTTAATTGATTTTCAAGAAGCGATGGCATAGTCTAAATGAAAACATAATTTACAGCGTGTTAGTATAATTATTGTTTAATTTTCTTCTCCAACAAATTCAGTCACGGCATACAGTGTAAAAATGTCTCTTGAAATTATTTGTTAACTTGCTATATTAAACATTCACTACAATTTTTTCGATGAAAATATTCACTTATTTTGCAAGCAAACATTTTCGATGGTTGTATTTTTTCACTGAAAGTGGCCTCCTTGTTTTTAGTAACACAATTTTCTTAATATTTAGCTAGGTTTCTTGATAAAACTTCTCTTCACTCGTGCATTTAATTAGCAGTTAATTGTTGTGAAATATTTAATTAAGAGCAAACATTTATCAAGGGCGACAACCCTATAGCATGGTACATGACAAAATGTTTAATATGAAAGCACCTAAAGAGACCTTGATTAAATATTTTAGGGAAATATGCAAATCCAACTTAATATCATTAAAGGATGAACATAGAATATTGAAAAAAAAATGAAACCTGTTGCCACCTTTTTATTATACCTATATTATAGAAAGAAGCAGTTTATGAAAAGGATAAATCATTCTACAAAGAGAGGTAACTGAATAAAATCCGCATTTTATTTTTGTTACCTGTCAAATAGGCTTTGTTTGGTTTGCTGTTTGGATTATTTTGGCAAACACCTCCCATCTATAAGAATAAGAACAAATCCGTTGAAAGGCTATATTCTGACTAAAAGTTTAGAGTTAAAATGTTAAGCATACACCAAGTTTAGACTCTTGAAGACTAAAGCGAATTATCGCAATGGATTGTAAAAAGAAACTAGGGGACGTAAGAAGGGTATAGAAGTCACTTTAATTAAGAACAGAAGGCACTAATTAACAGAAAGCATTCCTTGTGCTTACAAAACTAGCCAGCATTTCTTGCACAGTACTTAAGCAAGGAATTTAAATTAAAACTAAATGAATCTTAAGTTAGCCCACAGAAATAAAACCCCTCAAGTTGACTCAAACCTATACCGGCGTGATAAGACGTGGCAAGAGTAATGCAAAGCGTCAGACAGAAAGCTGTCGTAGAATTTCAACTAGTAACCTAGCCTTCAGCAGGGGGAACACTCTATGACTAAGTAAACTGAGAGCTTAATTTAAATACTATATCTTTCTACCTTAACTGAATTCGCACGAACTATAATTAGCATTCTGGCAGGAAAACGGAAGCGAATAATGATAGTAAAGACGCTTAGCATAAAATAACTGTTTATATAAAATAAATACCTTAGAATATGGCACTTAACATATTACACTAAGCATATACTACATTAAACACATTAGGTTAAACATCGAGAATACAAATACAGGCCTTCAGGTCCGCTGTTCGACACTTAACATATTACACTAAGCATATATAACATATTACATTAAGCATAAGTGACACTTAACATATTACACTAAGCATATACTATAACATATTACACTAAGAATAAGCGACACTTAACATATTACACTAAGCATATGCTACATTAAATACATTAGGTTAAACATCGAGAATACAAATACAGGCATTCAGGTCCGCTGTTCGACACTTAACATATTACACTAAGTATATATAACATATTACACTAAGCATAAGCGACACTTAACATATTACACTAAGCATAAACTACATTAAATACATTAGGTTAAACATCGAGAATACAAATACAGGCATTCAGGTCCGCTGTTCGAAATAAAACATAGGGGGCAACAATCAGTACAGGTTGCTAGAACAGTAATTGCCGCTCAACCGTTACAGTGGTTAGCGTCGCTGACTGAAGTCGTCAACCGTTATACTCGGTTAGCCTTGTGCTGAAGGACCCGAGTTCGAATACTGGAGGAGACATGGATGTTTGTAAATGTATAATGGCGTTGCGGCATGGCGGCACTCTAAATATGCGATGAACCGAAAGTTCTGTCATGTGGTTTGATGGAAAGGGAGACCCTCGGACCCGTCCTTTTGTCCAGAGTACTCTCCATCAAAATTGGGGAGGGGGAGAGACTGAGCCAAATCGCACTATCACCTGTTAGATGCTCAAGACTTTTGCCAGCGACAGGCGTAACCTAGCGCTCCTTGCCAAGAAGAATTTCGTGGGCTTGGGCTGTCTACGTGATACAAGTGTAACAGCAGCAACAACAACAATAGAACAGTAATTGAACAGAAATGTTATATATCTCTAGCGTTTTGTCTCCCGAAATGTTTCAGGTTCAGCTAATTTATTTGTCTGTTCGCCCTTTTCAGCACTTTTTATTAATACCACTGAAAATGTTTAAAATGACTATTATCTTTAAATATTTCTTTAAAAACTATCACTTTTTAAATTGTTGCCACCAAATATTATTACACTGTACTATATTAAAAAAATTAAATAATTAAAACTCTGTGAATGTATGAACGTTTCTCGCACTGTGAAAAAACGTTACTTAGAGCCATAACTTTTTAACAACCTAGTCCTTCACCCGAATATGGGCAACCGGAAATCCGTATTTTGAATTTCGAATTTGTTTTATTTATCTATTGCAAATTTTGTAAAACTTTGTTTAATTTTATAAAAAACGCAGAGATTTCAAAGCGAGCAGTGGTAACACTCTACGGAATAAAATATTTTTATCCACAGGGCGCGAGACTGTCTATCAGAAATTCCAAAGTTATTCCGCTTGTAAACATTTTTCAGTACAAAGTTTTTAGTTGTTAAACCCAAATACAACTCGCGATTATATTCTGATTTGTTTTAAAATTTGTATTTTTAGTAATTTTTATAAATTTTTCCAAAAACGTTTGAATAATAACGTATAAAACTTTTACCATCATATATCGGCATACCTGAGAAAGAAAGGAGTTTTTTATTCAAAATTTCCACGATTTACATGAATCTATTTATTAGCGCATTTTGATATATGGCATATTTATTAAATTAGAAGTCAAAGAATTTAATTAGAAGCAGCTTAGGATGATGGTTCGGTAAAACCATCGAAACTTGTCCTGTAAAAATTTGAAAATATAACGCTGATTTTTGTTCTTTGCCTTCTAAATTAATATTTGTTCGGCGTTTTATTGTATCTTAATATGGCATATTTGTTATAAGCGATAATAACGCTAAATATGGTTAACGCACTCTGATTAAATTTTTGAAAGAATGAACGATGCACCTTTTATTCGCCTCGTGCGCAGTGAAAGAAAAACGAAAACCGGTTACCATAAATCAAGAATTGTGTTAAGTGAATCATTCTTGGTTCAAACTAAAAGAAGTGCGCCAGGACAAATTTTAACATTTCTCGGTAAGTTTCTGATCAAATATCATAAAATTTTATATTTACGCTGAGGCGTAGAATCTAAATATGGTAACAAATCTATATATCATTTCAGAAAAATTCAGATTTTGCGATGAAATACTTGTGTTAGAACAACGGCTATATATATATATGTGTGTGTGTGTAATAATAAAATTCCTTAGTTAAGAATACACTTAGAATTCTAACGGTATGTTCTTTTCATTTTTAATGGCGACGTTCTCTTATTCGAAAGTACGTGGAACTAAATCCACAGCCCCATAGTCAAGTTGTTTTTCCCGCCTTTTCTACACGTACAGTTATAGAATGTTCTGGAAATATTTAAAGTGAACTGAATTGGCTGACGAGGCTGACGTCATTTCTTGGAAGCTCCGCCTTTCCAGAGGCTATAAAAGGACTCGCAAAAGAATATCGGGGCTTTTTCTTAAATGTCACGATGCAGTAAACTTCATACAAAAAGTTATTAGTAATTCTTTTTATTTACTCCGGATATCTGATTTTGGAACTGCTATTTTTCCTGAATAATAATAAATGGATCCTGTTTTTTTTTTTTTTTAAACTTATCGTCTGATAATTTAAGCTACGACTAAAGCTGGTACATCACACACACATATATATATATATATATATGCGTATATTCGCGCTTTCGAATTATGAAAACGCAAGTTAAATTTCGTCAATTGGCCCAGTAGAACGGAAAATATAGAACTGTCTCTTTTTTAGCCCAAAGCCGCAATTTTCCCAGAAGAGCTATTAATTCGTTTTGGCATTTTGCGTTGGTTAACTATAAAAGTCTAAATTGCTTTTTAAGTTGTTCCCACTAAATATTATACCCTGCATTATTCTTAAAGAAATTAAATAATGAAGCATCTGCATGAATGTATGCACTTTTTCTCGCATTGTAAAAAAACCCAATAGTACTTAGAGCCATCAAATTTTAATTAACGTAATCCTCTTATATGGGCATCTGGAAGCCAAAATTTGGAGTTTCGAATTCGTTTTATTATCTAATTCATATTTCTTTAAATTGAACGAATTTTCGATTAACAAAGTCAACGATTTCAAAGCGTTCATTAACATCGCGTGCATTTTCAAGTACGAATATTTTATGTGTGAGGTTTCATTTTCTGTCATATAGCATTTAAATTGAATTTCATGACTTAAGTGCGAAGAACATGATATTTAAGAAATAAAGGCAGCGAACAAAACGTTAAAAAGAACGTCCCTTTGGGGGTAATATAAAATCTTTAAGCTTTCAGATTTTCTTTCTTTTTTTGTGATGATTGTGCATCGTACACATGCTGCTCACAGCATCAGGCAATATTGCAGCTGATGTGATGTGTTAACAAAATATTAAATGTGAATTTTTTTTAGCGCATCACAAAATGAAACATATATACTAATCATATTGAAAACTAATATGTTCAAGAATTTTTAAGGGCCTGCATTAGAGTCTGTATTATATTTAAAGAAGTTAATGAAGAATCTGCATGAATGTATGTTTCTCGAATTGTGATAAAAAACGGTACCTAGAGCCATCAAAATTTGAATAACGTAATCTTCCATAGAATATAGGCACGTGAAGGCCATAATTTGAATTTGAAATTTGTTTTATTATTAATTTTATATTTTCTATTACTTCAACGAATTTTTTATTAACAAACTAAACGATTTTAAAGCGAGCAATGGCAGCACTGTACGAAAAAAAGTTTTTATCTCCAGCGCACGAGTATCAGAAATTCTAAATAGATACTCATTTTAAAATTATTTTGTGCTATCACTGTTGAACTGATGGCTTGAGTATGTAGAAAAGATATCTAATAAATAAAGATAACACACAAAACGTTAAGAAACGTCCCTTTGGACGTGATTTTAAATCTGAAAACTTTCAGATTTTATTTTTTTAAGATTAGTCCAATCAAAATACCACTCATGATTTATTCGCACAATTTTGTAAAGCTTTCACTTTTGTCTCGTTTATAAAGTGCCATATAAGTTTATCTTTACTAAGAGAAAAATATATCAACGTATTCGTCTGTTCTTTGAACTTTGCATATATATATGTATGCAAAATTCAAATATATATATATATATATATATATATATATATATTCCACTGCGTGTTTGCCTTTAAATTATAGTTTCAGTAAAACCTTTAACTTATTGAAGATTCATTCTTAATACATGAAGAAATTCCTAAAAATGCAAAGTTTTCTTTCTAGATGCTAACACAATGCTCTTCTCTAAACGTCAAAGAATAGCTGTAAAGTTCCATTCCAAAAAGTCTGGAGTACTATTAATATATCTCCTTCAAGACAGACTGATAGCTGTGTAAATATACTCTATATCTCACAGTGGACAGGAAGCATTTGATAAAAAAGAAAAAAAAAATATTTAAAGAAAAAGTAGATTATCGGAATGAGAAAAATGAAGTAGTGCTCCTTGACCAAACACTTTAAGAAAGGGTACTTCCGAAATGCACCTGTACATCTGTTGATGAGGCCTTACTAAAACAAAAAGAAATAAATGAAGTGATAATGGAACAGGAGAGAAGGAAGAATGTCAAAATTAAAATAAACGGAATATTAAAATAAAATCATTTAGCGGAAGAAATTTACATTAGCGACATCTAGAATAAGTGCGTCATATATATCGTATATTTTATATATTATCGTATATTTTGACTTTTTTTGCAGATTTAGAACATAACATTAAAAAAATCTGAAAACTTTCAGATTTTAAATTACGTCCAAAGGGGCGTTCTTTAACGCTTTGTGTGTTAGCTTTATTTATTAAATATAATGTTCTTTGCACTTAAACCATAAAATTCAGTTCAATAGCAATGTCGCAAAATAATTTTAAAATGAGCATGTCTTTAGAATTTTCGATACACAGTTCTCCGCGCTGGAGATAAAAAGGTTTTTTTTTTTAGTCCAAAGGGATTTCAGTCCCGAAGGACTATTGCTTTCGTTTTGGCATTTTGCGTCGGTCTCATAAACGTCGGTTCCCTTTTCAAACTGTTGCCACAAAATGTTAGAGTCCTGCATTATATTTGAAGAAATTAAATAATGAAAAATTTTCATAAATGATTGTCTATTTCTCGCATTGTGATAAAACAATGGTACATAGAGCCATCGAATTTTGAATGACGAAATCCTACTGCGAATATGGGCATCTGAAATCCCAAATTTGGAATTTGTTTTATTATAGATTTTATATTTTGTAAAACTTTAACGAATTTTTGATTTACAAACTCAGTGCTTTAAAAGCGAGAAATGGCAACGTTATATAGAAAAAAAATACTTTTATCTCCAGCTCGCGAGACTGTGTATATCGGAAATTCTAAAGATATGCTTAATTTAACATTATTTTGCGATATTGCTCTTGAACTGAATTTTATGGTTTAAGTGCAAAGAACATGATATTTAATAAATAAAGGTAACACTCAAAACGTTAAAAAAACGCCCCTTTGGACGTAATTTAAAAGCTTAAAAATTTCAGATTTTTTTTTTTTTTTTTTTTTTTTTAGTCCAAAGGGGCTTTGTCCCTGACGGACTATTGTTTTCGTTTTGCGATTTTGCGTCGGACTCCTATAAACGTCGGTTCACTTTTCAAACTGTTGCCACAAAATGTTAAGAGTCCTGCATTATATTTGAAGAAATTAAATAATGAAAAATCTGCATAAATGATTGTCTATTTCTCGCATTGTGATAAAACAATGGTACATAGAGCCATCGAATTTTGAATGACGAAATCCTACTGCGAATATGGGCATCTGAAACCCCAAATTTGGAATTTGTTTTATTACAGATTTTATATTTTGTAAAACTTTAACGAATTTTTGATTTACAAACTCAATGCTTTAAAAGCGAGAAATGGCAACGTTATATAGAAAAAAAATACTTTTATCTCCAGCTCGCGAGACTGTGTATATCGGAAATTCTAAAGATATGCTTAATTTAACATTATTTTGCGATATTGCTCTTGAACTGAATTTTATGGTTTAAGTGCAAAGAACATGATATTTAATAAATAAAGGTAACACTCAAAACGTTATAAAAACGCCCCTTTGGACGTAATTTAAAATCTGAAAAATTTCAGATTTTTTTTTTTTTTTTTTTTTCTCCGTAGATTGTTGTCATTGCTCGCTTTGAACTCCTTCAGTTTGTTAATCAAAAATGCGTTAAAGTTTTACAAAATATGAAATCGATTATAAAACAAATTCCAAATTTCAAATTTGGTCTTCCACATGCCCGTATTCGTAGGAGGGTTACGTTATTCACATTTCGATGGCTCTATGTACCGTTGTTTTATCACAATGCGAGAAATATTCATGCATTTATGCAGATTTTTCCTTTTTTAATTTCTTCAAATACAATGGTGGACTCTAACATTTGGTGGCAACAGTTTGAAAAGTGAAGCGGACATTTATACATTTATAGTGATTCAATGCAAAATCGCAAAACTAAAACAATAGTCCTTCAGGGACAAAGTCTCTTTGGACTAACAACAACTAAAAGTATTATATTATTGCCTATTTGAGAATGATATTCTTTTCCATTTGTAGAGTCGTTAGGTTATTTTGAATCAGGGGACGTGAAAAATGTGCAGGACTCTCGAGGGCTCGAGCCCTGAAACTCTCGAATATGCCTGTAGAATGCTTGCAGTTACACCACTAAGCCATGCAGAAAGGAAGGAGAAAATACCTTATATACCCGTTGATACCGAGTTATATACGCCTCCTACTAGAGGGCGATTGGGAATTACGGAACCCAGTTGCCACACTCTGGTGGTGACGAATTATCATTCACCACTTTTTAGTTCAGGAGCCACTAGTAGAGTCATAAGGTTATTTTGAAACAGAAGACATCAAGAATGTGAAAAGTCCTCTCTGGGACTCTAACGCTGGACCTCTGGAATACGCGTTGAGTATGCCGCATCAAAGGTATGCGGGAAGGAGGGAGAGGATACCTTATATATTCATGAAGAAACATAATAATAGAATTCGGTTGTATGATATTTTTATGGACTGCTTAAAAATGTATAATTTTAAATATGTCATGACGAATAAGGACAAACTGCAAGAACAACTTAGAGGTAAGTTGAAGACTGATATTCTTAATTATTTTTAATATTAGGAAATGCACAAATTAAGCATAGCGTGATCAGTGTTTTTACTTCTAAGCATATTGCATAACTGCTGAATAAAAGTTTATTAAATTATTTGAGACTTCCCAAAATGATTGAAATTTAACAAAAAATAGAGTTTGGATCTTTTTGAAACAGAGTTTAATGATTTATTTTCAGGTTCCTCATTGACGATTTATACCACATAATATGTTTTCATACTTTTCAGTGTGATTTGCGTCATCGATGGATTAACCCATATTTCCTCATCGTACTAAAAATAGGACAGCACACATAAATGGTCTTCGTATAAAATATTTGAAATAATTTAATTCAAATTAAAGATGGTTTATTATTTAAGAGTCATTTAACTATGTATTTGTCTTTATCACATTCTAGAATTAATTTAGATATTTTATATTAAATTTTAAAATAGGGATTTTTGCAGATTTTTTTGTTTATTTTTTCAATGCATAAGTTTGTTAAAATTTTTAGCTTTAAGGAAAACATACATATAAATTTTCAAGATAATATTCCGTACTTTAATGCCAGTTAAAAACATTACTATAAAGGTTTACCTAAAAGATAAATTTTCCTAAAAATAGGACGACTACCAAATCCTCATAAGTTTATAACGGAGATAATCATTTCCTTCTATGTTACATTCCAAACACAGCTATATTCTACAACTAACACAGGCACTTTAGTCTGTAGCCGGCAGGTGCACATCACTTGACAGTCAGGTGTGTGAAATGTAGGGGAGGAGGGTAAGTAAATGTTTCAACAATTGACTCATCAAATCAGTTCGTATTCTGAAATGCATCCAAGTAGACTAAATCTCTCGTTTTTGCATGCTTGAATTTTGGAGAAGAATAAAAAATCCAGACACAAAAGAAGAAACCAACTACAATAATCGTGAATGAGCCAATATCTCATAAGTTGTCCAGAATTTGCTGTAAATAATTACAAAACTTGTTTTGTTAAGATACAATAACTCATGGGAAGTAAAGAAATATGGATTATTTCTTTACTTCCCATGAGTTATTATCCATTCTTGCGAAAAAACCCTCTTCGCTGTAGGTACTGTTAGAGAACACAAGATGTCTAAATACCTAATTATAGCCTCTAAAAAGGTAACAACCGTAGAAAGAAGAGCGGCAGAAAACAAATCAAAATACCAATGTTTATTGCATCCTACAATAAATATAAAAACAGAGTTGACCTATCCGATAAACATGCAGCAGCTTATGTTACTTCAATTCAAGAAACAAAAGGGTACCGGCCTTTATTTGTTAATGCGTTTGAAAGTTTGAAACAGCTTTTGTTGCTTCATGGAAGTTAAATCAATTAGAGATGATAGTCTGAACCTCCTAGATTTTCGCAGACACACAACAGTTGCCTATTTGGGAATTTATATTGCAAGAAAACCATCTTGTAGGAAACTGGGTGTTCGACTGGCTAATGAAGGTTTTCTAAAGCTTCAAAATGAAAATGTTATTCTGGGAAAGTCATAAAATAGACGAAGAAAATGCTAGCTGCAAACTTGCGCAATAAAACCAACCAGCTTTTATATATAAAAAGTGTAACGATGGACTATGATTAAGATGCTTTCTCCCATTTCATCTAAGTAAGAATGATTAGCAGTGGATTATACCATTGTCCTATTTGTAGGGCAGGCTGTATTGATCAAACTAATGAAAAATTGGTACGTTTTTTGATTTATATGTATAACAGACTTAAAGAAACACATATTTAAGAATTTATTAAAGTGTATTAATCTTTCCAATGCTTGATATGCAAATTTAGTATCGAAAATGTTCCCATTATCTTTAAATACTCTTTTTAAACATACTTATTTATGCAATAATGGCTCACTATGCCACCCTTAACCAAAAGGAATTAGTATTCACTTAAAAATTCTTCATATTATATTACTACACGAGTAAGCTCCTTATGTTTTCTCCAGGAAAATGCATTTAATTCTCACTCTGATTAATATAAAATTAACGTACTTACCGGCACGTGGTTTCACTTAGAAAGTCCAAATTTCCAAAAGACTGAAATTAGAAAGAGGTATTTTTTATTTCAATTTTAAGTACTTGTAACCCTTAGTACTTTAAAACTAGATTTATTTACTTGTAGTATATTGCCTTGATGCCCCGGACACATTTCAAGATGCACGTATATATACGTTGTTACAGACATTACAAAATGTATTCTAAGCAATATATGCACAGCCTTGCCAATCGGAGAGTTTTAAGTAATGTAGTGAAGTTTTAAAGAATTTCACCATTTTGGTTGATCATCAAACTTTCAAAAATTAAGATCTTTCCAGCGCAAGGATCTTTAATGCATCTTCAAGCAAGTATGTTTTAAGTGTAAGAACATTTACATTTGTCAAACCATATTCATTTGATAGCACAGCAACGCAAAGTAGTTACTGTCTTAAACTTCTCATACGGGAACTTCTTGAACGAAAGATATTTTTTTCCCTTAGGATAAAAGAATTTATTAATGAAACATTTTTAGAAATACGTTATATTGGGGTTTAAGAGACGGTACCATACACGGTAAACCTTTATTCAGAATGAGCAAATCTTTTGTATTCTACAGTGAGCTCAAAATGTCCCCTTTAATCGAAGAATGTTTTCTCTGAGAAAGGTCTTTCCTGTTTAGATGATGCATCAACAAACCTGTGTTGAAAGCTTTTCTTTCTTTTGCGTTTTTGTTTCTATTATTTGGTGCTACTTTGATTTTTCTCATCATTTAAGTTCCCGTTTTCAAATAAAGCTTCAGTTAGTTTTCATTTCATAAATTAGAAATAAATTCAGTTGTTTGGAATATTTTGTTTATAATCTGTTTCGAATTTCTTTGGCTTTCTACTGCTATGCCTGTTTTCGGAACTCATTTATCAACTGTCTGTCCAAAGTTAATTGACACAACCATCCTAGACTTCAACCTGACCGTCATATCAATAATCATATCTTCATAATCTAGTTTATAACACTCACCCGAATAGTCACTGAAAGTGTGGCTATCTCCTTCAAAAACTGGGCTCCAATGCGCTCCGGCTAGAATTACGTTTCATTAAAACAACTAAAACTGTTGCCGAGCCAGACTCTTGTGGGTTCCACTTCAATTTAAGCACTGACACTGATCATTAACTCTTTGAAATCCAGACCCTTCCCTAAACTGTATTCTCAAAATACCGAACCGCCCAAAATACTTTACCAGTTTCACAGCAATCCCTCCCCTCCCCGTCCATTAACGCAGAAAATAGGTGTGAAGATTTCGAATGACATCCTTTGTACTTTTTAACAAAGATTCCATTAGACTTTGACCCCGTTCTTTATAAAACTATTCTGAAGGTCAGACCAACAAGCTTTATGGCTTTGTTATGATCATGACTTAGATTTTATTTATTTCCGTTATTTTTATAGCAAGGAATAAGTTGATTAAAAAGAAATATAATCCTTAAATTTTTAAACTGCAATTTTATTACTGTTTAAAGCTTGACAGCACTCTGTACCACAAAAGAATCAACAACGAAATGTCACGAGCAAGCAAAAGATAAGAAACCTCTTAGGGCAAGCTGTCTGCAGTAAACTGATACAATGCGTTTGGGGAAACTGCACCTGCTACTGCATACCTTAGAAGGAGGAAAGAAAACAAGGTTACAATCTCGGCTGTTTTCAAGCGGTTCTGGTTGTTTCAATGTAGGACCGTGTCGGGCGGATTGGTTGTGAAAGAGTTAAGAATATATTTCAGAGTTTGGGTGATTTCTTGTCTTTAGGATACATCGTTTCTCTTCAACACTCAGTTATTTATTTACCTATGCTCGGAAGGATATAAGGTATTTTATCCCTGCTTTCTGCATGCCATGATAGTGTAACGGTAGCACATTCGGCGCATTTTCGAGAGGTCATGTTCAAGTCCCGGCAAGGAAATTGCGCGTTTTCCACACCTCCTGCTTAAAATAACCTAATGTCTCTACAAGCAGACATTACAGAATTAAATACAGAACAGTCGACGGGGTTTCGATGTTAAACATATAAATTACTGGATTCTATATATGGAGAACGCCAAGGAGTCCTCGATGGCAAAACGTTCCGCAGAAATTGAATTTCTCCATCAATTCTCCATCAATACAGGGCTGTTACCTTGCTAGAAGTCTATATTATTTTTCCATAGCAAATAGCTCCATGAAATCGGTTCATTCGTTTTAACCTACCATTAATTTTAAAATATTATTATCGCTACTCTTATTAATTTTGTAAACGGTAGTCTGTTAGTTTGTTATTTCGAGGGATACTTCTTATTGAAACGTCTTTCATTACTCTGGCGGCAACATCTGAACAATGTCCACCACTTTTGTCGCTGCGAGAAGTGCAACGGAGCATCTGTCATTGTCATAGACCTTGATCAACTTCTAAGTATATATTTTGAACAACGTCCTCCCAGCCCTGATTTGGAGGATGCATACAAGGTTCTATCTCACATTTCTTCCCCTACACCAAATCATTCGAAAGGACTTTCAAGAGCACTTCATGCCGAAAAGACACTGTACGCTAGCAAAAGTGCAAGAGTTCTCTGTGATTCGAAGCTGGCCCCACCGACACAGCAGCTAGCATCCTTTACCACTGTATGGATCAAGGAGGTTCGAAGGATAAGTTAAAAATGGAATATTATAATTGAGCCAAAGCGATACCTTTTCATTTAATTGGAATTCAATATTTTTAATCCTCAATGAAAAACACCTAAGAAACGAATTTAAAAAGAGATATAAATATTTATCGCTATAAAAATGCCTTTGAATCTTCTAAACTAAAACCACATTTAATTTTGGCTATGAAATGCCACATAGTAAAGTAAAAATGTAAAATATTTTCTGAAAATATGTAAAAAAAAATTAATAAAATATCAAAAATAGGAATTTAATATTAACAATCCAATTTTTAGTCTTCTTGTTAGGAGAAACTGATATCCTGAACTGGAAATATCTAAAATATTGCAGAATAAATACAAAATGGAAAGCATCAGTAAATTCACAGAATTGTAGGAATCTCCCAAACTGCATATTAAATTTTTTGAAATATTGGCATTTTTCCCCCAGGAAAGCAGACTTTTAAATATTTCTATTATTTACGAGTTTCGTTTTTGTATTTATCAACTCAAAATGTTTTTATACTTTTTAAAAATGATATCTAATCTATCACAACCTATATTTTAAGGGCGATAAATAATATATTTGTAAATTCCCAATATGCCCTGTTACGATATTGCTTTCTTTTTTATGAAATATGTATTATGCATTATATGTTTACTGGAGATTTTAAAATATATTTATTTTACCTGGATTATAAAAGAGAGTAGCGTCCTGATTTTCTTTTGTATATAAAATCTCAGACTTTGAAAATCCATCTGTAAAGCAGCAGGAAACTTACTTTTTCTGGGAAACCTTTCATATTTATATGTAGCTACTGGGAGGAATTCTTACCGTCTGTATTTAAGCGCCACTATATAAATAATCATGGTAATGTAATGTAATATACGAGTGTGCTGCAACCCTCTTGGCCGATAATAATCGGCCTCATAGTTAACGCAGCATACCCAGCACAGATTAAAACATAAATACAGTTAAAAATATCCAATCTAAATTCCCAATATTGTTTATATCCATTTGCAAAGTTCATCAGATCCTTTGCAAATCTAAATTCTTTCCTCTGCAAGAGAATTCTTTAAGTTACCATGTTTTTATCTAACATGTTGCAATGATACGCAGTCCTCGACGATATGTCGAGCATTGTCTTCAGCACTACAAAAATTACAAAGATTATTATTTTGCAAATTAAATCTGTTCCGGTACGCCGAGTTCCAGTTGAACCGCCCGAATCCAGTAATTATTTGATTGTAATCAAAATCACATACCATTCTCAGATTTTTAGAAACTTCAAATTGCAATAAAATAATCTTTCCTTTTTCCCGAATGTTTCATTCTTTTTCTGGCAATCATAATAGAAATCCTTGATTTTACGAATAAAAATTATTTTTGATGCCTGAATACAGAACGTACTCGCGGCATCACCCACAAACAGCCTCTTTGGCCAGCATGTCGGTCCCCTCATTGCCTATAACACCAGTATGGGCTTTTACCCAGTTAGTTTTCATCTAATGTATTTTCTCAACTTTTAAAAGGATATATATGAGACCAAAATATTACAGTATCTATCAGTGCTTCCCACACCATATAATGAGTTTGTATACACATTAATACAAGTTTTTACAGTCAGGTTGTCAACAATCCATTTAAGATATTGCAGCAACCAATTCGGCTTGAAAAACCGAATTGAAAGTTCAAGTCTAATTTTGCCGTAGTCTGTTTCTGTGCCCTATAAAGTAAACCACATACACTGCACCAATTCCATTTTCGTAATCCGAACCGTCAGTAAATATATCCAGTTTTCCTGCTCAAACATTTGGTGTCTGATATTCCACTGCTTTTAATCATGATATTGTTTTTTTTTTGCTTAACTTGACTAGTTGATGGTATTATTAGATGAGTTGCACACATCATTGCATTCTGCAAGGAACTGCTGGCCGCCCAGAGGCCGAGCGGTAAAGTCGCTGAACACTGGTAGTTCGGTCCGAGGTTCGAATTCCGCAAACGGGCTGGCTGCATGGGTGTTTTGTGGTTTTCCCCATGTGTAACGTGTATACGAGCCAGTTTCCCTTACAAAGTCCTCCACGAAGGCATCCCTCTCCTTAGGCAGATAGCCCTCGAGGCTATGCCATAATTAAATACATCAATTATGCAAGGAACTGCTGCTTATCGGCAATGAGCTCTTGGAGCTAGCACACCTAGGTCACTAGTTGAAGATCCGTGATTCGATTTTGGCAAGAGTGCAACATATCTTTCGGGTTTCCTGCTTTCGAAAACACGATGGGCTTCAAAATGATAATTATGTAATTTTTCCTTACAATTATCATTTTTATCCAGTTGCTTCTTTTAGTTTCTGAAATAATTAATTAATTTATTCCTCATGGCTAATTTTCTGCTCAGCATTATGGGTACATGTAACATTTTTATTGCTACATATAAATTATAAAATGGGTACATGTCAAATATTTTAAGAAAATTTAAAATTAAACGTAGTTTCATGATTGTATATTAAACGCCTTGCTACATTAAATCTCAAAAACCTATCTTGTCTTATCACTTAGAGATGTAAAATATATTTTCTCCTTCTTTCCAACAGGCCTTCGTGATGTAACGGCAGCACACTCGGGGCGCATTCGTGAGCTCCAGATTCGATTCCGGAAAGGGTATTGCTCAATTTTCGCGTCTCCAGCATCAAGAAACCTGATGACTCTACAATGGCGCCGGAACTAGAAAGGCGGTGGACAATAATTCGTCTCCACCATGATTTGACGATTGGCTTTTCTCATCCTTAGTCGCCCTTTAAAAGGGAGTGTATATAAAGTATTTTCTCCCTCCTTCCAGATTCGTGTCCCCGGAAAGGCATCATTCATTTTCGAGGTCTCCAAAATCAGATATCGAATCGTTCTACAGATCATTAAAAGTATCCAGGAGAAGTTTTGAAACATTTGAAGAAAGCTTTTTCTAACGCCGAAAGGCCTCGGGCCTCGGCTGGAATCTCGGAAAAGGGCATGGATGTTATTTGTTTATCCCTTCACAGGAGGCAACGATGCCCCACCTATTAGATTCCTCCATAAAAAAAAGCGACCACCGCTTCCGGCCTTAGTACTGGCCAACTTCTATAAAGGCTTTTGTCCGACATCAGGGAAAAAAGCTCTTCAACAATTCACCGACAGCCTTTAATGGAGACGTGCCAGAAGCGGGAAGTTCTTTTTTAGGACTTCTGATTCAGCTGATAGATTATGCAATTTTTACTGTGCATAGTGCTGGCTCAGAATTATCTGTTAGGAAAACTAAATGCTCTGAATATACACTTATAGGTAATAAGAAAGGACAGACATAATGCAAAACATTATATCACACTGGACAATAGGAGATACAGATTTTGACTGGCTAAAATAGAAAACATAGAAATGGACGACGCTTCCTCAGACAGCCATTTAGAGACCTTTACTCACGTTTATAGCAAGTCAATATTGAGAATATTAAATACTTCAGACGTCAGAATCAAAAGCCATGCAAAGAATAGATTTTACAGTACAGCCCCAGTAGCACGGCAACGCCGCAACGACGTTGCAAATCCGTCGTCCATAATGATTCAAAAACGTTGCAATATGTCGTCTTTAAGACACCCAGATGTCCGCGTAATTCCGCCCACCAGTGGCCGAGCGGTAACGTCGCTGAACACTGGTAGTTCGGTCCGAGGTTCGAATCCCGCGAACGGGCCGGCTGCATGGGCGTTTTCGTGGTTTTCCCATGTGTAACGTGTATACGAGTCAGTTTCCCTTAAAAGTCCTCCACGAAGGCATCCCTCCTCTTAGGCAGATAGCCCTCGTGTGCTTTGCCATAATTAAATACACCAACACCGCGTAATTCCACTGTTTTGCAGCCGTTACAGCGTCTTTATTACGTTTTTGCAGATGACGTTTTTGTTGCATAGACGCCGTTATTGCGTCTTTCTCGGGTTATATTTCGATTGTGAAAGCATCGTATCAGGACGTTTGTCGTCATTTGCAACAGTGAAAACGTCGTTATTGTGTTACACATTGATATATGCAGAAATATAAACTTTATAAATATATTTTTCTTCTTTTTTAAAATTTTGTATTCCATGTATTTTTCTAAAGTTTCAATATTTTATCATTTCCTGAAAACCAGAAGATAATAATTTTTTTCTCTTTAGACTGAGCAATTATGAAAGTGGTTTCTCTAATTTTGATGTTAACATTTATTGGTAATTTATCAAAGCCATTAATTTTGTCGTTTTCCGTGAAAAGTGTTAATATTTCTTTCTCCTTTACTGTTAATTTTTTCCATTCTGCTTCTCCTGAATCTCGGTGAGTTTTCCTTCATATATATTGGACAGCCGTTAAATAAGCATGGCTATGCATCGTCTTTTAACATTGGACGTTTTCTCAGAATTCTGAAAATCGCCCTATTTTTATCCGCGAAAACACCTTTACGCACACTCGTATCTTCGCAAAAATTTTACTTTTTGCACCCTATGCGGTAAAATGTTTCATATTATGTCAGCATATTAATTCAAATAATTTCGTCCTTACTTCAAAACTAATATATAAAGTCATATTTAAACAGTGAAATAATTGCTAACATGCGATTTGCTTTGATTTCGGAAATATGATTTTTTAAAATATATAAAATACTTAATAATACTTCCACTTAATAACTTACTTTCATTTTTAAATATTTTGCTATAATATTTATAAAAATATTTTAAATATTAATTATTAAAAAAAATTTTAACAACAATTTAGCACGTACTTCTAGTACTAATTAAATTTTATAATTTAAGTATTTATTTTAAATTTATACTTCATTACATGAATCTACCTTAGATTAATATAGTTAGATGAAATAAAATAATGAAACATTGCAAAATAAAGCTTTTGCGAACTTCAAATTCTTGAAAGGGCAGATTTAGTCTCTTTTCATTCTAAAAGTAACGCTGATGAACTAAGAAAAAGATGGTAAAACGACCACGTCTAAAAGCGGTCATATCATGACGTTTCAGCGATGTCGAAAATTTGCCAAGATGCAAGGGCAAATATTTTTCATCTGCGATACGTCGTAAAAGTTACCACGACCACTTTGCAACCTCTCGGACCAGTTTGCAACGTTTTTGCTACGTCATGCGTTACTTGGGAAAGAGAATGAAATTTAATAAGCTACTATTTTCTCCCTACTTTCCGCATGCCTTTGCGGTGTAGTTGAAAGCATACGCGACGCGTATTCGAGAGTTTCAGGTTTCGATTCTGGTTGAGAAAATGCACATTTTTTACGTTTCCTACCTAAAAATAACCTAATGTCTATAAATAACTTAGTTAAACTAAGTTAACTCAGCTAACTTCTATTAAAATAAGAAGGAATATGCGTACTTCAGGGAACATAGAAGAATAATTCATACTGTCAATAAAAATGCATGAAAATTTTAATATACGACTGATATTTTAATACATTGAAATATATTATTATATTGCACATAGGTTAATCTTATCAGATTCATAACACGTTATTCATCATTGTAATCTTAATATAAATTTTAGGTAAGTAAGTTAAATAAATTGATGTAGTTTACCATAAATAAATTTACAGAATAAGTCGGAAGAATTGAGTTTTTTTTTTTTTTTTTTTTTTTTTTTTTTAGTGAACGAGTTTTGCGTCGTTATTTTGATATAAATACTATTTTGAAAAAAAAAAAAAAGAAAAAAAAAAAAAAAAAAAAAACTTTAATGTACAAAATTCTACATTTTTTAAACAATATTTATATACATCAATTTGTTCGCAGTTTTAAAAGTGATGTGCGCAACTGTTTGCTTTTCTTTTAGCTTAAATATCTTACAGTGCATATATAATAAACTTTAAAGCACCGTTAAAGTGTTGCATTGAAATTTACTTCAGCCACTTCAGCCTAAATCAGATTTTTGAAACTTCGTTACAACTTACGCAACCATTGGAAGTGAGTAGCTTTTAGAAACCAGTGGCATGTTGTTACATTTTATCGGATTTGCGTCTAGTCTTTTTCTAGTCTTGAATTGTTCCAAAAATTGAGGTACAAAAGTCTGATAGAGTATCGAAAGCTACATGCATTTTTAATTTTTTTCCCCTTTTAAAATTTTTGAGTGGAAACAGCAGCAAAGTTCGTCTAATGTTAAATCCTGTTAGTAGCCATCAGTTATAATAAGAATTTTTAAAAAAACTAATTCAGTTTTTACTAAAACTAATTCATTTAGTCTCAAAATATCTGATAAATAGTTTAGTTCTCCTGTTTTATAAAATTTAAGGCAATACCTAGTTTGTTGTAAGAAGGCGACAAGACCATGAGATCAAATCTAGGAGGCAGATAAAAGCAAATCTTTTGAAAAATAAATTATCTGATTAACTAAGAAGAAAAATTGTTCATTTCTTTGAAAACATTTACGCATTTCAATATTGAACTCTGTGTAATTTTATATAAATGCATTTCTCTTTACATTTCTGCCTAATTTTCCAATGCGTATCTGAGACATATATCATTGGAATTGATTGCAACATAAGAGCAGTTTTACTTTCTTGTACAAACTGAAGTCCTGGTATCATATACCAACGAAAATACCCATTTTGACTGCTCTCGAATCCATGTCAACGATCTTTCCACGCGTGACATCTGTGCGTATGGACAGAAAAAGGACTCTTTTTTTCCAAAGCGAATTGTAAAATAGATATAAAATGGATCCAGAAGATATTTTTCCGTGATGTCTGTACTTACGTACGTAGTAGCCGCTGAACGTTACAGTCTTGCATATATGACTGCTATAATATGTAGTTGTGCACCTCCCTTTCTCGTTGCAATTGGCCACACCAAACATTATTGCCACTCTGCTACCATACATAGTGTCCTCAGGTATTTTGTGAGCTGAAATGTTGGTAAGTCGTATAGTTTTTGCTTTAAAACTGATTGGCATATCTTGTTCTAGTGTTCCGTTTGATGTTTCTATGCCTTCAGTTAATCCGAATGCTATAGTTTTAGAATTATCAACAGTTTAAAATTTAAGTGGAGTTAAGCCTAACGAGGCCGTCATTTGATTATATTTGAAATCCTTACTGGAACATTGAATTAAGTCAGTAGTGCACAAGTTTCAGTATTTTTCTGCCCACTGGGGACAAAAGTACACTTTTGTGCACCAAAAATTTTGTTTTCCTGCCTACTCACCGAATTGCTTTTTTTGCGTAGAAACTTTAATTTTAGTTGAAAAAATTGCTTTTAACTCCTTTTAATTGTATTTGGAATTATATGTTTTTCTGTATTTTATTATTTTTAAAGAAGACATTATGATATGAGGGATTTATTTTTTATTTTTGCCTCACTGCGATGTAAGAACTAAATTCATAAAATGAGAAATATATGACTAATGAAACTGGAGAAAATAGAAAATAATTTTAAAAGAAATGCAGGAAAAAATCTGTGCAATTTGATTGGCCGTAAAGTAAGTCACGTGGAGCCCACATCAGATATTTTAATTTACACTTAGGGAAATTTATACATAATGTTCAGTGCAACAGAATATGGAAATCTTAGTCAAAAGTAGCAAGCATGGCGAGAGGCAAAATAAACTCTCGTGAAAGTGTCTTATTATGATATATTCAAATGAAATATGTATGACCTGAAATGCCCGATGGTATTATTATCAAATATTATACGATGATTCAACACCGCACCGTATTTCTGAGAATAGAAATTGTCATTTTCAGCAACATTTTTATGCAAGAAATTCTGACTAGACAAAAAGAAATGCTTTGTAAATATGGTATTTAACACATGTATAGATAATACAAAAATTGATGCATTTTGTGCTATTTATATTCATTGCATTTCTAAAATCATATTCTGTGTTAAAAAAAATCACTGAGTGATGGAAAGGTGACACGAGATTTTATAGAAGAACCTGTGAGGCCGTTAAAGGTAAAGTTTGTTAAGTCTTGTTGTTGTTAATGCTCACTTGTCTGACCTATATTCAGTCAGGCAGTGCGATTTAGCTCAGTTCTGCCCTCAATTTTGATAGAGAGCACCCCGGGGTGGACGAGACCGAGGGTTTCCTACCCCTCTTTCCCTACCACTAACACCTCGAGGGGAATTTCGGCTTTTCAATTTCAACTCGACAATTTCAATTACTGATGTGTCAAAAATCACACATTTGGTCACTAGACTATTAAACTTTCTTTTATCACCGCTGCATAATATTAATCATAAATTTAAATTAGATCTTCTTTTGCTATGATGTAAACAAAAGACTTTAGCAAAAATAACTTTGAGGAGTAGCTTAAGTATCCTCTTCTTTACAAATATATAACATTGCATAAAATAATATTATCCATACAAGGACTCTTGAATAAAAAGCAAATTTAAGTAATATTAAAAATCCCTTGAAGGAAAGTTAAAAACTAAATCAAAATTTAAAATGATTATTCTTTCAGGAAAATTAAGAATAAAGTATTTTGAGTTCGAAAATATCGTCATTTATCTATAAGAATACAATAAAATGTAATAAGTCTTTAGGATTAAATAAATTGAAGTCTTTTTTTTGTTTTAGTAAACATTTATTTTTGTAATCTCCCAACTACATGTAAAACTGATTTTATTTCCGTTTGCATTCATGGGAAATTAAATATTCCATTGAATTTCTAAATCTTCTCTTTGAGGTGGATTAATTTATGTTTACTTTTATATTTTTGAAGAATAATTTTCTTGCCATAATTGGCACAAAGTTAAAATAATTTATTTTTGGTTAAAGTAATACAAAGTTGGAAGTAATGGAACAGAAAATAATGGAATACAAATGTAATGGAATACAAAGTAATGGAAGGCAAAGGAAAACTTTACTATAAACATATTGTTACGAAATGTACAGGTGCGGTAGGATAGCTTCACCGCAAAGCAGGTTTAGGGTTGCCATAAAACGGCAAGGGAAGACAAAGTTGCCACATTTGGCGAGAAAGCGCCCATTTGGCGACGTTTGCAACAAAATTGGCGATATACCATGGACACATGGAGAACCTTCTGGAACGAATTCTTACCGGTTTAGCCCAGAATGTTCTCGAACACAAGCCGAAAGCTATATAAACCCTGCCGGTCCGCAGACAGTTAGTGTGCTTCATCCAGCGGGCGAGTGTGTGTGCCTCGTAGAGTGTCTCATCTAGTTAGTCCGTGCGGAGACGATCGAGTTGACAGCCGAGTGCCGAGTGGGTCGTCGAGTGCACCGAAGGAGTCTCTTAGTGTATCGCGGTTAGTCTATCTTCGAGAGAGCGTGTTGAGCTCCGGGAACCACTGAACCGAAGTGTCGGGAGCTGTGCTCGGGTGTCGTCGAGTGCATCGCGAGTTGTAGCATGGAGAGTCTCGAGAGTACGTAGAGTTCCGAGAACGATCGAGCAGAGTTGGGAGCTGTATTCTGGTGCTTTGTGGTGAAGCTGTCTCCACCGTGATAGCCTGATAACCTGAAGGCTGTGTCGCTGATCGTGTCAGAGTGTTTATAGTAGTTCATCGACGACTGTAAAACGTGTTTCCTGACAATACTGGCAAATAAAATGCGTTTCGATACTTCATCAAGTGTCGTCGTTTTTCACTCCAATTCCACACGAACCCCGTAAAAACGTGAAGGAAGAAAATAACGTAACAACTGGTGTCAGAAGTGGGATTTGCGAGTGAATGCTAGTGATTCGCCTGCAGAGAAAAGCCATGGCGGAAGAAACGAAGAATTCTTAGCCGAGATGGACTTCTTAGCCGAGATGAGAGCTGAAATGAAAGCCGGACTGGCTGCTATTAAAACCGGATATGATGAGATAAAAGCTGGATATGAAGAGATGACAGCTGAGATCAAAGCTGGACTGAAAGAGATGAAAGCCGGACTGGAAGAGAAGAAAGCCCGACGACAAGAAATAAATGGCGGCCAAGAAAAGATGCTAAAGCAACACCAACAGGTGAAAGTAGAGCTTACAGAAGAAACTGGAGGCATAAAAGACGATATAGAAATGAGACAAGTGGCATCTGAAGAATCAAAAGATGAAGAAATGACGGAAGCAGCTAATGAATGTCTGAGAAAGATCCTAAATGAACAGATATCGAAAACATGAAGAAATCCAAGACGGGAAAGAAGCTTTTGATTCACAAGTGCCTGAAGTGGAAAAAAAGTGAAAATGCGACTGCTAAGTTCGTCAAAACGGATAGTGAATTACGAAATCGCAGGCAGTAAGTGTTGAACCATCTGAAAGTGCATGTGATGCAGAGATGGAAATGGCTGAAATGCAGCTTAAGCAGTGCGCTCCAGTATTGCAAAAAAATCCACCCACTTCACAATTCGGGTGCGTGCCTCATAGTGCAGGTTTTGCAGACAAGGACTTTGTTCTAAACCCGGATACTTCTGCTTGTAAAGGATCGGTTCCAATTCATGACCCTGGTGCAAACATCGGAACTGGTTTTCAGGAAATAGAGGTAAATAAGCATGTACCATCTGCTAATGATACCGAGGTGAACTATACGCATGCTGCGAATGATCTACAGAGTGGTGTACGAATTGTTTTAGATTTTTCTGTGGATGAAAAATCTGAAAGAACTGAATCTTCAGACTGTGATACGCAACTGAATACATCTGAGAACTGCAGTGCAAAAGTATTTGACTCGGGTATAAATTAATGAAAAGACTGAGACTGAAATACATTCAGAACTTTAATTTGTATAATTTAAAATTGTTAAGTGTTTAATTTGTGTACATAACTTGTACATAGTGTAAATATTTGTTTCTTTAGTTATGTTATTTGCTTGTTTTATTATGTTTTGTGCGAATCGAATTTGGCTTCTGACCACGGGGAGTACTGCCTGGGACGTGCAGCTCTTGGGAGGGGGCAGTGTTATGAAATGTACAGGCGCGGTAGGATAGCTTCCCCGCAAAGCAGGTTTGGGGTTGCCATAAAATGGCAAAGGAAAACAGGGTTGCCACATTTGGCGCGAAATCGTCCATTTCATTCTCCATCCATCGGATGGAGAACCTTCTGGAACAAATTCTTACCGGTTTAGCCCAGAATATTCTCGAACACAAGCCGAAAGCTATGTAAACCCTGCTGGTCTGCAGTCAGATAGTGCGTGTGTCTCGTCTAGGGAGCTGATACTCAGTCATTGAGCAAGTGTCTCGAAGTCTAGCGCCGAGTTGCTTTTCGAGTGCATCGAGTTAGTCTTTTAGTGCATTGCGAATTAGTGCATCGTCGAGTTTTGTCTTAGACTGTGCTGAGTCGAGAGCTATGCTCATATGTATCGTCGAGTGCATCGCGTGGAGAGTCTCGAGAATACGTGGAGTTCCGAGAACGACTGAACCGAAGAGTTGGAAGCTGTACTCGGGTGCTTTGCAGTGAAGCTGTCTCCGCTGTTATTGCCTGACAGTGTGAAGGGTGTGTCGCTGAACGTGTCAGCGTGTTTATAACAGTTCGACGACTGTAAAAGGGATTTTAGAGCTATCTGATTAATATTGGTAAATAAAGTGTGCTTCGATCCTTCATCAAGTGTCGTCGTTATTCACTCCAAATTTACGAACCCCGTACGAACTGGTGACAGGAAAAAAAAAAAAAAAAAAAAAAAAAACCGCAACAATATGTCTCTGCTTAGAAGATAAGGAAACTTTATGAAAACGTATTTCTACTATTTATTTTCCGTAATTTCGTTTTTAGCAAAATCTACACGTTTACAGCATTTCATGTACTTGAACACTTCGTAAGAATTCAGCGTTTGTGGGCAGGATAAGTTAGGTTTATGTGTCTGAGCTTCTGAAGTGTCTGTAAAAGAAAGACATTATTGCTCATTTTGGTGGTTAGCTTAATATTTAATCACGGCATTACGCTTACGAGCGTCTTGCTGTCTATGCATTACTTTTAAGCAAATATAAATGATACATTTTATTTTGATTAACCGTTAATGATGCTATACATGAATGACATTTTACAGCATAATGTTTAAGTTTCTCTCTATGTGTGTTTTCATTAAGTAAACATCCTTTATCAGAAGACATTCACAATTTAATAATAAGCAATCACTTCGCCAGGTTTCTTTGCAAATTATTAGATACACTACGAAAAAGAAATGGGGCAGTTCTGTATGTCCCGCGCTCTACTGCTCCGATTGACAAAATTCAAATTGCGTTTTTCATGTCTCGAAAGCGCGATTAGGATGCACACTAGATTTATATATAACATTATTATAACATAGGCATTTTGACACAAATTTTGAGAGCTAATTTTCTAAAAACATCTACTGCGATTCTTACAAAACTTCGCAGTTTGGCATAATTTGTGTCGTAGAATCGAAATATGGAAAAACATTGGATGCCATTTCAGAAAACGTCCGAATTTTTGTCAAAATAACTATATTAAAACAGTGCTGTACATAATTCTAATACATATCCTAAGTCGCGATTTCGAGACATGAAAAATGCAAACTGAATTTCTCAATCGGCCCAGTAGAACGGGAAACATAGAAGTGTTTTTTCGTTTATGCGCAGTGTACGTTGACAGAAAATATTCCCAAATTTTAAGTGTTCTGAATTCGTTACTATTCAGTGTGACTAGAAAAATCTCCCTACACTTGAACTAAATGTGTGTAACAGTGCATGATGGTAAGACATTTAATAATTTGATACGATTACTCCCATCCTGATTATTCATATGACAACACTGTTCCTGGCGTGAATTTTAACAGGGTTGCCACGTAACATGTTTGATGGGTAAGAGAATAAAGACGCCCAAAATATATTACACCCACTTTCCACTCTTGCGGCGCTTGAATGCTTGAATGGACTGTTCGCAAGCAGCTGGATAGGACATGGAATCTCAAATTTACCAGCCACTTATCTTTCTTGAAATTCGGACCTTACAACACAGACAAATCCTGTTGGGAATCAACTCATACTTCAAGGGGAAGTGATGCTCACGGCAACATTTATATTGTGATGCACACCATTAGGTGGTGTTGTAATGTGACAGTCTATCTAAATATATACCTAGAAGTCCTTAATCGATTTACACGTGCCCAATATTTGCTGGCCTGAATTCTAAATGGTTAGTACATTGCTTATTAAACCTTAGTATCAAGAATAATCAAATAATTCATTTACCCAATAACCCACATGCATGAGACTTGTGGAGACAAATTTCTTTTTCTTAATCTCACATTTATTTTATCAAAAACATTCTCTGAATTAAATATATAACACTGATCACATAGCATATAAAAAACATCAGAATACAATAACTTAAAAGACAAAACGTGAGAACTTAAAAATGGAACAGTAGACAGTTGCCATAAAGTGAAAATTAGAAAACCAATCACAATGTGTTCGCATCGTTCATCTATGTCGTGGGAAGTTTCTCATATTAATTACGTACAGTGCCCACATCATTATACACACGTGCAAGATCTTTTTTTTTTTTACTTTCACATTCTGTTTAACACAAGGAAATCACCACGTGGAGACATACCGCTGACAATGCACTTTCTTGATGAGAACACTCATTGATGAACTCTTGCGGTGTTTTAGAACGTTATCACCGCATCAAGACAGATTTATTTTCAAACTAAACATTTTCACCTAAATTTTGCAATATTTTAGCTACTGCTACTTTTCATGCAAACGAATGACGACACTCCATGAGCGATATATGCGGGAAAGACGACACTACCTGTGAGAGATATGCCAGAAAGGACGACACTACATGTGGGAGATATGCAAGGGCAAAGGTCGTACGACTTCGACGTCAGACAAGCAAGAGCGGGAAGGAAAAAGGGAAAGAAACAGTTTGACCGGTGTCTATATGTGTACGTGCAGTTCTACGATTACAATTAAAGTTGTGAGGATGATGAACTGGGTGGTGTGAGAAATTACCTTTCTCACAGGAAACAATGATGTCACCGGGGACTGGTTCACTGACTGATTCATAAAAAATTCAGTTTTTAGGACAATTAGCGCTTTAGATTTGTAAAATTCTACGAAATCTAAATTTTGTAGAACTTAAAACTTTAACGAGGTATAAAAGTAATTAATGGAATCATTTTTAATTATGTATTTTTAATTATTTGTACGTACAATATTTTCATATTAAAGTATCGTTTTTATAGCATCCAACAATATTCTAACCGTCAGTTTTAATGAAATTTATCAAAATGTTATTATTACTCTATTTTAAAACTTAAGCAATCTAGCGATATTCTCGAAACTAACTTTAGTTTGTCTCTCATTGGAAGCAGAATTATGGCTTTTTTTTTTGTTCTACATCGTAGAACAAAAAAAAAAAAAAAAAAAAAAAAGAGTTCTACATCGTAGAACAAAAGCTTATGTTTAAGACCCCGGAAGTTGATGTCTAAGGGTACACAGAATACACTAAATTCTTTTTAAATGAAAATCTTTCATTTGAGTACTTTTGGTGATCTTCTAAATTTGACTTTTAAATTTTCTATTTGTTCTTAAGTGCTCTGGGACAAGATTAGTTTTGAAATTTAATTTTCGTACTTGGCAAAAATTCTCTTTTCCTTCTATTTGTATTTGCATTACGTTAAACCTAGGTTTTGGAAAACTTTAATTTTTTCAGTTTTTCTATTACGTAAAACATTAACTTAAAATATTACTTAAGTAATTTTATGAAACATTCTATGCCATATTGGGAATTGAATAGACTAAACGTTTATGTTTATGTATATATCTAAAATTTCTTCAGACAGTTTTGTATATGAAAGGAGCTATATTTCTCGATAAATAACTCTGCATGTACTCAAACATCTATATTAAATGGACATTTTATTTTGCCACATATAATTTTGAGCATTTAATTACTTACAGCGTGATAAATATAAATAACAAAAACAAGAGTTCTACAATCATTACGTTTATTTTTGGAGCAGGAGAGAGTGAAAATGAGTTGGTTTTAGCACTCTCCGGAACTCGAACCTGGATCTCTCAAATTTGCACCAAGTGTGCTACCACGAAGGCATGCGGAAAGAAGGCAGAAAACACCTAATATACACCCTTCTTTTAAATGACGACTGTGGATTAGGGGTCAGAATCATGAAATCCTGATGGTGACAATTTATTAACCACCACATTTTAGTTCGGGTGCTAATTTAGAGACATTAGGCGTTTTTGAAGCAGAAGAAGTGAAAAATGAGCAATGCCCTCGCCGGGGCTCGAACCTGAACATACATCACGAAGGCATGCTGAAAGAAAAGATAAAATACCTAACTAATAAATAATTTTGTGGAAAAATACAAAATAATACTGAATTTTAACATAATTAAAACCCATAAAGTAGTAAGAACCCACAATTTATACTTTGAACAATATATTTATCACCTTTTTCTATCATTTTAAGTACTATTCTGATAAATAAAGCCAATAATAGGCTTGTGGCTTATTTACACTATTTTCCAAAATTTGGATGTTGAACGTAGTTGCATACCTTAAGGTGGAATCTAAAATATAACTAATTAAAAGCGGTAGATTGCATACTAGATCATTACCGACTTTCACATGCAAAATCATAATGTATATGGGGAACATGCTTATCTTATTCAGCTGTCAGGAATCAAGCCTGGGACGCATCTATTAATCGCCGGTCCCAATCACTCGAACATAAATGCGTATTTCGAGTTCAGATAAATTAGGCACGTAATTTAGAACACAGTTCTCTTTGCCGAAGATCGTTTTGCGATCATAATCCAAATCGTTGTTCCTGTGCGTTATATTAAATTCATGAACCATTTGTGATTAACTATTTTAACTAAACTAGCGAAGAAGTGACCACTCAGACTTTTGTCAGTATTATTCTTAAGCCAGAAGTTTGGTAATTTAAGACAATTTACTTTGCAATAGTATGTCACATTACTTATATTACATTGCCTTAAATTGTGCTGTGAGGGTTACGCCCATCAAGATCTAAAAATAGTTTTACTTATGAATATATATAAATATAGCAGTTACAGAGATGTGATCTTTCGATGTGTCTGTTTGATCGTATAAGCTTCTCTCAACTTCACTCTTTTCCTCCTATGTCGTAAAAGTTTAGCGGTTGGAGCGCCACCTTTACTGGTCGATTTTCACATAGTTTCTCTGTTTCTCCGCTAAAAGGATCACAGGAATTCGCAGGCTAGCTTCCGCCAGTCGTCTGTCCTCGTTTTGTGGCCGAAAGTTTTCCCTGAAGCAATATGATATTCCGACAAGTGTGAAAAATACGTTCTGTGAATATAAATCTTGAGAGCGCTTATTTTGAAGGGGATTATCGTTATTTCTTACACCGTAAGGTTTATTTCTAGTTTGAATATCATCTGAAATAACTGGTTTAAGTTATTTAAGTTTCTTTGCTTCAACAGATAAAAATTCATACCTATATTTTCTGAATTAGTATACTTAAAAATGTGTGTAATTGTGCCTTAACATTTATATGCGTAGGTGATGAGGAAATGACTAATTTAATTAATTTAGGGTTACAATAATGAGTTTTACGTCACGTTAAAGAAGAAATTAAAGAAGAAACAAATAGCACTCTTCACATGCAATTATAATTTTTAGTGTTCCGAGTTTTCAAAAATAATTTTCTTAACAGTTACCGAAAAAAAAAATTAATATATTTAATTCAGAAAATTTCTATACTAAAGTTCGAGAATATCAGAACTTGATGTATTTTAATAGGCTCGATAATCTTTCATTTCTTTAGCAGACACACAAATGTAAATAGCAGATGTGTTTAAAACTTTTGTAAAATTAAATATAATCTAACAAGTGTTTTACTTTGCGTTAGATAGTTCAATAAAAATATGTCGATAACTCGTACGAGTTAGTGTTAAATATGAAGGAGCTCCTTTAAGTACAAAAGCTTTAAGTAGTTGTTAGATAACTGCTAAAAGAAAAGTTGTGTTTAGCGAAAATATCTGTAGATTTTATTAGTAAAAAATGTGCCAGTGAATATATCTTAGATTTAGAAGCAGCATATTTTATGTTCATAGTTTCACAAATCATTCTTAATGCTTACAATTTTGAAAATGTACTGTTTGGTAAAGCACTGTAATAAATATTTTAGAGCAGAAACTTTGAGAAATGTAAGTGCAGAAAATACGTTGAGGGAAGTTCAAGTTATATCATATACACATATTAATAAACTAAACTGTATAGATATCCATGTTCTACCATGTTTTAGCATTTTAATGTATTGTTATGCATCTGAACTGAAAATATAGACTTTTAAAGCCTATTCTGCAAGAATAATAGCAAGTGAAATATAGATAGTAACTTTTATCCACGTACCCATTGCTTGCTTTGAAAGCATCTTGTTTTCATTATATATATACATTTTTGCTGATACATTAGTCTTCTGAACTAAAGAAAAAATTTACAAATTACTTAAAATAAAAAAAACTATAATAAGTACGAATGGAAACTATTTCTTTGAATATTAGAAAGTGTGAAATCTTTATTCTTTTCGTTGTTCGTTGTGTAAGCTTGAAACAATAATTTTCAACAGGTTGTTTTGACGAAAAACCTATTGTAAAGAATCATTCTGTGAATTAATTACTTTCATCGTAAGAGCTTCGTAATTGCTACAAGTATTTACAAAAATGTATGCGAAATGCGATTAACGTAGATGGTATGTAATTCAATTTGATTGTCAAGAGGAACAATTCCAATCAATGTATCCCTGAGATTTGTGACATTTTTATGATTTAAAATTCAAAATATGAACTGGTAACATCTGTTAACTATAATATAATTGTAATAATAATTTCTTATTAACTCTTAAACAACAGTGCATTTGTACAATCAGTGATTTTAATTGAACTGAAGAGTCAACACAGAGGAATATATCAATATGGAGGAAAACGAAACATACGTCTTCGATAATGAAACAATAGTGTTCCCAGATATAACCGTATTCGAATTCATAACCGAAGGTGTTATTTTGACATTTCTAGGTATTATGGGTGTTATAGGGAACGTTATTTCCCTCATTATACTCTCTAGGCCAGAAATGAGATCTTCGGTGAACTGCGGCTTACAAGGTCTCGCCTTTTTCGACACAATTGTACTCATATCTTCGGTGACAATGTTGGGTCTTCACAAGCTAGGATATAAAATGGTTATTCTGTACAAATATACGTTTGAAGTATTTCCCTTTGTAGTTATGGTGGCTTATCCTATTGGACTCATTGCACAGACTGGATCAGTCTGGACAACTGTTGGAGTGACTGTGGAAAGATACGTTGCAGTTTGCCATCCGCTGAAGGCTCGATTTCTTTGCACGTACAGAAGAGCTAGGGTGTTCAATTTACTGATAGTAATATTTGCTGTATGCTACAACATACCACGCTTTTGGGAAATTGATGTCCGTGAAATGTTAGATCCGATGACTAACACGAGCATGTACATTGCTCGCCCAAGTGAGTTCCGTATGAATAAGTTGTATTATAAAGTCTATTACATATGGCTTTATCTATTCGTTATGTACTTTATTCCATTTTTGACTCTAGCTGTGCTTAATATATTTATCTGGCGTGCAGTCCAGCATGCAAATAAGGACAGACAACGCTTGACTCGAAGGGAAGAGAAAGAAATAGGTTTGGCAATGATGCTTATTTGCGTAGTAGCCATTTTCTTCGTTTGCAATATATTAGCCCTTCTTATAAACATTCTAGAATGCTTCGATCTTGTAGTTCCAGCTCTTGTTCGTGTGTCTAATCTTCTGGTTACCTTCAACTCATCTATAAATTTCGTCATTTATTGTATTTTTGGTCAAAAGTTCAAGAAGATGTTTCTTCACATGTTTTGTGGATTTCGCCGTACTAAGAACCAAAGCTTTACAAGTACTCTACAGGTGACACATACTGAAACTTTGCGCAGCGTGGTTCCTCCGACAACAAGGGTAAAATCATTGTCACCAAACGGTACGATGCAATCCAGTAACTTGTAATCCGTTTGGAATTTTAACGAGGAGATCAGCTCTCGTCTTCTGAACAGCAAATTGTCCTGAAGATAGAGTAATGTGCCTCTTACGAAGGTAAGATTCATTTTACTTTTCTGTCTTAAACTAGGAGTTAATAACTTCAAGCAGTGAAAGCATTAAAAATAAATATTTCAATTTTAGATTTTAGATTTTGGTTTTGTCACTTCAGATTTATATAGTTTTTCAATACAGAATAGATTTTTTAAATAAAATAAATAGCTATAAAATGCATTGAAATTTAAAACAAAATATGTCTGGTAACTGGCATTTAGTACATGTATGAACGAGCTATGAGAAGAAGAACAATATATAACTTGCAGTAAAACAACTGCACATAATTTAGAGACGCTCAAGATAAATTCACGTAAACCTTTCGTGTAATATCTTGAGAATTTCATAAAAGTTTCCAGACAGTCTTTTCACTATTTTTAAAATCTCTTGTTTATTATTCGCTACTGATTTTATACGAAAGTGAACTACAAATGATTCGTCATTGTCTGCTGTATTTTAAAGTGAAAATATGACATTTATATAATACTGGCAACTAATTTAACACCTAAGGAGTGTCGGCAGTTTAACGATAGTGTCATGCTAATATGCAATGTAAGAATATCTTTTCTAAAATGATTTCATATTACTTTTTACTTCTAATAAAGCACAATTCGCGGAACGCATACAAAAGTAACCTGTTTAATATGCAAAATTTAAAGTTTTAAGTAGAAGTTGAAGAACTGAGGAAAACAGCACTGAATTGCTAAAATAATTTAATAATACTATTTAAAAATTCTATTATTTTTCGTTCTAATCCTTGAAAATTAACTATTAAGGATATAGTAATAAAAGAATTAAATCATAATTATATGCTACGTATTTAATTGCAAGAAGTTTGATAAAAATATTTACATATTTTAGCTACCTAAAATGCTCAATTTTTAAAATTTTCAAGAATTAAAGATAAATCAAATGAACCATAATGAAGAGACATTCATTTAAATCGTTGAAATTAAATTGATTACTTAAATGGAAAATGTTAGTGAAGTTAACGTTTCTACGAACTAGCAAACTTTATTTCAAGAGAACACAAGCGTTTTCTGAAGTTTATAAATACAGTAACTTTAATATTTGTAAATTTATATGTTAACGTGTTAGTAATAGGTTTTATTTATTCAATGAAGTTTTAAATATGTATTTACGCTGTCTTGATTATTAATTACGTAGAGTTGCGTTGGTAAAATATAATAAAATATGCAGGAAAACCCCAGGAACTACTAAAATGGAAAATTGTATGAATGATATTTTTTTAAATATATTTTCTAAATTCTTTTAAGATTTCAGAAAAGTTTACGTTAGGTTGTTTTCAAGAACTCATAAAGTGCATTTATTTTATGATTTATGGAAGAGTTTATATTCTAAATTTCTATTATTTTAATAATAATAACAGCTACTTCAATAAAAAAATGTTACTAAATTGTCTTTATTAACATAGCGAAATATTGTTAAAATGTTTTTTCTTTATTTTTCACATTATAGTATTCGAAGGTTTAGCAGAATTTTTTCAACTATATCCTTTTGTCAAACACGTATTGGGAAGAAGGTCTAAATGATTAAAGCAATAAAACAAAATAAAAATCTCACTTCGCAGAACACTAAAATGAAGGCGGGTGAAGGGATCAATAAGTAAGACAAAATTCTGTCTGGAGAAAAACTGCTTATTTATTGATTGCATAATTTCATTAAATAAATTTTATTCAATATGATGTGCTCTTTGAAGAAAAACATTTGTTTTTTGAAAAAGGTATTCCATAGTACTATGAGAATAACTCAAAACGTCAATACAATAATAAAAAAAATTCGAAAACTAAATTAATTATGAAAATACGATTTTTGTTTAATATATGTTTCAAACTGTTGTAATTAAGAACAACATAGATATAAAGATAATTTCAGTGAAAATTAAGTGTGTGTGTATTTAATTATGGCAAAGCACACGAGGGCTATCTGCCTAAGAGGAGGGATGCCTTTGTGGAGGACTTTCCTAAGGGAAACTGGCTCGTATACACTTTACACATGGGGAAAACCACGAAAACGCCCATGCAGCCAGCCCGTTCGCGGGATTCGAACCTCGGACCGAACTACCAGTGTTCAGCAACTTTACCGCTCGGCCGCTGGTGGGCCCCAGTGAAAATTAAGAATCAAATGATTACTCATTTCATACAGTTTAAATAATATGTATTATTATTTAAAATTTAAATGAATACCATACTCCTGAAAGATGAAGGAATAGTTCACCTAGCCAAATGATAAATTCATGATATATTACATAAAAAGTAAATAAGATACTTATTTTAAATCAAAATGTGATTTAACATTGTATATGAAAGAAAATGTAATTTGATTTATTAAAGATGCAGATGAAACTTGAAACATAATCAAAGTAAATTAGACATCATTCTTTGGATTAATGAATAAGTATTTTTTTCTAAAGTAAAAGTCTAATGTAAAAAAAGGGGACGAAATAATACCTATTTCAAAATCCTCTGAAAATCCACCTTGTATAAAAACAATGTTCATACATACAGATAGATATATAAGTATTTATGGATCAATAGATAGATATAGATGTAGATATGCATTAAGTAATCTTCATGGTTAGAATTAAAAAATCATTAAACAGGTTTATAAATGAAAACTCTTGCGCAGGGAGCAGATTTCTTAAAAGTAAGTTTAGGCAACGTATTCTTTTCCTATAGTAAACACTTATTTTCATTGAATGGGGAAAGAAAATATTTTATGAATAACCTTGGATATCCTTTAAAATATGCAGAATTATATCTGTAATCGAAACAGGTAAGTTTCAAGAATCTAATAATAAAATTACACATAAAAAATTAATCTTTCAGTTTTATATTAGAGACAAAGGGGTGTTTTTAACGTTTTGCGTGTTACATTTATTTTTTAAATATCATGTTCTTCGCACTTAAACCATAAAATTCAGTTCAACAGCAGTACAAATTAAAATGTGGGCTTCCAGATGCCTATATTCGAGTGGAGGACAAAGTTATTCAATATTTGATGCCTGTAGGTGCCGTTGTTTTTCACACTGCAAGACACATACATACATTCATAAAGATTCTTCATTATTTAGTTTCTTTAAATATAATGCAGAGCTGTAATATGTTTGGTGGCAACGCTGTTTTGAAAAGTGAAACGCTGTTTTATAGTGAATGACGCAAAACGCCAAAACGAAATTAATATCCCTTCTGGGCCAATGATACGGGTTCTCTTAAACCTTCCTATTCAGACAATGTTGAGACATGTAACCAAGACATATAATTCAGTATGGAAAAAGCGATAGCAAAAACAAGTTTCCATATTCCGTATTTAAAGATATTTTAAGACATTGTGCCCCCATTCTAGAAATGATAACTGGAGGCATAACAACGTAATCGCAAGCTAATAATAAATAATATTTCAAATTTGTCTTAACCATTCGCGTTTCGCATGTTTGAGTTTGCTGAGAGCTTGTACGTACTTTGAAGGTTTTGGAAAATTTGGTAAAAGTATTTATGGACTCTCATTTTAAAAGCTCGAATTTTAAATTTCTCCAAATTCCTTTCCAGTAACAGCATAATACATCTATCATCGCTTAATTATTTAATCAGCTCATAAAACAGAACATAATAGTCGAACTTTGGGAGATTTTAATATATGACTAGTATGAAATTATGAAAGAATATTTAAGAGGAGTTTCAAGAGGAGCTTTTTATATGATAATTAGGCTATTTTAACTTATAAGGTATTATTCCCGCCTTCTTAGCAAGCCTTCATGGTGTTGTGGTCTGCACGCTCACCGCATAATTGAGAGGTCCGCGGTTCGATTCCCGGTGAAGGCGCTGCATATTTTTCATCTCCTTTCCTGCTTCCAAAATACCTAATGTCTCAACAAACTCATTATCAAATTAAAATTAATTATATACCAAAATACGATTTATATGTCCTTTAATAAATAACATTATAATAAAATAATTAAATTGACAGCTACAGATATTACAGCTAGCAGAATATTTTTGAAAACTGTATGTAAATGAGATTTTAAAGGAGAATCTTCCAAGTAAAACTGTCCGGGCTTTGGCAGATTATGAAATAGAATGAAAATTAATAATTTTAAACTACAGTGCATTACATTTTGATTAGATATAGTTCAGTTTTTTAATATCTTCTTATTGCATTAAATGTAATCAGAGAATGAGTTTATTTTTATTTCACTGTTGTCATCTTTAATTTGTCTGTTCTTCTTTTATGGAATACTTATGATTTTTACCTTTATCATAAAATAGAGATTGTTTTAATATCGATAAATCATGGTACTTATTTCTTAATTTTATCATTTAGTAATTGAGAATTATGGTTTCGAGAGTTAAATGAAGACATTTTTACACAATTTCCCAAAATTTGTAAACCCATAGCTTTATAGAATCTTCATAATTATTTCTGAGTAACAAATCCTTACTCTCATTAAAAATGATATAAAGCTAGATAGAACTTTCCAAATATGGAACTCCAATAGTATAATTGTATTAAACTAATTACATTAACCAATATAATTGTTTAGAAGTCAGAGATTTCAGCTATCTGTCTTGCTTGTTCTTTTATCTTCTGAGCCAAGTAACTTAATATCTAGCAAACTAAATTTTTTCTTTTGCTTAAGTGCCATAAATACGTAAGTCAAACGATATTTTTAAGAAGCCATTGCTTATCTCTAACATTGGCTCTCCTTCTTAATACAAGCCGAATAATCCTGATCATATTATCTTAACTCTCTTTTCAAGCGAGAAGTTTTCTTTTTCAATAAAAAATATCAGCTACAGCCAGGAAATTGTAAGAGCAAAAATTTAATAATAATTTATTTTGAAGATTATTTTATCATATGTTAATAAAAAAGAGAGTCATTAAAACTTCCTCGCAACGGAAAGAAAAAAGCACGCTATGTATTTGATAAATATTATTTTAATATAATTTTAGTATAAAATAAAAGCAACAACACAGTGTGCTAAATTTAGAATTTACATGAAAATTACTTTTTTCCCCCTCTTTCGTTAAAAAAGTTGAATCTCACATTTTCGCTTGCAGAAATAAAGAATAAATGTTATTTTAACTTATAAATTAAGAAAATAAAATATAATAACTAATATAATAACGACGAACTAAATATAATTTTTGTACATTATTGCCGAAACCGTACATTTAGAAAATACTACAACCCAATTAACCGGACTTGCGAATATCCAGATTATTGTAGACCTAATTAGGATATTTGGATATTTAAAATTCTATCGTATTTTCTATAATAAAACATGAAGCTCTTGACTAAAAGAGGAGACTTCTGAGAAAACTGGTAATTTTTGCAATTATCATTTGTAGTTTATCAAATTAAAAAAAATCTGTCGTGGACACCACATGGCGAATTCCTTGTATGATCTATTAAATTATATACATTGTTGCTGCATTTCATATAAACTTTATTTTCTCTAGTTTCATTAGAGATATATTTCTCATTCAGTTAATGCAGTTCAAAGAAAAAATGCATCAAACTCAAAACATCTTCATTAAAAACTGCAAAATACAGAAAAATGCAAATTAATTATGATTAACAATTATGATAATTATGATTGACAATAAAATAACGCAATTATGCTTAAAACAATTTAAAAAAACAATTTATAAGCTGAATATTGGCGTTACCAAGCAAAAACAAACAATTTGGATAGAGGGAGAGAAGGCGGATTTTTCGATTCACAAAACTGAAAGTTTACCTTTGATCATACTCGGCAAAAAGATATTGAAAAGGTATAAACTAGCTTAATTCATTATTCCACTGAGTTTCAGACGTAAACTAGTTTCAGTCCGTTAGGCTTAACTCGCCACTTGATAATTCTACAACTATTGCCTACAGATTAACTAAAGACATAAAAATCATAACCGAAACATAAAAGACAGATAATTCAATCGCTTTTAAAGAAAAAAAATGCACGATATAACAACATATAAGAATTAAAATATTAAACTCACCGAGCCGGGTAATAGAGTGGGATATATATATATATACGTTTTTCTTTCCGTTGAATATATATATATATATGTGTGTGTGTGTGTGTGTGTATTGCAACGGAAAAGGGAGGTAAAGAACTATACATTATAGCAGTCCCATATACAAAATTTCAACGATATACGGTTATTCGTTCTTGAGTTATGAGAGATACATACATAGGTACGTGCGACCTTACGTACAAACGTGAAGTAAACTTTTTTCAGAATGCATTTTAAATCCAATTTACAATCCCTTTTTGGCAAAAAATGTCTTTTATTATATCCGTGCGTACAGATGTCATGCGAAACCATACTTCAAAGGGTTTCGGGAGCGGTTGATATGGATGTTTTCGTTGAAATGTGATACCCGAACTCTTTAGAGATTACATTTCTTTATTTACTTCGTACAAGCATGTAAAAATAAGCGAATTGTTAAATGCAATCAATACCTACTTAAAGCGAATTCAATTTTTCTCGATAATTAGTTGGCTGCACTGAGTGAAATGATATTATTTCTCAATTTGTGTGAGTAATCATTCAAATAATACGACCTTTTTATTTACAGGAATGTTGCTTCCTCCAGTCTTCAATACAAATTTGTTTTGGGCATAATTATACATTTGAAATAAGTCTTGTTCCATAAATTTGAACACTTTAAAAAATCTGTATGAATATGTTAGCCTACTCGAGAGCTATTTCTAGCTATAACCTTCTTACACAGGTGGATTTGTTTCCTGAAAGAATAAATTTTATCCCATATTTTCAGCAACAGATGTTACTACTATTATAAAACTACGAATAAAATGGAAAAAAATTACGCAACAGTTATTCTTTATATTTGAAAACATATAACTGCTATTAATAACGTATCGAGCAATCTATTTTGGGTTGTCAATTACTGATCGTAATTACAGTTCAATTACTGTCATTTACTGTTCGTCAATTACTGATTGATAAAGGTCTTGGATTTGAATACTTTTCCAATACTAATGCAAATCGATGAAAGTTCATAAACGTATCTTATAGTTTAAATACTCGCTTCCATGTTAAATCCTGAAGTGCAACCCAAAATTGTTTCATCAGTTTTCTGATTTCACATGATTTGTTTATGTCCAAATTTATGGGATTTTAGAAATTTCTAAATGAGTCTAAATTTAGGGGATAATTCGTAAGTAACAAAATGAAATTCATAATAAAACTTATAATATAGTTTAAAAACTCGCTTCCGTATTAAATCTTGACGTGCAAACCAAAATTGGTTCTCCAATTTTCTGACTTCACATAATTTGTTTATGTTCAGCTTGATGGGATTTATGGAATATTTAAATGAGTTCAAACGTATGGGATAACTCGTCGGTAATAATATATAACTATTGATTTGAAACAATACTCTGCAGGGGTCGCCATTCAAGATATATAAATTCTGCCATAAAATATTAAAACACTGCTCGTCTTGAATGGCAGATGAGCTTTAGTGATTAATATATTTCATTATTGAGATTAACTCTAAACTTCGCCTTAAATTTTAATAAATAATCCAATTCTTTTTTTTTTTTTTTTTTTTTTTTTTTTTCAGTCGGTTCAATAATAACCGAAGTCAGAAAGCTGTGCATCGCGTAATTCCTTCTTGTTAAAAGCGAAAATATTCTCATTACGAATGAATTTCGCCTTTTTTCATACCTGAAATTAGAGCCTAGGTTAGAAATCTAATTGTTAAAAAAAACTTGAACTATTTTTTTTCAATTATATATGGCATGATTTGAATGATGCTGGAATTAAAAACGAGAAATATGTCGAAAAGGTGAAAGAATAGTCAGTTGCCATCCCTAACTGCATAAACAAGGAAAAAATACCAAGCTATATTAAATAACAGTCGAATTCCGCTATGATGGTACTCCCGGACAGAAAGAACGAACGTTTCGTCCTAGGCTAAGTCCTATAAATTTAAATGGCATTTGACAGGTTTGCAGCCAACCTCCAAACTTATGAAAAATAGGATATAACGTACGTTGTGGATATCTTCGAATGAAATGCCATTTAATATTTTGTGTAATTGTTTTCAGAATTTCACCGAGCCTTAACTGATAATCTACTAACCTTTAAACTCATCCTTATATATGCAATAAATAAAGCGAAAATTACCTTAAAGGGGAGTCGGGACGCCCTCTACCGACCAATTTAAACTGGCTATTTTCAATGTAACTTGTGAGGTTTATCTATTTATTTTTAACTAACAGTTAATTTAAAATTGCATTACTTTCATATTACTCTCTTTTCACCCACGCTTTTCATACCAAAATGTAAATGAGATAGCGAACGTTTATTAAAATTCAGGTAGAAAGAGGTGCTATTTAAACAAGAGTTTCGGAAGTTTTTAGAGCATGTCTACGTTTTTCAAGTGTTGTGTCATGATTATTAGCGATTTGATTCAGTGGCGTTGACTGTTTCTAACCATTTTTCTTTGTCTCGCCGGTTTTCTACAAACCTGAGCGCCTTTCCTGCGCGTTAAATTATTCCGTGAGCTTTTAGGCTAATCTACAACATTTCAAATTATTCAACATTAGAGAATTAGACTTTGTAACCTTTTCTCGAAATCTGCTAGAGATACACATATAAAAATTTTTGTGTAACTAGAGTAACCTTTTTTGATTATACTGAGCATCTGAAAAATTTTATGTTTTAGAAAAATTTGTAGACTATTGGTATTGGGCCTTATGAAATCTAGCACTTTTTTCACACACACACACAAAAAAAAAAAAAAAAAAAAAAAGGATTTTCCCCTTAGTTTATTACAAAAAGCTCATTTAAGTAAACATTAACGGACATAATAAATAAACCATAAAAGATTCAATTTCTGTGAGCAGTTGTTTCTGAGAAAAGACTCATTGAGTATTAAAAAAAGTTACATTTGCAGAAAAATGCGTTTTTTATAAAAAAAATACTCATTTATGAAAACATTTGATAACAAATTAAAACTAGATTTTTACAGCTCTAATTTTCATAGAGATTGCACTATGACATTTTTTATAAAGACAAAAGTGTGGGGAATTTGAAAATGGAAAAAGAAACAAAATCACCATTTTTTTGAAGATATTTGGCTTCCAACACCCCTTAAGTTAGTTTTTTAATCATCACCAGATTCACAATACTCAACCCCACATCTATCTGCATTCTCAGAAAAGGTTATGCGAGAAAAGCAAAGCAACTATAATCCTCGAAAAAATTAGGGTATGTAATAACCTACTTTAGGAGGCCATTTTGTTGTACGAGCAATGACCATTGAGTTAAAGATGATGAATGGATTATGTCATTCCATTCAGCTTCCTCGATCGAGCTGTAAAACAAAGATCTGTTCAAGGTTGATGCTAGGATGCAAATTTTGAAATTTTCGCTGCTCAAGGAACTAAAATAGTCACTTATAAACAGATCTATAAATACTTATAAATATAGTTATAAATAGATATTGAGTTAAACAAATATCTGAGCGTGAAGTTATATAATTGATCCGTGTTTGGGGGAATTTTTTTTGTTACCGGTTTGATTTGTTCAAGTATTAAGATGCTTTAAAAATTATGCCTTCTAACTGGGGGGGGTGATTTGCAAGGTGGCTTTTAACATAGCTTTTGACATTTGATTTAAGGTCACACATGTCTTGGGGGAAAATGAATTCATTCGTAATGGACTTCAGGTAGGACAAATTAGGGACGAAATTATTATTTGTTTCTTAAATTCTACCAGATGAATGAGCCTCGCATATTCTTTGACTTAATTGTTTCAGGTCTCTTGAAATTCATTATTATACAGAGGCTTCACTATATACGTATTTACATAGCTTACTGTTGTAAAAATATAGCTTAGTTAAATACTTAGACTGTTATTAAATAGAAATTTCAGCAAGTCATTTTGATTAAACTTTACCATTTATTTTCTCGGTCAAATTTATAAATTTACTTTAAATTTATGCTAACTGTTGTATGAAATTTAAATATTTTAATTACTTAAAATATGTAAACTTACGACATGCATTTTTTATGTCTTTTCGGTTTTTGTGTTGCTCAAATCTGTCAACAATTTTTACCTTCACAAAAATATTCAAGGCTTTTTAATTATATGGGTTAACACTGCAACTTTCAAATTTAACGTTTTTACCGATTCCAAGAAAAATCCAAAGCATTTATTGTTCTCAGTAATCAATTAGGCGTCCTCAGAAGATTTAAAAGATTATTATTTAGAGAAATTATTAATCTCGGGAGCAAGCGATCTATTAAAACAAAACCATAACATTTTATGACTATAAAATTTTATAAAAAATCATTAAGGTACAAGTATTCATGCTACGTATATTTACAATGAAATTCTGGCATAGCATTATTTGTTTTGCAAACTATCACTGCTGTTTTCACCTCCTCATTATCCCTCCCCCTCCAATGGCGATTATTAACCGTCCATAGACATTGGCCACCATTAAAGACCGAAAGCAGTAGTCAATTTATTATGAAGGCACCTAACAGGTGAGCCATCATTGTCTCCTATAAAGGAACGGATAAATTACATTCATGCATTATCAGGATTCGAACCCATGCCCTTCGGTACGGCAGTCAGAGTCACTAACCACATTCCCGTCTGGGAGCCCCTCATTTAACTATAATATTTTATATTTTATGACTTGTATTTTTAATTCTTGGGAAACTGTATCTTAAACTAGAAAACCTATTGTATCTTACTTAGCTTTAAATTGTTTCAAATGTTAAATAACAATTTCCACATTAAGATCAAATTTCAGGTTTCTTATAAATCGTATGATATTTTTATAATTAAATTTTAAATATCTATTTTGCTTCAAGTATCGAAAGTTTAATGGTAAGTACATCACTGTGTTAGACTATAAACATTTAATTTTCTTATTTTTATTTTTTTTTTAGCCAAAGGGGCGTTAGCACAGAAGCGTTATTACTCTCGAAACTCCATTTTGCGCGGAATCATTGAAAGCGTTGCATCACTTTCAAATTTCCCTGTATTATTGCCCTGTATTATATTTAAAGAAATTAAATAATGGTGAATCTGCATTAATATATGTATGTTTCTCTCATCGTAAAAAAAAAAAAAAAGACCTAGAGCCTTCAGATTCCGAATAACATAGTCCTCCAATCGAATACGAGGACCTGCAAGCCCGAATTTTGAGTTTCGTATTTGTTTATATATTAGTAGTATATGCTCTATTTGAAAATTTGACCTACAGAGAAAATATAAAGCATTAGACATATTTGCAGAAATATCTCTACCCTTAGTGCTAAAACACTTTCTGCAGCGTTCTGCATGTTGTTTAAAAAATTTCATACCTGGAAATATATTATTCTGTTAAAAAGTTTTATGAAAAAGAACCATACAACAAGCATCAACTAACAATAATTAAATTTATCCGTTCGAGAATTTAACGTTCTTTGTGAAGAGGAAAGAAAATAACATCATTCATTCGGAACAGCGTAATTCGTGTTGCAGTGCAAATGGAGTAAAGCAATGTTCTGATTCTTGAGGAATGCATTTTGAGCAAAAGCTGTCCGAGCACTGAAGTTAGGATTCCTTTGATTAAAAGCTGATCCTTTTATGCCCCGTTTATCCCAAAGTTGTTTTTTCTCGCTTATCAAGATGACTAGGGTCAATGTTTCCAAACAATTACGGGAGTCCAAAACAACGTGATAGGCACTTCGTGACGATTAACATATAAACCTATTCTACCAATTCCTTAAGAAATGTCAGAAGCACTGGATTACATGTGTACTTTCCAATTAATGCTACAAAGGTGAGTAGACAGTAATTTCTGCACTGCAAATAAAACTGCCCTAGAAGCACTTTTGGAAAACATAATAAGATATACCTAATACCAACATCCGCCATGTATACCTATGTATTTATATATTTTCACAATTATCTAACCATCTCTGCCTCTCTCTCTAATGTTTATGACATCACAGAGGCTCAGTCTCTTTTAGTTATAGTTCAGTTATTTTATTCTCCCGAGTTTATTTTTCGTATTATATTTATTGGATTAATTTTATTATTTTGAGATAATATTTCTGCCCATTATTTAGGTATAGACTACCCATTCGTGTTTTTTATTCATTTAGTCGCGGAATAGGTGGTTTCGAGATTGGAACTATTTCTTGATGAATTGCATGGTTTATTAGTTTCGTGTAATATTCTAGTTCGTTTGCTATTTTTTACACTTTCTGGACCTTGTATTCATCACGCAGATTTAATTCTTAATAAATTTGTGATATACATATATGTATATTAGATATAAAACAGGAAAGACAAACTCGTATACAGACCTTATTATCAATTTTATTTGATAATTTATGCTATTATCAAAATAATTTATGCTTTATTTGATAATTATTGCTATGAGTGCATACCCTCTTCACGACTCCATATTGCATCATTTTTGAGTCATCATTTGTCTGCAGTGAGAAAGCTTTTGCTTACTGTTCATGATTGAACAAAACTGTTCATGATTGTTCATGATTGAAACAAAAGATTAACCTCAGATTAACCCTCAACTCCAGACGATCATGGGTGTGATAAACTTGAGAAAAGACTGAGATTACATAAACAGTAATCTCAATCATGATTGAGTTTATTGTTCATGATTGAAAAAAAAAAAGTTCAGGCTTTTAAATAGTGCCACCTACTTACTACGCATCACTTTCTCGCCTACTGGCGCCTACCTAAGCTCATTCGCCTTTCTACAGTTTTTCACCTATTCTGCTAAGAATATAACATTTTTTATATAAAACTGTGGATTGCAGATTTCACCCATTGTGCTTTGTGATGTCTGCAGAATGTGCTTCTAAAGAATTGCTTACATCCTGAAAATAAATGGAATATTTAATCTTCATGATGGCTACAGTTGATTGCCGAGAGAGAGAGGGAGAAAGAGTTTCAAAAAACCTTAAGAATAAATTTTAGCTACAAAAAGAGCAACTATATATATATAAACTAGGTACTGGATGAATGTTTCGTTTTCCCCTTCCCGAGTGTCAAATTATAATGATCTGCCTTCTTCCCATCCAAAGACTGATCCATTCGAAAGTCGCTAGTGATGATGCCTGAACCTTAGACCTGATGATGCAGTCGTGAATATGGCAAGGAACACGAGGAACCCATTTCAGCGAAGATGCTGCTAATTATCATAAGACATGTGGCCCCGATTACGTCTGGAGTTGAGGGTTAATCTGAGAAGATGGCAGACGAGAGAGGTTAAATAGGTGTGATCATTGTAACTTAGCTGAAATTTATTCACGTAGTTTGTGAGACATCCATTGCCACTATGGCTCTAAAATCCCATAGATAAAAGTCATCAAATAAGAAGTAAAGCCATATCAAAGCTCGAGAGCATATGCAGATCATATATATCAAACATTCACTAAATAAAATAAATAAATAAAATGAATACAAAAAAAAAGGAAAAAAATCTTAAAGGGTTTGTATTTTAAACATCATCCAAAGAGATTTGTTAGCGTTTTTTACTCTTACTCTGAGCTCGCAGTTTTTAAAAGCATCGTAGCAGCATATATTTAGAATTCCCGACGCAGTGTGAAGTTTCGCCACACATTTTTTCTATTTTTTTTTCAGTCTTTTATATAGTTTATCACATCAATGTTCTGTTTTCATAGTAAGATGGTATTCAAAACAACTCTTTTGTATTTTGAGTGTAAATTTTATTTATTTAGTGTTAATTTTATTTATTAAATATTAAAGCCTATCGCACTAATTCTATTCTAAGTATTATTGCTCTTTGCACAATCTTTACAGTAATTAATTTTCTTTACAGTTACGCGACATAAAATTCAATTTAATAGCAAAGTCACAAAATATTTAAAAACAGCATATCTGTAGAATTTCTTATCTACATTCCGTCGCGCTGGAGATGAAAATGCATTATCTCGTTCAGTCTTCCCACAACTCGCTTTCAAACCATTGTAATCATTATATCGAAGTCAGATACCTGAAGAAAGCGTAAATGATTATAATTGTCTGCGCTTCATTATCATGGATGTGATACCGTTCCACCCCTTGCTATGTTCTTTGAACACAGTTTTTGGTGAGAAGAAATTTAAATATTGATGAGCTCCACAATCCCGAGCAAAGCTTGACCCACAAATATCCCAATTTAAGTAAAAATATCTTATTTCCAATAAAGAAATTCCTTAGTAATATTTGCATAAAAAAAAGAACAAATTCTAAAAAACTGGAGAAAAATTATAAATTTACGCATGCTTACATACTGACAGCCCAGAAGGTAAGGATTGAATTATTATCAGCATATTGTTATAAATAATAATATAATTTATTATCCTTCTCTTATTAGCATGATTTCAGTTATTTTTCAAATCAATGAGTAAGTAGAGTTTCGGTGTAACCAATCGAAAACAAATGTGTGCCGAAAAAACGAAAAAAAATGTTTTGTACTAGTCTGAATGTAAAATACTATCAAGAGGTGTACGAGAATACAGATATATATATATATATATATATATGCTATTTTTCAATACCTTTCGTCTATTTGCAAAGCTGTTAAAAGTTTTTCACCGAACTCCTTTCTAGCTTCTATTGTAAGTGGTTGAATCAAAAAATGCAAGTAGTTTTCATGGAATTGAAAATAAAAGATTAAAGAAAACCCATATAACATATTGAAAGGACCAGACATAAGTATAAGTATAAAGAAGTCTGCTGAAATAAGGGAAGAGCAACTTGATGGTCTACGGTTTTGTGAATATTTTCGAAACGCATCAAATGCCGCAAGTAAGTCATAAGGAACACAACTTCTTTGTAGGAATTTTCAATACTCAGATAACTGAATAATTTATTTTTTATATGTGCAAAATTGTTAGTGAGTATTATACCGATATGAAGCAGTATACTAAATTAACTCTTTTTTACTTCCTTATATGAACTAAAGGAAGTATTGTAATCGCGAAAAATTTCGAGTACCTATTTGAACGAAAGTATCCATTTTGACTACTCTCGAATCTATTTGAAAGATTTTTTTTTCGAGACATTTGTACGTAAGGACTGAATAAAGAACTCTTCTTTTCCAAAACATATTATAAAATGCAATTAAAATTGACACAGAAGAGATTTTTGACACCTGTACGTATGTGTCAAAAAACGAGTAGCCTCAGACCATGGAAATTTAAGTGGTACTAAGCCTAACGTCGCCGCTATTTGTTTACATTTGATATTTTAAGTAGAATAGTGAATTAAGTCATTTATGCACCAATTTATGCACCAATTAACTCTTTTGCCGAGTGGGACAAAATGTATACTTTCAATTATGTGCACCAAAAAAAAGCTGTTTTCCTGCCAGCTGATCGAACTGCTTGCTTTTGCGTAGAAACTCTAATTTTAACTCTATTTTTTTTTAAAATATTTTAACTGTATTTTTTTTATATATATTTTCCTGCATTTGACAATTTTTAACGAAGATGCTTTGACTTTTTATGTATTTATGCCTTGCCGAGAAGTGAGAACTGGGTTAATTGAATGCAACACATATCTCTAATGAAATTTGACGAAATGATTTTAAATGATATGCAGGCAAATATGCATATAATTTAATAGGCCATTACAGAAAGTCAATTTTGTGTCTACTCAAAAAAAAAAAAAAAAAAAAAAAAAAAAAAACCGCAGGAAATGAATAAGTCAAAATAATATTTAACATTACGTAGAATTCCACCTTAGGCTGCCAACGTTTTCACTAAAAATTCCGTGCTATTCTTGGGAGCGAAGTAAGTTCTTTTTTAGGTAGTTAGACCTTATCGCAATCACCTTGGCACAGTCTGGCAAATTTAACGAAACAAAAACAACAATTACTTTTATAGTAAAAAATATATATTACATGCATACATATTTTACGTTGCAAGTACGTATTCATTCCAAAAGACAAACAGCAAACCTATTTACAAACGGGTTTTGTTTTGTTGAGAAAGGATTCGAAGCATTGTTTCTTTATTGATTTTTCGCCCATATATTGTACTCCTGCAGAAATTTCACTTCTATTTCTTGTATCAAAGGAAAATACCACAAGCACAAATTTTAAAATCGAGTCTAAGAAACAAATAATCATAATTATTCCATAAAAGCTGTTGGTACTTGGAATACAACAAAAGGAATGCATAAGAAAATGGCGATGTTAGAAAGTGAATATTTGCTAAGCTCATGGTTGCTTAGATAATTATTACGTACCTGGTTACCAGAGTTTGGCGTATTTTGATAACTTTGACGATTTCTACTGAGGTGCTTGCTTTAATACGTAAATACTTTTTTCTAATTACCGGAATAAAAATATTCTACACTATTTTTAATGCATTTCTTAAAAGAAATAAAACAATTAGTGATCACAATTTTGGTTGTGGCAAAGAATATTCGGGTTATTTGCTTAATTAATCAGCCCTCTCGCCGGTTGTAGGATCCGAAACAAACTATTAGGACTCAGCTGTCTTACTTACATGGCCGCAAATGTGACAATAAAAAATAAAACAGGGTCTGTAATTTATATAAAGGTGTAGTAAGACTTTAAGGGGTTAGTAATTATTTTGCATTTTTTATCTGGCAACACCCAGTGGTAACGCGATGACTCGATTTAGAAGTGCTGAAGTTGAATCGGAAGCGAAACAAAATTTAGCCACGGGATTAGGATTAGGATTATTCAATTATGGCAAAGAACACGAGGGCTAACTGCCTAAAGAGACGGATGCCTTCGTTGATGAGTTTCTAAGAGAAAGTGGCTCGTATACACGTTACACATGGGAAAAATCACGAAAACGCTCATGCAGCCAGCCCGTTCGCGGGATTCCAAACTCGGACCGAACTACCAGTGTTCAGCGTCTTTACCGCTCGGCCGGTGGTGGGCAAATTTAGCCATGAATGAAGGCCTTTTTCAAAGACCCATCCATGTGTTAAATTATGCTTTTCATCTGAATGTGTTTACACATTGGGCGTATTCGAGAAGTCCAGGTTCGAGTCCCGTATGGGCAATACTCATTTTTCACATGTCCAGCATCAAAAAAACATATTGACTCTACAAGTGGCGCCCGAAGAAAAGGTACTAGATGTTAATTCGTGACCACGAGGTTTTGGTGATTGGATCCTCTCATCCCCAGTCACCATTTAAAAGGGGGAGTATATAAGGCATTTTCTTCCCCTTTTCCGCATGCTTTCGTAGTGTAAGTGGTAGCCTACTCGGCGTGTATTCGAGCGATCCAAGGTTCGAGTCTTGGCGAGGGCATTGCGCATTTTACACGTCTCCTGCTTCAAAAAACCCTAATAACCCTACATAGTTATGTTACTTAATGTATTTCTACAGGAAACATTTCCAGACATTCTATGAAAGGTAAATTTTTATATAAGTATATTGGCGACGCTATAAGGTTGTTCTTGCTCTTTGAACGAATGAGAGTTCTGTAATTTATATAATATATAATATATACGTTATTTTACGGTGTATAACGTCTGTAATATCAAACTTAATTTTTTAATTTTTATGTATATTCGACATATAACGCGCACCCAATTCTTTACGAAGAAACCTAAAAGATAGATGTGCAATGCTCTTATCGTTTGAGGTCACTTTTTCAAACATCTGTCCTAAATTTTGGAACAATGGTAAACCGCATTGATAAGCGATTAGAAGTACTGTATGTGCTTGGGTTAAATGCTTGAGGGAGTAAACATTCCGGCAAAGAGGGTGAGTGTCCAAAAGAATGCTAGTGTAGAGCACTTCGAAACTGAATGAATTCGGGTTATTAGGAGTTAAATGTTTTCTCTTTCTGTAGTCATTTAAAGATGAGACTTTGAAGTTAATGCTAAATTTTGTAACATACATAAATTTACTTATTAACATGCATAATTTTGGCAATTGTCAAGGATAACAATTTTTTTATAATTTCTTAATCAATTATCATATCATTTAGATACTTAGAATCACACTATACTTATCAAATACACCACAATCCAATGATAGATTATTGAAATTTACTTCTGATTTAAATATAATACATATGTCTTAAAATTATTTAAATGTCAAAATTTAATTTAAGTCACATATGCAGCAAATAATAATAGATCACACATTTCCTCTCAAGTTCACAACGTGAATTGAAAAAATAAATTATGCTTCTTTAATTATTTCAAGTATTCAGGTTCTCAACCTTATTTTTTTTTTAAATTTTAATTTTTATTTATTTTTTTAATTTTTTTTTGGGGGGGGGGGAACGTCACCGCCAAAAATGACTGTAAAATAGATTTTAAATGGATTCAAAAGATATTTTTTTTCTTGACGTCTGTATGTAGGTATGTAAGTATGTATTTCGCATAACTCAAGAACGAGTAGGCAAGAAAGTTGAAATTTGCTGTATGAGACTGCTATAACATATAGTTGTGCACTTCCCTGTTTCGCTGCAATTGGCTGCACCAGTCGTATGTCAACTGGCTAGATAAGCTTAGTTCTTTTTTTATTCTTATATGTTGGTAAATTGTGTAATTTTTGTTTTAAAAGTGATTTAATTATGTAGTTTTTATGTTCCGGTTAAGGTTTATATCACTTTAGCTAATCTACATGCAATAGTTGTAGAATATCAAGAATTCAAAACTTAAAGTGGAGAGCCTAAAGATCCGCCATTTGCTTAGTTCTGAAAGTCAGTAGAACAGTGAATATCTGCACCTTCAGTGTCCTTTTGCCGAATTGGACCAAAAGAAAACTTTCAATTCTGTGCATCGAAAAATCGGTCTTCCTTAATTTGCATTTTAACAATGTGTAATATGTTCACTGATAATATAAACTGCCAGAATAACATTCAGTTTCGAGAACAGAAAAATCTGTCTTCTTGTCCGCTGGCCGAATTGCTTGTTTTTGCGTAGAAATGCTAATTTTTATTGTAAAAATTTACATAGTTATTTTCTCCCTCCTTTATGTATGCTTTCGTTGTGTAACGGTAGCACACTTCACACGTATTCGAGTCCCAGCGAGGACATTGCTCATTTTCGTATGTCCTGCTTAAAAAACCTAATGATTTTTTAACTGTTTTAACTGTATTTCATGTTTTGTTTTTCTGCATTTTATAACTTTTAATGAAGCTGTTTTGAGTTTTTCTGAATTTTTGCTTTGCCGTGAAGTGAGAATTGAATTAATTGAATGAGAAATATATCTCTAATGAAATTCGAGGAAATAAGTTTAAATGAAACGCAGCAAAAATGTGTTGAGTTTAATAGGCTATACAAGGTAGTTATGTGGAGTCTACACCAGATTTTTAAATATAATTTTAAATCTTATTCTCCCATATTTTTTGTATCAAAAGCATACATATTTTGATTTAACAAATTAATAATAATTATTAAAATTTTATTTTCGCTATTTGTTTCTTACGCAAATGTTTATGATCAATTAATTTTTACTAAAGCATTATGCGTGGAATTCAATGTTCGAAGCGCTATGGTTGAGTTGCTAAATATTAAATCATTAAGACCAGATTATTCTTAATTAGCTAAACTTTAAACTTAATCCCTCAATTAAACGCATTTATCAAAAATAGCTTTGCGATAACTATTCTAACTTTGTGAAATGCAAATTTTACACGAAGAAAAGCGAATGATGTATTATAAAAAGGAATTGCTAATTAGCAAATTCGCACCTTAAACAATACTTACATCTCTAGCTCAAGACTTTATGCCCGATTTTTAGTGAATTGTGTGGTAAGTATTTCAACTAGAACTCAATGCTTCGATAGTAAATTCTGAACGGAAATAGATGAACAATTATTATTAAAATTAACGCGCTGTATCTCAAGTGATTAATGAGGAATTCAACCATTAAAAATGATATGGCGAAAATTACATTTTGTGTAGCGAAATTCATATAAGATTTCTTATATATTCTGCTTGAAATCTTTGGATAACTAATTGATGGAGTAAAAATTCACGAAGGACGCTTGGCTAAGGAAGGAATATTTTCGTGAAGAACATTCTAAGGAAAACTGGTTCGTTTTTATTTCTTTGTACGAAGTAAAGGATGTACTGTAATCGCGAAAATTTTCGGGTATCATAGTTCGACGAAAATATCCATTTTGACCGCTATCGAATGCAATTTAAGGATGTTTTTGCGTGACATCTGTACGTAAGGTTAGAACAAAGCACTCTATTTTTCCAAAAAGGGTTGGAAAAAGGATTTAAAATTGATTCAGAAGAGATTTTTTCGTGACCTCTATGCGTATGTACGTATGTATGTATCTCGCATAATTCAAAATCGATAACATCAAGACGCTCAGATGTTATATATATGACTGCTATAGCATGTAGTCGTGCACCTCCCTTTTTGGATGCGATCGGTTGCACCAAAAGTATATATACATTTATATATATACACTCTGTTACTCGGCTCCTTGAGCTCAGTTGTTTATTCTTATATGTTAGTAAATTGTGCATTTTGTGCTTTAAAAATGGTTGGTTGGTTTGGTTGGTTTATTTAATTATGGCAAAGCACACTAGGGCTATTTGCCTAAGGGAAAGGATGCCTTCGTGGAGTACTTTCTAAGGAAAACCGGCTCGTATACACGTTACACATGGGAAAAACCACGAAAACGCCCATGCAGCCAGCCCGTTCGCGGGATTCGAACCTCGGACCGAACTACCAGGGTTCAGTGACTCGGCCGCTAGTGGCGCTTTAAAAAATGATTAATTATATTGTTTTTATCTTCTGATTAAGGTTTTTATGTGCTTAGTTAATCTGCATGCAGTAGTTGGAAGATTATCAACAATTTAAAAAGTGTTTAAATGGGCGTAATTTTTAACCGTAGCAACCATATTTGTTTACACTTGAAACTTAGCAGAATAGTTAATTAAGTCAGTTTCTGCGCCTTCAGGGCCTTTTTTGCCAAGTGGGACCAAACGCAAACATTTTTTGTGCACCGAAAAATCTGCCCTCCTGCGCGCTGGCCGAATTGCTTGTTTTTGAGTAGAAACTCTAATTTTAGTTATAAAAATGGTTTTAAATTCCTTAAACTGTATTAGGTGTTTTATATTATCCAATCTTTAATAAAGTTATTTTGAAGTTTTATTTATTTTTGCCCTGTCGCGAAGTGAGAAATGAATTATTTGAATGAGAAATACATCTCTAATAAAATTCGAGGAAATAAGTTTAATGGAAATGCAGAAAAATTGCTCGCATTTTAATATACCGTACTAGAAAGATCATGTGGTGTACATATCAGATTTTTAATTTATTGCAAAATTTAAAAAAAAAAAAAAAAAACCTTTCCCTGAGATTTAAATCCGGTTCGAGGTTTTAGTGTCAAACTGCTTGCATCTGGTAGTTTGGTTTTAAGATGACAAAATAGAAATGAATTATATTGTTACTAGATAATGACTCACTGTTAAAATTATACAAAACGGAAAATAACATGCGTTTTGACTAAACCATTATGTAATCAATAACCGTATCTAGTATTTATAGCCAAAGCCATCAATTCAATTTGTGTCAAAATATATCCAAGCGTACTAATTCAAGAAAGAAGTAAGTGGGAAGTAGCCAATCCTATGCATGAAAACTCAAACTAGTAAACAAAGCTACGTTTCAAAACGCGAAGGACCATTTCGTGCCAGTCATAACTGTGATTCAATATGAATATTGTTCTTATTGTAGAAAATCACAGTTTTCATCGGGATGGCAATTTCCAAATAGGTCTGCTTTATCTCCAAAAGATCGCTACTCTGCTAGATGATTATCTGCTGGCAATATAATGATTCCAGTACGCAGTCCGTGAGTTAGACATTCATTAAATATGAACAACCCTTATCTCTCACATTCTCTTTTTTTATTGCAGGCAACAGACATTTTAGGCTTTGGCTGCTACAAAGGCCAGAAGCGGTGTTCATTTTATTATGGAGGCATCTTATAAACGACCACCCTTACTTCTCATGAAGAGACAGAAAATTTACATTTATGCCTTTTCCGGGATTCGAACACTGACCCTTTGGTACGGCATTCAGACTCACTTTCTTCTTTTTCACCATCGACGGAACAGCTGGCCCACTGTGTAAGGTACTTTTAACCCTTTGCGGCACAGTGTGTCCGGTCTGGACACACCTAAAAATTTCCTTTTCTACGCACAGAAAAAAGGATTTGTAAGTTACTATAGGTTACTCTGAACCTTCTTTATTTATAGTAGATGGCAGCTGAACACAAACCAATCCATATATTTTAGCCATGTTTAGTTTTTTAAGACCCTCATTTTTCAAAGAAATCTTCCAATTTTTTTAGGGTATAAAAGGATTTGTCTGAAAAGAAATTTATAGTTATTTTTTGCTGTATGCTAATCTCCTTATTATATATTAGTTTTAAATTTTTACCTTGAAATCTTGCCTAAAATCAAACGGCGAACTCCAGGTGTGCCCAGATCGGGCTCACCGATAATCTAGGATAACTAAGAGTCTGTATTCTTTGTTTCTCCGCATCTCATCGGTCAGGTCATTGACAACAATGCTCGTTTCAGCACTCTTTTCGGAGCTCTATTCAATCAGTGTGCCACTTTGGGCACACAGAATTAAAACGATAAGTGCTATCTTCACAAAATTTTACTTGTGCACTCCTGTAGGCCTAATTAGACTGCCTACCTTTTTTTTTAAATCAAAAATCAAACTTTAAAAGGTAGCGTGCTGGAAAGTGTTTAGCCTGCTGGATACCATCAATTAAAAGTAAATAAATAAATAAATATAAATAAAGAGCTTAGTACTGTGTCCTCCAGGAATTGATTACATTTAGAGCTTAGTGCTGTGTGCTAAAAGTAAGGAAAATCCAGAATCCAGTCAAACTCACTAACCACCCTACCGTCTTAGTGACCTACTACTCTGATCTAACTTTTCTGTTTCTACAGTGAGACTTTCAGGCATACAAAATGTTATGAATGTAATGTCCCACTTTCGAAAAATAAGTTGCGTTTTGGAAATTCTACAATCCCAATTAAAGTCCCAGGGACTTTAATCATTTATGTAATCATCTAAATAATCTAAATAATTCATCTAAATAATCGACGCATAATTCGTCGGTGACAAGTTCAAAGTACAAATTCTTTAGTGCACAAGCCAGTGGAGACAATGCTTTATTAAGTTAGTCAAAACAAGTCACACGTTGAATTCTAGGTAATCTTTCCGTTTGACACTTTCTATGGCACGGTGAATAGTAAATATGGCACATTAGTTTCACCAAAGCAGTCAGTAGATGATCTTCATTGTCCAACAGCTTACGAACTTAAAAGTCGTAACTTCTTTTTTTCAAACCTTCTACATGTTTCATTCGTAGACCTTCTATTTGTATATTATCCCTGATATCTGATATCTGATATCGATACTTACATTACATTCTATTAGAAATTCTTTTGTCAGGGTTCTTAAGAAGAAATGTCTAAGGTATTATAATTGCATTCACGGTTCTGAAATATATAAACACTTCAAATAATGTTTTTATAATTTTATATCGTATCTCCTTGTTGCAAACTTTTCATTTTTGATTATTCAAGGGGAAGTGAAGAAATTATCAATTTGTGTTTTTATTTCTTAATTTATGTACAGATATAAATGTGTGACAGTGTCTCAATGTATATGTGTACGTGTGTGAAAACCATTATTTTAGACTTGTTAAATTTTATCAAATATTCTTTACAAAATAATGGAATTTAAAGCAAATAAAATGTGTTACTTAATTAAATATCAGTTCAGAAGTGGATTCAATTAATAATCAAACTTAAATCCAAAACATGTTACGCTTATTGTTTTAATTTTATGCTGTTACAGTTGCTTTAAAATACGAAAACGATGAGGAAACGTTTAATAAAAGAAATGAGGCATTGTATACCATTTAAAACTCATCAATTAAATTTTTTTTTAAATTTAGAAGTAAAAATTAAATTATAAAAAATGTTTTTTATAAATTATTTCTACTTTAAAGTTGAAAGAATACCACGATACCCAAGGTGGTAATTCTAAAATAACAGATTTAAAAGCTGTAGTGGTGGTTTCGTTTAGTGTTTGAAACCACGGCTAACACGAGAACACTATAGCTGATTGTGTAACTTTATTTAAAATGTGCTTCTGCATATGTTTTATAATCAGCCACTTATTCTTTTCTCTGTTACAATAAAATTTACTTTCATACAAATGAGAAGTTTTATATTTTAACATAAGCACAGCTTTTTTTTTCAAGTATCAGCGGGTAGCCAAATGAGAAGTTTATTTATTATCAAACAGAACGATTAATAAATCAATATTTTTTTAGCAAGATAGTACGAAGAAGTAAATTCGGAATCACAATTCAATTATTTATCCCTGTGACTGATTAAAAACTAACATGATTCAGAAGTCAAACAACAAAAATCAGCGTTTTATTTTATATTTTCAAAATATAACGCTGATTTTTGTTGTTTGACTTCTGAAATAGTATTTATTCGGCGTGTTATTGTGTCTTAACTGACATGATGTTTAAATCCGAATATCTGTCCAAAACCCCTCGTGCAAAAGCAAACGAATACATGCTCCTTTCGCTATTTACATTTTTTTTTCTTTTTAAACTATTATTATGTCAGAAATCTTTTCTGAATATTTGGTATTTCAAGGCATTTTTGGTATTTCATAAATAATCATATCTTTAATTCCAGAATCTTTTATTCGCTTTGCTTGTAACAAAACTAAAAATGCACTGCGTTTCAGCCGTGTTAATTTAATTTTAACAAAATAAAATTAGACATTTATAGAAGGCTCTGTTTAGCCCTTAAGCAGGCGCCCTGGTCTCGCGTGATCGTTTCTTATGCATTATAATTCCACGTAGCTCAAATAAAAACTAATTTTTATTATTCTTTTGCTGAAAAATTTAAAGCTTCCACATCTATTCTTGTTTTCCTCTCCGATCCATAACCTAAAAGAACGAAACTTTTCTTCAAGAAGATTATGCGTATCTGACACACATGTTCTGTTAAAAATGTGGTTTGGATGTACTTATCATCATCAGGATTATCTAGATGACCTCAATCTACCGCTGATCGTTTTTCTGTACTCGGAAATCTTTTATCTACCTCCTGGGGACAATATGGAACACATGTGAGAACCTTGCCTACATAGAAGAACCTTTAATGCTTTACAAAACGTGCAAAGCGCTCTATAAAGCTTGGACCAATCGAGGACATGCAACACTTGATAGCCCTTTTGAGACGAAACGCAGATGAATAGCCCTCATGAGTTGCTGGAAATACATTCTTATCTTCAATATTGTACTCCATTCTTTTTAGCTTTAGAAGTACAGTAGTTAGGAAGCAATCACTAGACTCACATCAAATGGCGAACTAATATGCGCCAGAGGAAACGTCCATGTCTTTTGCAAGGAGTTTAGAATCTCTGTATTTAATAGAAGGATGGGCAATAGAGTGGATTACATATAGTGACCGCTGCCGGCAAGAGTGAAATGGAGCTTCATTGGTTTAAGTAAAAATTTTAACTCTTATTATGGATGCGCATTATTTCTTTTTTGTTAGCCCAGAAGAGCTATTAATTTCGTTTCGGCATTTTGCGATGGAAACTTTAAATATCCGTTTCCCTTTTCAAATTGCTGCCACCAAATGTTATCACCATGCTTTATATTTAAAGAAATTAAATAATGAAGCATCTGCATAAATGTATGTATCTTTCTCGCACTGTAATAAAACAATTGTACCTAGAGCCATCAAATTTGAAATTTTTTTTGTTTCCGATTTCATATTTAGTAATACTTTTACGAATTTGTAATTAACAAACTCAACGATTTCAAAGCAAGTAATTGCAACACTGTACGGAAAAATAAAAATTTTTTTCTCCAGCACTCTAGGCTGTGTATCGGAAATTCTAAAGATATGCTCATTTTAAAAATATTTTTTGATATTGCTGTTAAATTGAATTGAATGCTTTAAGTGCGAAGAACATAATATTTAATAAATATATTTAACACAGAGAACATTAAATAAACGTCTCTTTGGACGTAATTTAAAATCTGAAAAGCTTTCATGTTTTTTTTTTATTTCATCTCACTTCGTTTGTTTAAATCTTGTTCTTCTTTACTTCGATTCTTTTCATAGTTAAATTATCCAATATCAGTAAAAATAAATATTGTTACGTAATTTCTAATTCTTCTGACACCAGTTGTTGCGCTATTTTCTTCCTTCACGTTCGTACGGGGTTCGTGTAGGTTTGGAGTGAATAACGATGATACTTGGTGAAGTATCGAAACACACTTTATTTGCCAGTATTGTCAGGACAGCTCCAAAACACGTTTTGCAGTCGTCGAAGATCTACTATAAACACGCTGACACGATCAGCGACACAGCCTTCAGGTTATCAGGCTATAACGGTGGAGACAGCTTCCTGCAAAGCAGCCGACTCTGCTTTTCGGAGTACAGCTCCCGACTCTACTTGGTCGTTCTCGGAAATCCACGTACTCTCGAGACTCTCCACTCTACAATTCGCGATGCACTGGACGACACACGAGCACAGCTCCTGACTCTTCGGTTCAGTCTTTCCCGGAGCTCAACACGCTCTCTCGACAATGCACTAAGCACGATACACTAACATACTACATCATTGGACTCGACGACTCACTCGGCACTCGCTGCCCGGCTGTCAACTCGATCGACACCGTAGGGATTGACTCGCTAGACGAGGCACACACACTCTCGATGAGAGACACACTAACTGACTGCGGACCAGCAGGGTTTATATAGCTTTTGGTTTGTGTTCGAGAACATACTGGGCTAAACCGATAAGAATTCGTTCCAGAAGGTTCTCCAACCGTCCATGGTATATCGCCTATTTTGTCGCCAAATGGGCGATTTTTCTCCAAATGTGGCAACACTGCCCTTCCTGATATTTTATGGCAAACCTAAAACTGATTTGCGGGGAAGCTATCTTAGCACGCATTTACATTTCTTAACAATATTATTGAAAATTCCTAATTCCTTAATTCTAAAAGATAAGAAATAATTTAACTGTTCATTAAATGACGAAAATATCCAAACTGTCAAGTCAATCAAACATTATCAACAATTCCGAAAATTTCATGAAATATCCTGAGGAATATTTTATCTTATTTTTAATGCATTTGAAGTGGTAGATGTTTACCATATAGTTGCTGATTTGCAAGACAGTTCGTATATTTTGATTTTATATTCTATAACTAATTGCAGAACTTTATGCTAAATTTAATCATGTCTAACTACAGTCAAAACTACATAACATGACATTCTTTTTCTCCCGTACGAAATAAAAGTACTTCTCCTACACTTGACTATACACTTAGACATTGTCATTAATATCCGTTTCTCATAGTTATTACGAAATACTTTTAAAATTGTGTATTGTAGAGGCATAAGGTCTTTTTTTTTTTTTTTTTTTTTTTTTTTTTAAAGCAGGAGACGTGAAGAAAATGTTCAATGCTCTCTTGTTGGGACTCGGACCCTGGAACTCTCGAATACACGTCGAGTAGGCTTCCAATTACACTATCATTGCATGCAGAAAGTAAGGAGAAAATACCTTACGTACTCCCCCTTTTAAAGGAAGACTGGGGATTAGGGGACCTGATCGCCAAATCTAGTGGTGATGAATTATCGTCGCTTACCTTTATGTTCGGTCGCCACTTGTAGAGTCATTAGTTTTTTTTTTTTTTTTTTTTTTTTTTTTTAGCTGGACACGTGAAGAATGTGAATTGACCTCTTTGGAACTCGAACCCGGGACGTCTCGACTATGCGTCCAGTATTCTTCCAATAACACCACGAAAGCATGCGGAAAGGAGAGAGAAATTAGTATATAATACGATTTCCTTTATTAAAAAACAAATTTCTGTCTAATGTTTTAAAGCAATGCTCTTTGATGTCCGTCGCTACTGTTTAACTATGCGGACACTTAATGGATGCAGTGTTTCTTCTCCAATGCAGCGGCAGTGGCTTTCAGTTGCTGACACAGTCTGTAAATAGTCTGGTCTGCGAAAACCTCTTTGTGTCACCACCGAATTCGTAGTTTCTTCCTGTTGAATACATAGTCTTTAATTGTACTTAAAGTTAACTTTTGCCAAATAAACGGCCGCTTCACTTGACTGTGACTTTATTAAGTTTACATTATATTTGCAGTATATACAGTATTATTTAATGTATTGACATTTCTTCGGAACTGTTATCCTTTACGTACAGATATATATAGTATGTGCCTTATTCCGTTAAAAACTACTCTTTGTAGCGCATGACTATTGTATTCTTCTGCGAGAATATCTTTCTATCCCATTACTCAAAAATATGATCATAATTTATAAACAAAAATTACATCTTATGTTAGTTACTCATGACAGCATTCGGAACAACCTACATGTTCGACAAAGGGTAGGGTCCTTCACCCAGGCACCCTGGTGTTACACCGCTTCCAAGTGCGATTTTTACTTCCCTGTACGAAGTAAAACGGAAGTATTGTAATCCCAAAAAGTTTCAGGCAGCATATTTCAACGAAAATATCCATTTTGACCGCTATCGAATGCAAATTAACGATGTTTCTTGCGTGATATCTGTACGTTAAAAACTGCTTTAAAATGCATTCTGAAGAGAATTTTTCGTGGCGTCTGTACAAACGTACGTATCTCGCATAACTCAAAAACGAGTAGCCTCAGAACGTTGAAATTTTGTATATAGGAAAACTAAAACATGTAGATATGCACCTCGTACTTTGGTTGCAATCGGCCACCCAAACGTATATAAATATGTTTATATATATGTCCACTCTATTACCCGGCTCAGTGATCTGTTTCTTTACTCTTATATGTTTGTAAATTGTACATTTTTTGCTTTAAAAATGATTGAATTATGTTGTTTTTATCTTCCGGTTAAGGTTTTTATGCCTTTAGTAAATCTGTATGCAATATTTTTAGAATTATCAACAATTTTAAAGTTCTTTAAGTGCCGCTAAGCCTTTTTTTTTATGGCGGCCATTGATTGTTTACATTTGAAACAGCAGACTAGTGGATTTGTTGCCAATCTAGAGAAACTTAGCTTCGCAACAACAAAGGTAACGCCTTCATTTATTATTGCCAATTAAATTATGCTTAATCCTTTCTGTAATTTTTTCGAGGAAATAAGTGTTTAAGATTTACTTCGTAATTTTTAATATAGATATTTTGAGTTTTTATGTATTTTTGCATTCTCGCGAAGTGGGAACTGAATTAATTGAATGAGAAATACTCAATCGTCTGTGAAAAACTGTTTCTTTTTTGTTTTGTTTGCTTAATTTGTTTTATACATCGTTCTAGCTTTATTACAGTATTTGAATAGAACATGTGGCAACGATTAGGTAATTCTATTCTTTAACTGATATAAATTTTGTGCATTCCGAGTTATAATATGAACGAAATATAATACTGTTAAGTGAACCTAGCGCCAGAGTGTCGCTATGGTAAACAAATAGAGTGAATTTTAAAGAGTGGTTTTATTCTATTGGGGCTCATGCGCTGTCGGCGAAGTAGATTTAGTTCAATCCAACAAGTTTAAACGAAATACAAGAAAAAATGCGTATAATTTAATGAAAAAATGCGTGACTGTACAAGGAAGTCATGTGGTGTACACATCATATTTTTTATTGTACAGTGATATAGCATACAAATACTTGATGCTGTAATTGTTGCATTGTTTGTGATGCATACAGTATTATTCGATCCATATATATTTTCCATTCATTTTTCCCTCTATATATATATTCTTAATTCGATGACATGTATACATTTCAGTACATCCGTTTCGTGTGCAATACCATTCATGTATATATTAATCTTAAATTTAATGATATTGCATTAGTTTCCTATATACCATATTATTTTATATATCAATTCCTTCTTCCTATACAATCAATACAGAGGCAAATTCTTTACTCCGCATCATTCTTGATTAATTCGTTCTGGATACAATAGCTTTGGTATTTGGTATTTGGTATCTGGATACAATAGCTTTGGTACATTACGCCTTGAACTTAAGATGCCATATTATGTTTCATACACTCAGTATTACCTGACGAATTCACATTTTTCACATCTGTACTTACGTTCGTTAGGAAGTTTTAAGATTTACAACCCATCACTGTTTATTGCATTATCATTGATTTATACGTATACATTACCATTGATATTGACATACATTTTTTTTAAATTTGATGAAATACAGTGTTATTGGCCATACCTACAGTATTATTTGGTACACTGGCATTCTTTTGCAACTTAATAATTCTTTACTTATACACATTATATCTGATGACATTTTTCAACTTTCCTGTGTATTATTACTGAGTACCTTTGGTATTATATGCAAGTTACACTTTTAAAACCATCATAAAGTACACATGCAATGTATCTCTTCACACATTAGCCTCAGTGGTAATGAAATGTCTGATGCCCCAGCTAAGGAAGGTACTTCATTTTTCTGACCACTGGCACCCTGACGTTTTTGCTTATATTCTTAATTCAGTATATCGCTCGAGAGTTAAATATGTTGTTCCCGCTTCCTGGCACTATACTGTCTGGGAGGCATGTGAATGTCTGCAATTCATCTCTAATGTATACTATAGCAATTACATGCAGCTTAAACGTACTGCTTTTAATGTTGAAGGACTTAGCTCTTTCTTGCTGAAATTTTATCCTTGTATACGGGTAGTAGATGTTTATTTTAGCGTGAGCGAAGACAATCGTATTATTTAGTTTTGTAACGGTGGTCGTTAAGGGAAATGTTCTGTTTTAACTGCACGGCTATTGCATAAATAGTTTTATTTATTGCTTGTAGGTGTAAAGAAGTTGTTCCAACTATAATGTTGAACGCAGCTTTTGAAATTTTGTTGAATCCGCGTGTTATGCATAAAGTAAATTATCTTTGAACTGCAATTAAAAATTCTCTTTTTGCGTTCAGTCATAGGTATGGGGCGACGCTGTAAGTCATTGTTTTGTTTTTATGGTACTAATTTGGTTGTTACTGTATTTAAGAGCATGATGTTTACATTTTCATTTCAACAGCAAGTAAAATATTATTTTTTAATCCTTTAAAATTTTTATGGTAATTAATTCTGTGCGTTGGGCTATAATCTGAAATTTTACGATTGTAATCGTTTTTAACTGTTATCGTTTCCTGGTATGTTCTCACAGTAAAATGACTCTCAAAATAATTTGACCGTATAGGTATTAATTTTTTCGAATATAATATTTCTAAAGCCTGGACATTCGCTGTTTAATCATTCGCCAATATTACAGTCAAACCTCTAGGCTATTCAGCCGCCATATCATCGGGATTTCTGTAGACTTGACGACCTATTTTATACCCTCAAAGGTAGAGATGTTCCATCCATATTTTGAAGAACACTCTGGGTTCCAGAGTCTCTACGTCTCCTTACCCTCAATTTTTTGGGAGGACTGTCAAATGAGTAATATTTTAAATGCTGTCTTGCTGTAAAGAAATTGCTCACTTATCCATGCCTTTTCAGGAGTCTTGTCGTAGGCCCAAAGTTACGGCATATGGCTTCTTTTCCATAAAACCGCCAGGGAGAGAAAGAAGACAGCAAGAGAAGGGCAGTAATAGTTAATAAGAAAATACTCATGGTTCAATGAAAAGTAAATACCCAAACGCATACGTAATCGAATAAAACATAAATAAAAATACGAAACAAAAGCATTCCCATGTTCTCACTGGGATCGAAAGGCAAACCTTTTTTCCCCGAATATCCAATAAATGTTTAATTTATTGTTCGTGTTTCCATTTAATAAAAGCCTGAGGTTAATTACATTCATTAATTATAATATTTTGTTTCTTATTTGAGTTGTTTGATATCGGATGCGTAAAAGAAAGTAAAGTTTCCTTTTCCAGTAAAGCGCATACTCTTCTAAACATCAATACCATTTCTAAAATCCAGCAGAAAATATTCTACTTGTGCAATAAAAATCTATACTGTAAATATCTGTTTGTAAGTGAAAAAATCAGCGTTGAAACGCAATCACTGAAGCAAAATTATTGCTTTAGGTTACATTTTGAAAGTAGATGATCGTATATATTTTATAAACAGAATAACAATCGGCTATGATATTCAAAAGCACTTCCAAATGAATTTTGAATGTTTAAAACGGTCACCTTAGTAACTATTTACGATGGAACATCTGTGTGAAAGAACTAGGTCTGAGCAAAATCAGTAAGTTATTTGCAGAAATTTAGGCTGTATTTCAACTGACTGATATGTGGTTTTATTGCATTCTATATTCATATTTTCAAAATGCAATAGTTTCTTCTTAAAAGTATTAATTGCAAGATCGTTTAGCTGATGTAAACGATCTTGCTTGATCTCTATCTCTTTTATGAAGTTTGAGAATCTAATAAGAAATATTATTAAATGATATATTAAAACGTAGAGGGATACAAATTTAGTTCAAGTATGTAATCCTATGTTTATTTATTTACCAATTTAAGTGATATAATCGTATAGAATGTCTCTAAAGTTTTATTTTTTGTTACTGTATATTCTAAAATACTAGATGTGATTTAAACGTTTTATCTAGGACTAGGAATATAATATCCTACTTAAGGATTTCTTTTAAATAGAATGCTTGCTGCATATACGGGAGTTATAATGAGCCCTGCAATACCTACTATAGTCACAGGTGAGAGATGTACAGGAAAAACGTGTACACTTCATCGAGACAAACAGCAAAATTTGCTTATTTTTATGATATTAGAGATCTGTATTTTATTTAATCCTTGAATACTTAAGTTCGCTAAAAGTGCGTCAATAATTATTTTCTTTATAGTTTTTCTCTAGTTGTTCTTCCTCATATTATACAGGTGTTTACGTAATGCAGACTTCTTAAGCTACATACTTTATTTCTTAATATATTATCCGTAGAAATACGCTTATAATTACAAAGTTCCTAAAAATAAAGAATATAATAAGCATTTGAGCTGCAGAGCAGAATGACTTTGTTAATACAAAAATATATCTTTTGTAAGCTTCTTATACAATAAGAATCCAATTGGTAAAATGTCAACAACAGTTTAATAATATAAAATTATTTTACTGAATTATTTTAGAACTTCATAGCAAATAAATAAACGGTTATCCAATTTCGTTATGCTTGAAAACGTAAACTTACAAGGTACTCAGCTTTGGCGAATGTCTAGAGACAGGCGAAAACCAGAGGACTCAAAATAAAACGACTCCTAAAGTTAGATGTCAGTAACATGGGGTTGAAATTTAAGACTGAAATGGGTGACGCATTAATTATTGTTTTCATAGATCTTCCTTTCTATATTGCTGCCACATTTTGATAGAGATATTTCTCACAAATACGATCGGTTTTTTAGGAAATTTTGACTAAGTATTATCGCTAAATACTGCAATAATAGCCTCTGGCAATGAGACAGACAACTTTCTTTTTAAAAGATGTATTTATCGCTGTATTTATTCACTGTAACACTAGCTAGCTTCCTAATGTGTCCAATTAAATCACAAGGTCAATAAAGAAACAAGGTTAGGCTTTTGACCGTGCTGACGTCACTTACTTACAAAAGTGGGAAAAACGAAGACTAAAATGGAGTGAGTAGAAAAGAAGCTACTTTTAATAGACTAGAATTCTGTGACTTCGTGCAAGAGCAAATTTTCTAATATAGTAAGTAGACTTGGTAAGTCCTTCCAGTTATGCATCGATATCTGCCGTATAAAGAAAGCCGGTTACATCGAGTGCTAAGGGTCAAAAGAGCACGTATTACTGACGTAGGTTACATTGCCGCACATCTCATGTATAAATGTGATTACGTGTTTGATTAAATCTGAAAGAAATTATAAAATAAAAGTTCCTATTTTGGTTCCTATTTGGTGAAGAATAGTTTTTATGTTAGGTAGGCAGAGATTGTTATTACCTTTGCAGTAACCTGTGAAACGCGAAATGAATGTGCAAACTGTGTATAGAAATGTATTTAATTTACGTAAGCATAATGCGTATTTAAATGATTAAACTTCTTGTCCAGCGGAAACCACAAGGAAAGAATTAATGTTTCATTGTTTATTGAGCTATTTTCCCTCCAGTACTCAAACTTTATTTATAAACTACTGAATCTTATTTTGAGTACGTTTGCAACGTTGCACATGAACTTCATAACCAACAGTATTATTTAAAAGTGCTTATTTCAAATTTGAAGCTAACTTTTCTTAATTTCATGTATAATTTATATGATAACAAATGTTATTTTTTGATTTTATTTTGTTCTTATCACGAAATACTATTTGTTTGCTCGGTGAAATACACCTCTTCGTTTTAGCTCTCGTGTCAATCCTAAAATCTACCAAAATGTGATCTAAAAGGAAATCCTTAAATAACAGGTTCACATTAAGTACAGCTATAAACTGCGTCACATTAAAAGCATTTTATATGTGCTAAATTAGCTTTATATGGTAACTTGCTAATATAAAATAAACCGCTATTTTGATACAAAAATATTTATTTTCTTTTGGCAAATAAAATAAAAGAGTACTTCGATAACTTAAGCATAACTAGTTAATGTTAATGAAGAGTTTAACAAGAATTAAAAAATACTTGCTTACTATACTCTTAAAAAGGGAATAGCTACTACAGCCAAGTTCCACAATTGCTTAATATAAAGAAATTTTCAAGTATATAAGATTAGTTAAATGATTATACCTGTGCAATAAAGAAAGAAATTATTTTATATTTAAAAAATCTGATGTGTACACCACATGATTTCCTTGTACGGAATATTAAATTATACGCATTTGTTTCTTGCATTTCTTTTAAACTTATTCGATTTAATTAAATCTACTTCGCCGACATCGCATAAACCACAATAGAATAAAGGCATTCTTTAAAATTCACTGTATTTGTTTAACATAGCGACACTCTGGCACTAGGTTCACTTAACAGTATTATATTTCATTCATATTATAACTCAGAATGCACAAAATGTATATCATTTAAAGAATTATCTAATCGTTGCCACATGTTCTTTTCAAATACTATAATAAAGCTAGAACGATGTAAAAAAGAAATTAAGCAAACAAAACAAAAAAGAAACAGTTTTTCACAGACGATTGAGTATTTCTCATTCAATTAATTCAGATTTCACTTCGCGACAAGACAAAAATACATAAAAGCTCAAAATATCTGTATTAAAATTATTAATTATTAAAAATTTAGTTACTAATTATTAAAAATTAAGTAAATCTTAAATACTTATTTCCTCGAAAAAATTCCAGAAAGGATTAAGCATGATTGAATTCGCAATAATAAATGAAGGCGTTATTTTTGTTGTTGCGAAGCTTAGTCTCTCTAGATTGGCAACAAATCTACAATTCTGCTGTTTCAAATGTAAACAAATATGTCCGCCATGTTATTTAAAACTTAACCGCACTTAAACAGCTTTTAAATTGTTGATAATTGTACAAATATTGCTTCCAGAATTACGAAAGGCATAAAAACCTTACTTTACTTTGTTACTTTACTTTGTTAACTTACCCTTACTTACTTTGCTTACTTAACCGGAAGATAAGGACAACATAATTCAATCATTTTTAAAGCAAAAAAATGTACAATTTACAAACATATAAAAGTAAAGAAACTAAGATCACTGTGCCGAGTAACAGAGTGGATATATATATAAATATAGTATTTATATACGTTTGGTGCGGCCGATTGCAACCAAAATACGAGGTGCACATCTACATGTTATAGCAGTCCTATATACAAAATTTCAACGTTCTGAGCCTACTCGTTTTTGAGTTATGCGAGATACGTACGTACGTAGGCACGTACGTACATACTTTCGTACAGACGGCACGAAAAATTCTCTTCAGAATTAATTTTAAAGCAGTTTTATAATTTTTTTGGAGGAAACGAGTTTTTATTTTGTCCTTACGTACAGATATCACGCAAAAACATCGTTAAATTGCATTCGATAGCGGTCAAAATGGATATTTTCGTTGAAATATGCTGCCTGAAACTTTTCGCGATTACAATACTTCCTTTTTACTTCGTACAAGGAAGTAAAAAGACTGATTGCTTGGAAATTGTGTTGAGAGATTTTACGATTTTTTGCAAATTTGCTATCAGTGACAATGCTGAAAAATGTGTAACAGGAAATTTACATTTTACATTATAATCAGGACTTTAGGCTTTAGTCTCACTAGTATAAGAGAGTCGTAAAATATGGTTACTGTTGCAGTTTAAGAAAATCAAAATTTTTTTAAGTAGATACTCTTAAGAATTTCCTCGTAATCTACGAACATTATTTACAATTAGAAATAATATCATAATAAACATAATAAATTACGTGGAATAGCAAAATATTTCCGAACTTTTTTTATCACTTTCAGATTACATATTTACATGTAAATTACATCTATTTTGCATTCTTCCTTTCGGTGAGCTTTTTAAATTCTGTTTTGAATGCTGCGTTACAATTTATCAGCTATTTTACTTTTACAAATCTATTCGTATTAATTTTATTATGAAAAATATTTCAGGTTAGCACATAGAAGCAAGATTTGCTGTCTAGAAGACGCTGCCTCCACTCAAGTATCAAAAGAAGTGACATCTGGTGTTCAAGTACTTTTGCATTTAATTAATGATGTCTTTTATTTCTCTTAAATAACTATTGTGGAAATAAATATTGCTCTTATGCTTGTATGGTATCATGGTTATGCTCTTTAAAAATCATAGGTACAGACAAAGTATTACATAGAGAAAATACACAGACAAAATATGCAAGAATTTTAGCACAATATTCCTGCCAATAATAGGCCAATAATAATTTAAATTTTCATTTCACAGCAGGTTTTTTTAAGTGCTTGAATATATTTATATATTAATTAACACAACTGATGTAATACATTTACTGCATAGATTTTGTTGAAGCATGGAAGTAACTTTCACCTTTCAAACCATAAGATTCCATTTTTCCTGTAGAGAACTGCTAAAAAAGTAAAATATGAAATATTATCTCTTTCTTTTACGAATTGCTTACTTACTTACTTATTTAATTACTGTAAAGAACACAAGGGCTATCTGCCTAAGAGGATGGATGCCTTCGGGAAGGACTTCTTAATAGAAACTGATTCGCATACACGTTACACATGGGTAAAATCGCGAAAATGACCATGCAGCCAGGGATTTCGCCTGGGATTCGAACCCAAATCGAACTACCAGTATTCAGCGAATTTACCGCTCGGATATTGGTGGTCCTTTTATCTAATTTCTGAAGGAGCAACTATGCAATAATCACAATCTTTAATATATTCATAATTCTTTTTAGAAAGGAGTTGCACCATTTTCATTATTTCGGACAAAAAATTAAAGCGAACATATAATTCTAAATATATCTAAAGGTTTAAGCACACATGAAATAGAAAAAAAAAATGATCATTAGATATGTTGTAATAAATCAGTGTTGAAATCTAATATGCATTTTATCTGAGACATTTAGGATATTTATGCCACCTAGAACGAGACAAAATTTAATTTACTTATGATATTATTATAACTTTATCCTTTTACACTATTATGAAAACAGAGAAAAATGGCAATACATGCGCGAACTAAAGTTTTTTAACCTGTCCAGAGGAGATAAATTTATATACGCTAAACGTAATTACTATCAAAAAACGAAATTTTAATGACCTTCTTTTTTTATTCCATGTCCCTAATCATTTCTCAAAGCTCAGTTTTTTTCATCACTTTCTCTATACAGGCATTTCTGTTTTAATTTTTTTTCCTTTCCCTAAAATAGATTATTTTTCACTTTCATAATTATTTTCTCATTCAGATTAAGGGTTTTTTTTATATAAGACATTTCTCCATTTTCTTTCTCAGGCTTTTATTTCCCATGCTAACTCCAGAGTTACACGGTTTTCTTAATTAGTAAGTATTGGTTTCGGGCATTCATATTTTATGGAAGGAAAAATACTGTTTTTATATAGAATATTCGAATTACAATCACTGTCAAATTTCATAAGAAATCAATAATTTCAAATCAATTTTCAAAGTAAAGAATTCAAAATGTTGGTAATATTTTACAAGAATGGTTTTAAGGGATTTTTTTTTATTTAAATATCGAACATATTTGTAAAATAGAAATAATAAATATATATATATAAATATATATATATAAATATATATATATAAATATATATATATAAATATATATATATAAATATATATATATAAATATATATATATAAATATATATATATAAATATATATATATAAATATATATATATAAATGTCGAATATAATATATATAAATATCGAATACAATATATACAAATATCGAATATAATATATAAAAAAAAATTCTAACAATATAATATAATATAATGAATCGAACAATATAATATAATGTAAGTATCGAAATAATATATTATATATAAATATCGAACATATATAACATTTAACATATTTTGTTGAATTACTTGTTGTTTCATAATCTGTTGTCAAATATCCAAGACGGAATGCAGCCGTTTCAAGAATTGAATAAAAATTTAGCCCGCTCCTACAAAAGTATGTTTCACATAAACGCCAAACTATAATTTATTGCAATTTAGCACAATTTTTCAATCAATTAAAAAGTAAAATATCTACGAAGAAATCATCTAGGCATTGGTATTTATGTAAACAGAGTAAAAAAAAAAAAAACTTGAGATTTCACTTTTAATGTCTGGAATGTGCGCCTTACAATTAATACCAGCGGGCAACACCGCTAGATAAGTGGGCTGCGGCCAAAGAAAAATTTATATATTCTGTTGAGACCTGAAAAGAAAATGCATGAAATCTTTTCAGTAGGAACGAAATCAGTTCATTCTTTCCAAGCTATAACCAATTCGTATTTTTTTTTTTTTTTTTTTTTTTGTCTGAAAGCAAGGAAAGAAAAATTTATAACACTTTAGGTACACGGATGACGTCAAGATTTTTTTAAATTTAATATAATAATTTTCCCAATATCATTAAAATAATGGACGTGTCAATAACACGTCTTGTCAGCTGTCATAACATGAAACAGAAAAGTTGTCAACAGAAGCTATTCACTTAAAATGCTGACATTAACGAAACATTTTCGACATACAATGACGTCTCATGCAATCGCGTGCTTTCTTCAACGTCAGAATATGACTTTATATAACACAGGTTTAATGTTTGGCAATGCTATTTTTATTTCATATTTTGTAAAACTGAAAACAGTTTTTATAACTCGCTGTACGATTTGAAAGCGAGCAGTGGAAACGCTTTTTGAAATATGACAGATTTTTTTTTAATGCCCAGAGCGCAAGACTGTTGCCACTCGGAAAAAATGAATGCGGAAATTAGCATTTTCAGAGTTTTTAAATTAATATCTCCGCTAGCTCAAATCGTAGAAAAATGAGAGTGCTCGAAATTGTCCGGAACATGCCAATTTCTAGCATTATGCAATATATCCTGCCCAAGAAAACACTAATGTAAGTTTTTCTCCTCGTTGATCAAAGCATAGGCCCATAATTTTCGTTCGCTACAAAAAGTAGTAAAAGGCTAAGTAGTTAACAGAATTTGACTCCTCTGCCGTTTAGTAATTTAAATATACACGGTTCCATATTTACTGTTTAAGTCGATTTGAACTTTTTCATCAGCATTAAAAGCATTTAGCTTAAATCAGGTTCAAATTGAACATAAGGCACGAAGTAAATACGATAGAAATTAATTTTCTTCGAACAGTTATAGAACAGTTGTTGCCATATTGTAATACGCTGTTTTGATATCCTGAAAAGAAATCTTGCACCTTAAAATTTCCGAACAATAGTAACAACTTCATTTAATTCTTTTTAACAGTGTGGGTTTAGATAATTAGGGAACTGTTCATTCATACTATGAGAGTCTTAAGGAAGATGTCAATATTGCCATTTATCATATATAGAAATAAGCTTCTGCCTTAATTATTTAAATTGATCGAAACTATGTTGAAGACATTTTAAGCAGACACACGTTATGGAATATGATATCATTCATAATGAAATCGGGCCGCGGTTTCTTTATAAATATAATATATAAGCAGCGATCCAAAACGGTTTATATCTGACATCCACTTCCTTTTCAACACTTTTTGTCTTACGATTAAACCTTTTACAGTTTCATGCCCATTTCTCGATGGTTTATGAGTCTGAATATGCTTCTAAAAATATGCTGCATACTTTATAACACTCAGATTGGTTTTTGATAGTACTAATATTTAAATACAGAAAATGTATAAAATAAAATTTTGGTTCCTGTCAGATAAACCAAAATCATCAGTGTGTATCAGTTATTTTTGAATGAAATATTTTTCACATCAACTAGGCTCGAGATCAAGACTTGGCTATCTCAGCCGTTTCATTTCAGCTTATCTCTGTATTTAAAAGTTTGAAAAGTTTTTACTTATCCCTGATATAAACTATTATCCATTATGTTTATATCTATTATCCATTATCTATATACATAAATAAAAAATTCCGTATAGGTCCCACTAAAGTAAATCAAATTCATGATCAATAAAAATGCTGTATAATTTGTCATAAAGTACATAATCAGAAATTTGCAAATGGTGTTGCAATACAATGATATCCTAGATGGAACCAGATTATTCTATATACCAACAACTAAATGCATTTGTGTTGTGAAAAAATATAAACCAAGTATAAATTAATTTAGTCCAGTTTACCCAGTGTAAATAAAGCAAACAAATTAAGTAAAATTAAATATCTAACGTTTATTAAAACGTCAATTATTTCATCAAGGTTACAGATGGGATTTACATGGTTCGGTGGCATGATTCTATCATATTTTGGTTGTAGAATGAGTAAATAACGTACTTTTTTTTTCCAACAAAGTACAGACAAAAACCAAATGGGATAAAAGGGTGCCCCCTTCTTGAAATTATATAAGTTTGTAGAGACATTAGGTTATTTCGAAGCAGGAGACAGGAAAATTGAGCAATACCCTCACCGAGACTAGAACCACGGACCTCTCGAATACGCGTTGAGCGTGCTGACCACTACACTACGAAGGCATACTAAGAAGGCGGGGAGAAGTACCTTATATACTCCCCCCTTTTAAAGGGCGACTGGGGTTTTAGGTGACCCAATCGCCAAATCCTGGTGGTGAAGAATCATCATTCACCACTTCTCTCAGTTCGGGCGCCATTGTAGGACTGCTGACCCTTCTAATTGCCTTTGGAAACATTCACTAATCCTGGATGGGAGCAGGGAGCTTACTGAAACTATGCTCGTGTGTATGGAGGAGATGCAACACCACTAAGAAGGGTTAACTTTACCCTTTTCTTCTCACAGCGTACAGCCGTTCCCGCACTTCGAGATACAGAGACCAGCACATATAATCTAAGACGAGAAAATAAGAAATAAACTTATAAGGTATTTCTCCCACTTCCCTAGCGTGCCTTCGTGGCGTAACGGTAGCACGCTGGGCCGGTATTCCAGAGGTCCGTGGTTCGATTCCCGGCGAAGACTTTGCTAATTTTTCATCTTTTCTGCTTCCAATTAACCTAATGACTGTACAAATGGCGCCCGAACTAAAATGGTTTTGGATGATGATTCTCCTCACCTAAGATTTGGCGACTAGGTCACCTAAAACCCTAGTCGCTCTTTAAAAAGGGGAGTATATAAGGTATTTCTCCCACTTCCCTAGAGTGCCTTCATGGTGTAACGGTAGCACGCTGGGCCGGTATACCAGAGGTCCGTGGTTCGATTTCCGGCGAAGGTGGTTGCATATTTTTCTATCTCTCTTGCTTCCAAATATCCTAATGTCTCTTTAAACTAACTAAACTGAATAAGAACTAAACTTAGATGCTTTATAGAGACTAGTAACGCGAAGATTGGCCTTTTAACACTACGTATGCAGTGAGCGAAATGCAAAACTACAAATATCAGCAGAAAATATGTTCTGGCCTTAAAGGCAGACAGGAACTGTCTGAAAAGCACGCGCCTAGTAAGGCAACATGAAGTCTCTCTCTCCTTTCTTGGCTAAAAGCCACATCCTAAATACCTACAATGTTTGTAACCTCATTAGCATAAACAATTCTACTTGCGCTTATTTTGGCCGGAAATGGATAATAAGAGAGGATAGCGAAGTTTCAAAATAAAATAAAAGTTAGTAAAACTTAAAATCCTTACAAGTTTAAATTATAATTTTCTGAAAAACATAAATAAATCAATTTTTAGTAACATTAATAAAAGTTCCGAAGAATTAAAACCTTTTATAATTTCAGCCACAGTTTAAATTAGGAATTTATGAGGTAACAAAATTAGCATTGTTATAAAGTACTCTTTCGTCCTCATTCACAGGTAACTGTATGAATACCAAATCATTCAACAAAACTTTAGTCAGTCAGCATATTTAAACACTTCAAATTATTATTAACCAAATAAATTTACATTTTTCTCAGTGTTTGCACTAGGCTAGGAAGTAAACCTATTGTACCCTGTTACAGCTCGGAGGGATGCAAAGGGAAAAGTAGAATGCAACGCAGAGACGAGGAAGGGACTGGAACGAAACCCTTTCTTAATGAAGGTCCTTGAAAACTAGAAAGAAATGAGGAAAAATGTGATGAGATTTGATAAATTACAGGGTGCATGACAGTCTCCTCTGGTCTGTCCTTCTCGGCCCGTCTGGAGCAAGAAGGTTAGAATTGGACCTCTCGAATACGCATCCAGTATGCTTCCACTTACACTGCAATTAGGGAAAAGGGCAAAGCCATAGGGGGGAAGGAGAGAGAACTTAGCTTATATAATTTCCCTTTTAAATTGAGACTGTGCATGATGGGACCTAATCGTCAAATCTTGGGAGTGACGAATTATTGTCCATCCCCTTTTTAGTTCTGGCGCCACTGTAGAATCATAAGGTTCCTTTGAAGAGGATACATAAAAACGAGCAGTATGCTCTCCGGGACTCGAATTCGGGACCTCTATAATACGCGTCGAGTATGCTTCCAATTACACCACGAAGACATGCGCAAAAGAGGGAGAAATTATCCTATACACTTCTACTTTAAAACGGCGACTTGGAACATCCAATTGCCAAATCCTGGTAGTGATGAATTACCGTCCACCACTATTTTTTTTAATCCGGGCGCCTCTTGCAAAGACATTAGAATTATTTTCATGTCATGAAACTGAAGAAATGTGCACTTGCACTCGGCAAGATTTGAACCCGGGACCTTTGGTTCAAATACGCGCCGAGTATGCTACCGTTACACCACGAAGTGCTGCTGGAAAAAGAGAGAAAATACCATATAAATTAAGAATTTCTTTCAACAAGTGCATAATAATGTAAATTATTTTCGTATAATTTATGATATCGAAAACTATGAGATTAAACAAAAAGATTAATCAAAGGCCTATTTTAATTGAGCACACACATACTAAGTGAGGGTAAAAATGCTTTTACAATTTGTCGAGGGACAAAAATTAAGTCTTCTTACATCAGCAAAGACCTTTATGAGTAAACACGTTTTTCAACGACCAATGTTATTTTCAACATCATATTGCAACAGAAATCAAAGGATTTGAGTTTTCGCAGTAGAAGATTCTTTTGCTTAAGAGAAAGTTATGCCTATGAAGTTTTATTCATTTTAGTAACTATGTTCATTGCCTCTCGTTTCCTGAAAATGTAGTTGTTAGATTCCCTGTAATTATGTGCGCTTTTTTTATATTAATCGATTTTTCTTGTATACAGGAAGACGAATTTCAGCTTCTGCAGTAGCTGTCTCATTTGCTGTAAAAGCAAAAGTTTTAATTTCCTTCTCACAGGTTGTTCAGAATAGTATGTCACATTTTTATACTTCCTTTTAAGTTTTTTCAAGAGGTGTTTCCTGAGTTGTTTGGTCGAAAACAAAATCTATTATTTTCTGTATTTCTTAAAATATCCACATCTTTGTGTTTGTCAGATTATCGGGTGCAGGTGAAATAGAATTTCCATTTATGTTAATGTATATTTTCTTTCTTGTGAGGTTCACAATTATTGTTCTTCTGTCGTTGTCTATATTCTTCCATTTGTACTTAACGCATTGCTGCCCCTCATTTACTTTAAAGATGTATTCAACATAGGTATTATTTGTGAGCTCTTTTGGCTCCCATTTTAAATATGTCCATTTTAAACATTTGTCCCAAATTATTTTCGTTTCCAGATGGAGGCGCGGCAGATTTCACATATCATGAACACTGAAAGTGTTGACCTTAAGATCTAGTATTGTATTATGGTTTTATTAAGCCTGTAATAATTTGTAGGAACTCGCTAAACACGATAGCAAAGTATAAGTCTTTTAAACAATGAATTTGCTCAAGGGTTCTATTTGTTTTCATTTAAGAAACATATTGCAAGCAGAAATGTTATTCCGTCATCTGTAGGAATCATAATATAAGTAAATAAAAACGATGCTAACACATTTTGAGAGGTTATAAGGTAATGTTGCCCTCCTTTCAGCACGTCTTTGTGGTGTCACAGTAACACTCTCCGCGAGTTCGACAGATCCAGGTACGAGTTCCGTCGACAGCTTCGTTCATTTTTCATGCCTCCTGTTTTAAAATAACCAAAATGACTCTAAAATGGAGTCCAAACCAAAAGGTGATGGACAATAATTCGTCACCACCAGGTTTTGGAGACTGGGTTGCCCATTAAAAGGGGGAGAGTATATAAGGTATTTTCCCCTCCTTCCAGAATGCCTTCTTGGTATAACGGTAGCAGACTCGGCGCGTTTTGGGGAGATCCAGGTTCGAGTCTCGGCCAAGGCATTGCACATTTATCACATCTCATGCTTCAAAATAACCTAATGATTCTATAAGGTAATGCCAGAAACGCTTATTTTTGTATTGGAAGAAATCAGGGATTTTCACTGCCCCTCTCCGGCGCAGTGTGTTCGGTGTGAAAACACCAAAAATATTCCCACTTTAGAGACTGAAAATAATTGATAAACATCACGAAAGCTACACTAATGGTTACTTTTATAATCTCTTTTATGAATAATAGATGTCAGCACCACACAAGCAAATCATTAACGTTGAGATGTATTCTGTTTTTTAAAAACACTGATTTTTCAAAGAAATGTTTCAGATTTTTTTAAATATAAAGATTATCAATAAAAAAATCTTAATATAATTTTGCTGTTCGTATGCTAATCTGCCTATTCTGTATTACTTTTAATTTTAGCTTTGAAATATTGCGTATAGTGAAGCTTTCAGTGTATGGTGTGTTCGGACTGAACCCACTGTACTGGTAGCGCCTGTCACGTGGGAGTGAGTCACAGAGTCTGGTCTCGTGCTTCAAACACGAGGAGGCTGAGAGCTCAGATTTATTTATATTTGTTTTTATTCTTTTCTGTTTTTGGTTTTGAAGACCCCGGTGCTTTCTTTTCACTTAGCTATTTAATTTTCAGCGAAAGCAGACCCTTTTTTTCTCTTGCTTTCATCGTGCTTAGTTTCCTTAGTTTTGATTTCTGTAGATTTTTATTTGTATGTATATTTAATAATTATTTTTTCTAGTCAATAATTAATTGTAAATATTATAATGGTTTAATTATTTTTCTTATAAATTTTAAAATTGTGTAAATGGCTCGGAGAGGCCTCCGCATTGCCGAAGCAATGACGATTTCCTTTTTTTACCCGGTTTTTTTGGGGGGGTCTAGAGTAATAGGCCTCGCCGTGGTGCACACTGGGTTATGCTAAATATGCTACACAGATCAGATTCTACTGTTTTTAAATCATAGACAAAGTATTTTACTGTTATACATGCTTCACAGTATGCTCACCTATCGCAGCTAGTGCGTCTCAGTGTGTTTGCTTCGGACACACCCACAAAATGGAAATGGTTTGTGCAATCTTTGTAAAATTATACACTCCTAGGCCCCGGTAATTCCAAGTTTAATATTATGTACACAAAGGCCTAAATAGACTGCCTACAAAAATTTTTGGTAAAATTCCAACTTTAAAGATTAGCGTGCCGGAAAGGGTTAAGGAAATAATGTACACCCCGAATTATCCAGTACATAAAATTAAGCTACTTAACTATGCACCTAAAAAGTGACTTTCAGATGTTAAATCTAACGTCAAGCGGTTTACCTCCACTCCTAATACTTACTACGGAAAAACATTACATATCAAAAGATAAACATAATACAAAATTTTCCATGTGTTACAGTATTATACCTAAAATAACAGGAAGTATGCATATTTTGTCTTCTCATTGAGGACAACATTTGTCTTATTTATAGTAAATGGTGTGACTTATAATTCTAACTAAACTCTCTAGAACGAGTTGGATGGAGACATACAACTAATTTTCTACACTTACCGAGCACGGCTATTGCCAAGCGTTCAAACTATTGGCTCTTCAGACAAGCAGCAACACAGAGGTCAAAATTCTGCTTAGGTCACAAATCAAAATTCCACACTATTAAGCTTATGTTATTTTCCATAAAATTAGATAAATACCACGATTTCCTATTTCTGAGGTTGAATAACAGGATTTAAACTATTTTCTTATTTGCAGTTTATTAAGTTCGGAAATAGTGATAAAGAATTGAAAAGTGCATTGATGTTTGCACTGATGTTGCAGAAGCTGTGACTTGCAAATTCGATGGTGAAAATTTTAAGATCAAGGTGTTTTCTCCTCAAATAAAAAAATCCTTTTATTTCTTGATATTTTCTGTCTTGCTTTAATAAAATTCTTTAAAGGAAGACTTTCTACGAAAGGTTAAAACAGTATGAACGTAGTATTGGCAAAAGACGTGAAGATAAGTTTGTTTCATAAAATCAAAGTATTGGAATTACAAATTACTTTCGGTTTTATTATACGAAACAGAGGAACAATTAACACGAAATCTCTTTCTTAATTATTTGGCTTTGTAAAATAAAGTCTCGTTTTCTTGCTTTTACAGTTGAGCTAAAATGATTAAGCTTATTTTTTGGATAGAATGTATGAGTTCCAGGACCGATCAGGTTAATTTTCTTTACCGATGTCTCCTAGTAATTGAATGATCTTAAGCAGAAAGTCATGTAAGAAGAGAGGTACAATTCTCTGTCCTGTCAAGAATTAGGATTATGAATTACAATTCAACCATGTTTTTTGAAACGTATTCCTGAAGGTAACACTGAGCATTAACTAAGAAAATATCTCTAATTACATTAATGTTTTTTATCAGAAGCGAACTCAAATATCCTTCTGCTAGATAATTTGTGTGGTAAATATTGCTTTTTCAATTAAGTGTTTAAAGTTTTTTCTCTCTTTGTGTGTTGCCGCCGTTATTGGTAGAGCGGTTAGAGACGCTGGCTGCTGTATCCTTGGGCAGAGTTCATTCCCCAGGGAAGATTTGGATGCTTGCACCTGTTTAATATCTTTGCGACACAGAAACACTTAAAATACTGACCCGGAGAAAGACTTATCAAGAGGTTCAGTAGTAGTAAGGTTGGCGTGTTGTACATCAACATGAAAATGGAGTATCTGGTCCGCACCTCTTAAGCAGAGGTATCACCAGAGCCATAGGCTAAGAAATTTTCCTATTAAAAGCAAAAGCTCAATAAATATACTATAGCCAAATCATAAATTTAAAAATACCTAGTATGAATTTTTAGGTCCTCTGACTAAGAGATGTGTTGGCCTCGCCAACATCTTTATTTAAGTTTACATTACAGAGTATATTGAATCATAATACAAAATATATATATATATATAAAGTATTAGGACAAATATCAAATATTTAAATGTACATTCTAGAAATAATTGAACATTGATCGTTACAATCAATAATATAGGAATGATACATCATTAATTGAATTAAGAAATACATTAAATGAGAACAGTGATATTTCAAAGGAAAGATACAATTTAGAAATACAATTCTGATTCATTATGGTAAATATAATCCATAAATGTTGCCAGAAGAGAACGTCCCTTGTCGTTCATTACTAATCGTTGCAAAGTTTCTAGAGTCTTGTTGTACATAAACAGCTGGGACAGAAATGTACAAGAGCTGCAGGTCTGTATTTATAACCCATTTGCAAAGCCATGGTGTCTGGCCAACTTCTTTCTATTCTGTTTAGTGCAAAAGCACTATAACTATAAAAACAATACATGATTATTATCATAGCTAGCACGCATTTAGCCCTGAAAATATTTTTATCCTAAAGTATGCGCGGTTTATTAAATTTAGCTTAACTTCATAATTATTAAACTTACACGTGTACAAACATAATCAGTCGCATCTAAGATATGAAATATTTGCAAACATTTCAAATAATTTAGTTTTCGAAATTTATTTACTAAATCGTTTTAATGAACATGCGGATATAAAATTTGTTAATCAAACATCAAATGTATCGTAAAATAATGTAATTATTTAAGGGTTTGAAAATCCTTAAATAATTACATTATTTTACGATACAAAATTTATCAATGTTTTTCTTTTAACACAAGTAAACAACTAACAGACTTTAACAATCAAACTAAAAAATTGCCAAAATATTAGACTAAACTACTTATAGTTACGCTGGGAATCTTCAAAATTATTTTTGGCTACTTTTCCTTGCGTATCCAAAATAAATTATTATTTTTCGTGATGTCAACAAAGCAGTTCTCTAGGGAGCAATAATGCGAATGCAAACTTTTCTTCCTAGTTTTTTATTCCTACTATTAGCTTACACTCTCTCTATCTATATCTCGTTCAAATTTTCAAATACATTTTATTTATCCACTAAAGTTCAAATACATTTTTTTTAACTTGTAGTAGATGACACTTGATTTTAATACAGTTTCTTCACATATTAAAGTCAATTCCTACTTATTTATTCCTGTTTATCGGAACTAAAGATATGCTGTTTTTAAATATATTATAAGACTTAAAATAATGACCGTTTATTAGCAATTCTCCCGTGCTATAAAATTTAATTAATATAAAAACATTTTATCTATAAAAGTATATATTAATGTATATTTTAAAGGTAATATATTTTGGTATTTGTATAATACAAGTAATATAAAACAAGTAAATACATTTTTTATATTACTTGTATTAATACAAGTAATATAAAAACCACCGACCTAAGTAGGAACTGACTTTAAATGTTTTTATATTACTTGATTTAACTCATTTTACAGTGTCAGTGGGTTAATTTAAGCAGGAGGTGGGAAAAATGAGCAATACCCTCGACCTTTCGAATACGCGCCGAGTGAGCTAACCATTACACCATGAAGGAATGCAGACAGGAGGGAGAGAATACTAGGCCAGAGGTAGTGCATGCCATTCACAAACATATCGTTTGAAATCTGTAAAGGCAAGACACTCTATATCCTGGTAGTCACCAGAGCTTAACACAGAGAGAAGCAGAGTTCGGGCAATTCGCAGAAAAGCACAATCCATGGTAGATCCATATCTACGGAAACTCAGAATGATAACATACAACAAAGCCTGAGCTTTATATAAAAGATGAATTAAAGAGGCCATGTTAATTTCTTGGAGTACCTACTGTATTAATGTCACAAAAGCCTTTGGACCTGCTCAAAAGATAACAAGGTGTTTCGTCCTACGACCCTTACGCCTATGGTGAATAGCACTGCTTCATCCAACATCTGAGTGATCACTGAGATCATTAATGCAGTTTCTCCTGATTATGATGAAGAGGATATTTTAGAGGAGCAAGAGGAAGCGAGAAAAACCTACAGTATAAAATTTCGCCAAGTTACCAGAAGAAACGAACCCCCTCCTACTCAAATGGAAGTCGATAACATCATGCGTACTTTGGCACCCAAAAAAGCTCCAGGTCAGGATGGAATTGACAATATCATCATTAGAGAGATACACCGGGAATTCTCAAAACTATTCTTTGCGGTAAATTCAACTTGCTGAAAACATCAGCACTTTCCTAAAAATATGAATTTGGCAGAAATGGCGTTATCCTGAAATCTGGCAAAACTCCTGCGCAACAATTTGCACTCAATGGCAATAGCCATTGACGTCAAGGGAGCATGTGACGCCCTTTGGTGGCCAGATGTAATAAATTTGCTGCACAACATGGCCTGCCCAACAGCCATTATTACCATCCTTCGCTCGTACCTTCAAGATCGAAGTGTACAAGAAACATCAGACAGCGGCATTTATGTCAAAAATGTCTTTGGAGGGTGCCCACGGGGGTCATTCCTTGGACCAATCATGTGGAATATATTGGCAAACTTGGCATTTCATCAGTTCGAGAGCGTAGAATATGTTCGAATCATAGTCTATGCGAACGATTATATGCTAGTTGTGGCAGGAAGGAGCAACCTCGAAATGAGATCTTTGTACTGTTTTGATCTGTTTTCTCGATGGGCGAGAACACATAAGCTTTAGATTCGGCAGAGAAAACTAAAGATTTACTCATAGGACGCAGTAAGCAGCTTAGATGCAACCCAAACATTAAACTCCGTGTTATACCTGTAAAATGTTTCTCCCAATTGAAATATCTTGGGCTATTACTCGACAACAGACTTTCCTCGAATTAGCATCCAAAGTAACAATATGAGAAGCATGACTCCACATAAATGGGATATCTCATCTTATAAGCTACTAAAAATTTGGCATAGAACCATTACAGAAAGAGTACTAACTTACGGAACAGCAATCTGAGGTGGTGAACTTCTCATATGAGAAGATCCCTGCACTCTATTCAGAGACAGCAGCTACTTTATGAATGCAGGGCCTACCGTGCCACGTCAACACTAACCCTACAAAAACTGGCAGGAATTCCTTCCCTAGATTTGAGAGTAGAAAGGGAGGCAGCTATCGTAAGGGTTACCAGTGTTGGGTCAAACTTCAACACTCTGGGGTTATAATTATTACCACTCGAACTACGAAGAGCAAAACATCTGCAATAACTTTCATCCAGCAGCTTTTAATCTCTCCAACGGTATCAGCGTAAACGACCAACCAATTCAGAGCTACAGCATTAACCTTTTCACAGGTAGCTCCAGAACGGAAATCGGAACGGGCAGCGCCTTCTGTAGACTGGAAAATGGAGTTGTAACATTCGAGTGGAAAAGAAGTCAAGGCTTGAATAACTCGATATACCAAACAGAGCTTCTAGCTAACAGTGCTGCAATTAGATATGCGAACACATGTCAACAGGAGAAATTATCCATACTCAGTGATTCGGCATCAAGTCTGGCGGCTGTCGCAGGTCAAAACAGCCGGAGTCCTTTAGTATACCGAATTCAGGAACAGCTTCTGGCAAAGCCTACTTCGAAAAGACCCAATTTAAAAAAGGTTCCCGCTCACACAGGGATTGATGGCAATCAAGCCACTGAACTACAGGCCAATCAGGCAGCCAACTGCACGGATATATTAGAAAGACCAACAAAATTTCCTTGGTCTCACATTAAGCGAACAACCTTGACAAGTCTGATACAAAATTGGCAAAGTAGATGGTCAGAGGCAGAGGTAGAACAAAGGACATTTCGCTTACTTCCAAAGGTTAACATGGAAATAAAGACCCACTGTGCTAGCCTAACACATTTCTTGATAGATAACGGATCCTTCCCAGTAAACCTCAACAGATTCAGAATTAGGGATACTCCTTTCTGCGAATGTGGAGAGGAAGGCTACCCGAACCATTATTACTTTTATTGTGTACATACAAGAACCTCGCATTTGAAGAAACCACCGGACTGTGCCTGGGCAATGTGGACGTCTAAGACACTCAAAAACAGAGTAGCTCTTGGTAAAATAGAGAAAATCTCAAGACACTGCGTAAGCAGAAACAACCGTGAATAGTATTTATGTTTCAAATGTTCTGAACTTAAAACAGATAACCACGCTTAGTGACCAGATAAATGTTAGTTAAAACAGATAACTGCAATTATCAAACTGTAGAAACTGTTATTCGTATGTAATATTCAACCTTGTTACTTTGGAGTCTTTCCCGCCGTGATGGTATATATAATTCCGTTTGGTTTATGTCCGTGGTCGGAAGTCATCATAGCGGTGCACTCACTCACTCACTCACTAGGCCAGAGGAAACTCTGATGGAGGTCCGTAGCCGTTTAAAGGCGGATTGGGAATTAAGAGACTCAGTCGCCAAATCCTGGACGTGAAAAATCATCATCCAACTTCTTTTAGATCGAGTGCCACTGTAGATGCATTAATTTTATTTTGGAACAGGAGACATGAAAAATGAGCACTGGCCTCGCCGTGACTCGAACCTGGGTCCCTCGAATACGCGCCGAGTGTGCTACGAAGACATACAGAAAGGATAGAGAGAATACCTTATAATTTGAAATTCCTAAAAAGGTAACATTGTTAAACAATAAACGTATTATTTCTAAAATAACCCTATATTATTTAAAATCTGCTTATTAAAATGTATTTTCCGGTAGACAAATAAAAGTCGCAAAATTCAGTTTGTTATCTTAAAACATTTTCCTCAGGGATATTGCAGATTTTGATTCAAACATAAAAGATACTTTGAGAACTACTGATTTATTTATCAACATTGCAAATCGGATATCTAAAATTTTTTGGTTTCTTCAAAATCTTAGCCGTAATTGCGAAATTTTGCGAAGTTACAAATTAATAAACAATTAAAATTCAAAATGTGTATAGATATTGTAATTAACTCCCCCTCGCTGCAGCTTTAAACTAAGAAATGCTAAAATGCGTCATAAATAGTTGCAGTTCACATTAATGAAAGATTGAATTTAGAGCTAGAATTCAAAGCTAAAATTTTATTTCTTTACAGAAATGAACTCGTTCACTCAAAAAAATTAGCCTGCTGCTGAATAATAAATGACGTCATTTATTATTCAGCAGACTAAATACGAGTATAATTCCGTATAGACTATATTCAGTATAGAATATACTTCAGTTTAGGGTGAATAGCACACCTTAAACAAACGTGTCAGGCATTTAAGAGAACTAAAGAATTATGAAAAGTAAAAATTGACTACTTGATTTTTTTTTTGCTCCGTAAAAAAACTTTTATTATCAAAACACTAGATTACTGTTGTCGCTGTGACTTGTCATACTTGTCTGAGAGTAACATTAGGCTAATTAGCCCATGAAATTCATAGTGGCAAGGAATGCAAGACTGCGCCTGTCGTAGGCAAAAGCTTTGAGCACTATACAGGCGAAAGTATGACGTTGCTCAGTTCCGCCCCCCGATTTTGATGGAAAGCATCTCGACGGGACGGATCCGAGGTCTTCCATCCCTCTTTCCCTACCAACAGCTTCTCGAGAGTACTTTCAGCTCACCGCATATTTACAGTGACTCCATGCCGCACAGACACTATGCATTTACAACAACCTGGCGTTCTCCGGGATCCGAAGTGGGGACCTTCGTTACTGCAGTCAGCGTGGTTAACCTCTATCCCAGTTAGGCGGCTCTAGATTCCTGAATTCAGCTAAGAAATCTTCATCTTAAGAAAAATACTAAAGTTTGGATATAGTGGGTATTAGACTTAGAAGTGGGTCGTTCAAGGAATTCTGAAGACACAACATTCAACATTTAACCCCTAACCGACGAGAGTCAAAGATGTTCTCAAATATGACGTCCCCAGATAGGTGATATCAAAATGTGGCATGCATTGTAATGGCAGACAGTTTTACAACGAGACAAGATTAGCGAAATGTCGATAGAGATTAAAACACATTCCTTTTCAAACGACAGTACATATCTAAGAATCTAGGGAAACATATCTTAGAAGATGATATCTTAAAAGATGATTCCTTGTTGAAAGCTGTTTGCAAAGGTTTTGAGATATAAATGGATGCGCAGGTCCGAACAATGGATTGTGGACATCTGAAAATAACTTACCTGGTTGGATTGTACAGTGCACTGATATAAACTGATATTAAGAAGGACATATATTATAGGATTACTGGCGAATGTCAGTTACATTCTAGAGGTTAAGATATCTAGCCATTATCTTTAACCAGAAGTTATTTAAATCTCCTCAAGATTTTGATAGATGTTAGAAAAGAGTAGTTTCTCACCCATTCAAACTATCAATACAGGTAGCAAATTTCTTGCCATTTGAAAGCGAGAAGGAGAAACCTTTCATGTTCTCCATAAGCAAACTTGTGTGGCCATTATGCAAGACAAACTGCAAGTGTTCTCTAGTCTTATGGGTAAACATTCTGCTTTTATGCAAGACTAGAAAAAAGTAACCATTCTATACTTGCAGCCAAGCATTGTTTTAAACTCTTAAAAGTCCTTTCTTGACTCCAAAGTCACATCTTAAACATAGAAACTGCCAGGGCATACTGGCGCGTCCAGTTGCTCTCTTCAAACGCACCTCATCGCATCCTTACTCATGGAATAGCAAGCAGTTATTGCCCCAACACCTATTTTTTCTCATCCACTCTATACCCATCTCTGTAAAGCAGTTTGTTGATGACCGATGACACAACAATATACCTACCACGCTATATTATACTATGCAGCCCTAGCCGAATTACCAGGCTTTGTCCAGCCTTTACCGAGAGTGAAGGAGCTTCATTTGAAGCGATGGAGACTGAAGCGAGGTAGACAATAATTTTCGTCTTAATTTGGTTTATTGTTAAAGTAAAAAAAAAAAAAACCCACCAAGCTCGAATAAATCAGCAGATAAATAAGAATTAATGCATCGCGATATGGTTTTGGTATGACCTACTACTTGCTTTGTCATCCATTCTTTCATTTTTCGGAAATTCTGTTTTGGAAAATAAGTATTTACTTTGATCTATTTCTTCACCGTTTTCGAAACACTCGTCAAAAACTGATAGAGAGAGCACTTAAATTATGTTTTATATGTTCTTATATTGTACAGGAAACTTCTATACTTTCTAAGTAGTAACCGTGTGATGTTGCGTGGCTCCAACTTGTCCGCAACAGTAGTAGTGACTGCTATGAACTGAAAATTTACAGACTCTTAAGAAGGGTTTAACTCCCTTTTTATTTCACTTTAGAAGTCACAGTTGCGTTCACTCGACGCTCACAAACTACGCCGACCCGGCGGTTAAACAAAAATAGGAAAGTACAACTAAAAATGAATGACAGGATGAATAACTAACGAAGTCACTATCTACGAGGCTCTATAACTGTAACTATCTTAACCGCGTTCTAAGATACAGCTGAGAGTCAGCAAACTTTCTGATTAAGAAGTTGAAAGATTCAACTAACTGCTGAAGTAGGCACACGCTTATTCACAAAGCCTACAGACCGTTTCTGCTGCTGTTTGCTCCGAGTGGTTAAAACAGGAAACGTAGGGTTACAAAATCTAGTGCTTGGCTGGCGACTTTTGCTTCGTCGCCTTTACAATTTGTATTTGAGCGTCGTGTATCAAAAAGTGGGCATAATCCATTGGAGAAGCCGCAGCTCAGCGGTAACGAGCGCGAGAAAAAATCTCAGATTTCTAGATCGCCGGTTTTATCCCCGCTCGTAGCTTTCGTAAACTCTGCTTTGCACAGATCTATTTTTATTTTAACTTTATTGAATAACTTTGTCTTTTCGCCTTCGGGTGTGGTGTTAAAAATTAAACGCCTTTAATATTTCTATTTTTTTGTTAATTTTAATTTTTCTTAGTTTTATTTACTGGTTTGTACTCTTTGTAGTAGGTACCAGTAGCAAGATTACTATCCAAGATCTCGAAAAGCATTTCAATAGAAATAGCGCATAATGGAATAAAATATAATTTTAGTTAAACTTACTCATAATTTATACAAAAAGAATAGGTATCCGACGCCCTTAAATGTTTTCTGAATGTTTTCCTTTGGTTAATTTTTTAATAATCCTTTATTTGTGTAAATTAATGCGCTATGGAAATTTACACAACAGAAATGACGAAAACGTGCATATGCTATCTCCATGTAAATACCTTTTTCTTGTAAAACAATTACGTACTTTTAAAAGTGTAAATTCAAATGCAAATAAACTATTAATAAGATCAGTAGGTTATTTAAAATATATTCCACACAATTCATCTAAACTTTCATTCATAAACTAAAAAAATTTCGAATGAAATAACGTTTGTTTTGCGTTAATTACCACGCCTACAGGGCGATAACTCGCCATTCCAAATATGACCGCCAAGCAGATGTTTCCTCCAATGAGAGCAGCCCGTAGAGAAATGGTCTGTAGGCTTTATGAATATGCTAGGCACACAGGCCGAAACGCGCGGTTCTTAAATTTCTACCTAGCAACCTTCACGCTCGTGAATCTAGAAGCACACACTTACAAATCTCGTTTCCCTTCTATTTAACTCAAATTACTTCTGCTGAAAATTTGAATACTCTGCGCGTTCTACTAAAATTTACGTACTCTGGCATTGGCAATTCCAGGGGAAAGTAAAGGCTTGACAGGAAAGATAGCTTAAAATAAATGTTAGTTAAAATAAATATAAACCCTACAACCGAACACGGCGACAGCTAACGGCTTTAGTAAGAATTGTTAGCGGGGAAAGCAAGAAAGCGAAATAAACTGTAAGACAGATGACATGATTTTAAAATTAAAACCGTGTAGAATTATTAATATTTATTTTTTGAAAAATTCAAATATAAATTCCTTACTGATATCCACGTGCATGATTTCTACTGATAGCGGGAAAGCTACAACCTGAAGATCATATAGGTAACGGGAGCGAAACGGTTAACACGTTGAGCTCGGCGCCGGTTCCTGGAGACCAGCAGTGAACTTTTCGTGTGGCCGGCGTCGGTCTCTGGAGACCGGCAGTGAACTTTCCGTATGGTCCGCGTCGGTCGCTGGGGACCGGCACTGGAATTTTCGTTTGGCCGGCTTCGGTCCCTAGGGATCGGCACTGGAATTTTCGTTTGGCGCGCGTCACGAGCTTTGTCGTGCACTGGAAGGGCTGCATGAAGTCGCCTATCACCCTGCAGCATTGCACCGCTTGATCGCTCGCGCCGGCTGAACGGAAAGAACAGCCAGTTCAGGGCCGGGCTTAAAAAATAAACGAACTAAGCTGAATGTTGTTTCAAAATTCCAAAGGTTCAGTTACTAGTTAATCATAATTGAAATGAAACTGCTTTTGTTACTTTTAAGGGGCTTAGTTTTTTAATTAATAACAGAATAAATTTAATTAAACAAATTAATTAATAACAGAATAAATTAAAGTTCTGACACTTTCCAGAATGACAAAACACTGCCGTGTGGAAATCATTATAATTCGTGAAGAGGCAGCACATTTCCTTTAAATCACTGAGTTTTTTAGTAAATTAGATAATTCTAATATGGGTGATAATACCTCTTTCATATAACACAATTTTCTGATTAAATTTGAAATATAAATGTCGTACCTGCATTGCAGAGTAGCAATACAATGCTTTACCAATAACCGATGACAGACACTCTTACCGCGTTATATTATTTATTTCCACAAGGCTGTATATCTGCACGTCTGCTATGTAATAAACTGGAAATAAGCATTTAAAATGTGTATCATATGGGGGGAAATTATTATACAATAAATAAGTAAATGTAATATTCTATAGATTTCTGAAGATCTTCTAGTTTTCTATTTGATCCAAATCCAAAATTGAAAATTGAAAAAATTGAAAGCTTAAAAATCCAAATTTTTGATAAAAACATTTTTTGTAAATAAATAATTTTAGTTTTTCTGAGATTCGTAACAGGCTACTTATGAAAAGATGCCCTTCTGACACCTACCAGCGCATCTTCTTAGCCGAAAAATCACGTTTTATGTAAAGAACAAGTGTAAATTTATTGTTGTAAGTAAACTCAACTTACCAGTTGAGAGATTCTCAAGATGCATTTGGTATCTGACGTATAATATAAATTCAGAATTTTCTGTAAATGGAAACGAAGTAAAAAAAGATGTTATTTTTAATGCTCAAAAGTTCACCGCAGCGAGAAATGTTAGCTGTTAATTTTCTCAGCTATTTAAATTTGGCAAACCAACTGAATAATCTCTATATCACTAATCCCTAATAATTACATGAATTCGAGATCTCTATGAGAAATATAGTTAATAATTTCGAATATAGTCCTCAGCGTAAATGTTATATATGTCACACTTAAAAATTTACAGTTACAGATAACTTCTTCCCCAGTTTTTATATGAGAGCTGACACATTAATAAGAAATCATATCAATGACATTTAGGTAAATAAGACAGAAAAAATATTTTGGACAAAATTCGTTTATTTTATATTAATGAATTCCTGAAAATTTCAACTACACACACACATATACATATATTCATATTATATCCTAATAAATAGATAATAATATATATGTTAAATAAGATATAAGAAAATATTCTAAACCACAGATTCGAAAAATAACTGTAACATTCTAATTCATCATTTATTCCTTTCAGAAATGTAAACATGCATCCATTTTATCCATATACAGTAATAATTAAAACAAATAATATTAGAATGCCTGTAATTTATTAAAATTTCAGCCGAGTATTAAACAGAAAATTCTGTAATGCTTCCGTCACCGAATGAGAGGCATCATAGAATTAATTATCGTTACTTTTTTATATCTGTTGACTTATATATCCTATCTGTTGCAAACCATATGCCTCATAAACATCTAGGACGTGAAATGTGTCTTGCAGATGCGTCCCTTGGGATTTGGAGCGCAGAGCACTGTTGAGAGCCTGAATTTCGATCTTTGGAAACGGGATACCCAAACGGGTTTCCATGGTGACGCATCATAAAAAGAAAAGAAAGAAGAATGAAGACGAGATGTTAAGTTAATATCTCTTGGCTCATGTAATCGCTGCTATTTTAGACTAAAAATGTTTCTTTTTAAATGAAGGAACTTATAATTTTTAATTACAGTTATTTCCCAAAATTACACGACAGGTGCCACTAATTTCGGGGAATTACTGTAATTTAAAATAGGTATACATGTGAGCGTAAATCGAGGATTAACTTTTCACGTAAGCATGTATAACTTACTTAAATAGGACCAAAGGCTACATGTGAACTGCATAAAATAAAAAGCGTAATTCTCATGCATTACAACACGCAATAATACTAAAGTAAATGTGTCACACAAAACGGCTTTATTTTGATGCCAATAGTTTCATATTATTACATCCTACATTATTTAAAATAAATTTGTCTGACGACTAAAGTCGTAAGTATGAAGCTAATACAAAACGATAAATTACAGAAGTTTAAATTTTGTTGTCCGTTTTTTATGTATTGAACAATGTAACGTCTATTGCACTGTATACGTAAAGGTATAGAAATAGCATTGTTTATGAACATGATTAAAATTTAAGTTTTTGTCTCGGGATGGGGAGGTTTTTAGAATTTAAAAAAAATTATGCTTTGATGCATATTACGTTTTTTAAGCTGGATCTAATGTGCTTGAAGATTATATATTGTTTATAAATATGTTTCATTTGCTGTTAATTAAATTTTAAATTAGTTACAACCAAAAATGTGCAAAACAAACCCATAAAATTATGTAACTAGGAAACTTCGTTATTTGACGTAATTCGGGGAATTACTGTACATAGTGTACAAGAAGGAAATTAGGCTTTAGAACAGTGTTTCTCAACCTTTTTTGTGCTATAGTCCCACCTAGTCCTCTGTAAAATTCCTATGCTCTACCCTAGCATATACATTATTTTTAATTTTTTAAAACTGAAATGTTCAAGAAAGAAAAGAAAATTGAATGATAAGTTTTAAAAATAAATCATTAGGAAAATTTATGAGCAAACTCAGTAAGTAACCTTTCAAAACATATAATGGAAAACTGAAATTCGTGCAAAATAATTTTTATTTTTAGTAATTATTTATTATTTAAATTTAGTGAGATCCTTGCGCTTGATTATTCCTGCAAAAAATTTTATATTAGGTTCTAATTTTATTAACTTCAGTCTCAAGTCTCCCCGTTTTATTATATCCAGCCGATTTCTTTTTTTTGGCAACAATTCATTTATGACACTAAATCCGTATTCAGCTAAATATAAGAATGGAAATGGTAACAATATTTCTCTTGTACATTTTGTTGCATTTGGATGTTTGATTTCGGTTTCCTCACAGATCTCTCCTTTTACATTAAATAAAGCTTTAATTGACCTATCATTTTGCATTTTCGCGAGTTCTTCTTGATACCACATATCTGAAATATCAACCAAATCCACTAATATTAGCTGCATCATCCAAGTTGGGAAATCAGAAAATCGTTCTTTAAGAAAAAGACGATAAAGTTTTCAGATGATCAACAATAACAGGTATAGCAGTAGCAGTCACTTCGCATTAATGAAGTCAATGAAACTTTTGTTGTAAATATATGCCTGACGTAATTCAATGAAGGTCTTCGTTTTTGCATCGACAAGTGTTTTATTTTTCCTTGTAGTTGTTCGATTAATATATTTAGTTTTTCAAATATGTGGGCTAAATAACTAACAAATGCCGTGTCATCTACCGTTAACAATTTTTTTCATTTCAGGTTTCTTGCTTAAAAATAACTAAGTGTATCAAATATTCCATAAATCTTTTCAAGCAATTCCCTTTCGAGAATTATCTTACTTCAGTGTGATGTCTCTAATATTCTTCATATTGTTCTTCACAAAATAACTTGAAAAATAAGAAATGAAGAATGAATGTTCAAAGAATGAAGTTCACATTTGGTACTAGCTTCATAGCATTGATACACATTATAACTGAATTCAGTACTTCATTTAGAACACGCAAAATGTTTCTAGGTACCAAATTTTTCCCTATGAATAACACAATGCATAAGAAGCATTTCTGGATTCTCATCCACCAATTTTAATCAACACTTTTTCTTCTCCATCATATTAGCAGCATCTGCAGATCAAGATTCTCATCCATCAATTTTAACCAACACTTTTTCTTCTCCATCATATTAGCAGCATATGCAGAACAAGATCTCATCCATGAATTTTAAGCAACACGTTTTCTTCTGCATCATATTAGCAGCATCTGCAGAACAACATTCTCATCCATCAATTTTAAGCAACACTTTTTCTTCTCCATCATATTAGCAGCATCTGCAGAACAAGATGGTATGTTTTTCATTGGTATATTTTTTACATCTAAGTAATTTTTTAGCTTACTATAAATATCTTTGGTGGTCGTGATGTTTTTTAATGATTTACAGAACAGCATTTCTTCGATAAAATCACATTTATAAATATATCTTACCTAAGTTATAAACACGGCTTCACCCTCTCTCAAAATTGATTCATCCAAATTCTCCCCCACAGTATGACTCTTCCAAGATTTAACGATGAGTATTGAAATTTGATAAATAACGTCAAGAGTACGACTAACATCTGAATTATGAGCAGTAAACAGAGAGTTTAATGTTACTCTTTTTTCAGTAAAGTTTGAAAATAATTCAAATCTGAATTAATATGAGCATTATGTTTCGCCCTCAAATGTGTCTCAAGACAACATTGTTTCATTGATTCGTTGGTCAGGCATTGTTGGCATAAAAGACAAAAACGTGACCATTCAATCGTGTATAGCGAGTTACAAAACCAAATTTTAAATATTCCTCAGAATACTGACAATCGTTTTTCTTCCTTTCACCACTCATTTCACTGAGGCTGAAAGAAATAAATATAAGATCAATTAAAAACTTCGTCACACCGCTAAATGTAAACAAAGCTGAAAGCAGCTGCTATTATCATTCAAGGTAAGTATAATAAAAGCAGCTGCTAATGTCATTCAAGGGAAGAAGAATATATCTGTTGCTGTTTCTACAGTAAAAAATAAAAAGATTTTTTACTGTAGAAACAGGCTATGTGCAAAAAGCGTAATGTGTCAGCTCTTTAAATGTCCTTTAAAAATAGTTAAATGGCCATGTCTACAACGAAAATTCTTTATAAAATAATTAAAATGCAACGTAATTTAAATATTTTTACGTATACATTGCTTACACTATTCATTAATTTTGAGAAAAAAAGTGAAATTTGGAAATTTGAACGTCCGTTGTCCCTTAAATTCCGTACCAGTCCACTGTCCAGTTTCCCCCTTTAACAGTCGGACTGCTCCCCTGTAGGACGTAGGCTCCATGTTGGGAAATAATCCTCTAGAATCTACAGCATTGTTATCTTCTTTCTCTATACACGATATCCACACATAGTGTCCCTTAAATGTTGGGCTTCTGGGCAGGTAGGGTACATCTAAAGGATTAAGAATATCATAGGAACACATGCCAAGTGTCAGAAGTAAGTGGCAGCAGAGTTAGATAGGAAAGGAAACAAGACAGTGATTAATTTGAAACATTTATTGGACATGGATTACAGATGGTGTACAACATCTTGAAATTTACAACAATTACTCGGATTTTGCGCCATCAGAAGCCAAAAACATGCCTGACACCGGCGGACCATTGATTGCCTGACATGTTCAAACACACTTGCAGTTTCTTTGATTGTAGCAGCTGCGCAGGCGAGTCTTGCCACGAGACCCATTTCAGACATAACAGGATCGTGATACACGACATTTTTGATAGCTCCCACAGAAAAAGAAATCAAGGCTCGATAAATCCGGTGGGCTTGGGGGCCAGGGAAACGGTCCAACACGCCCAATCCATCGATGCGAGAATGATTTGTTCAAATGGCTACGAACATCAAGTCCAAAATGAGCAGGCTCTTCATCATGTTGGAACCACATGTTTCCAAGCTCTCAGTTCGTATAGCGCTCCATGCTCTTCGTATGGAGCCTACCGCTCGAATGAGGCAATCCTTGCTTTCCAATAGAACACTCCTGTACAACAAGCCCTGGTGGCGTATAATGATGTTTCTGGGCAGAGGTTCCTGTACAATTCCTAATTCTTATGATGTGCCCTACCTCTCCCAGAAATTTTTCGCAATATCGTGAGATACACAGAGACACCCTATGTATCTCACGATACCACTCTATAGCACAGAGGAGCATCTTGCATTCAAAATGTAAGTACAGCAAACGATAAAACAAGAGATTCATCCAATGAGTAATGCTCAGCATTACGCTTTCAGAGGCTATGCACGATGTACTAAAATTAAATTTCCAGCTAATACTTGAAAGTACAATATATAATGAATTTTTGTGACTTTTTTGTATTTAGAATTCCAACTATAAGGAGCGTTTACTCTGTCATCTCAGCTAAATTACATTTCAATTTTGAGTAAAACTAAATGAAATGTATCGTTAACTTATTAATTTTATGGCATATTCAGTTGATGTGAATAACATAAAATTTGTCCTCTCAGAGCTTCGCAGTAACCATACTGGAGGTTATTTTGGTTCAACGAAGATAATCTGTACAGGTTCTTGTGAAATAATGCTGCGAATAATACAGAAAAGTGATGCATATTCTGAGAAGTGTGTGAAACTCGAATCGAGATGTTACAGTCTTACGATAAAAACATAATTTGAAAGGATCATTGTAGATAATTTCAGAAATTTACCCTGAAAATCTAAGGGTAACAAATACATCTTCGTAGATTATCCGTGGACTACTTTAGTAAATGGTCTGAAACTTATTGCATCTACTACTAGAAAACCTTTTAAGTGGCCAGAAGTATAGTGGAGAATTGGGCTCCCGGCTTTCCAGTGCTTTTAAATTTTCAGTCTCAACAACGAAAACCCTTCATACCTTCCATATTTAAAGGATTGTGTAGAATTATCCGCATAAAAACTACAAACCTTTTCTTTAGATCCGTAACCGTACGGCATAGAGGAAAAAATCATTCAAACATCATTGAATCGTGTTTCGAAGCCAGCAGGCCTACTTTATTCCTGCGTATGCAACATAGTTCATTCCATGACAAAACTGGAAGTTCTCCATCGCAAATTAAATTTTTGTTGTGTTACCAGCTCCTCCGATAACCGCCAAATATGCCTCCGTTCTTTGAGCAGTACTTGGAAAATCTGCAGCAGCATTTAAAGCGTATACGTATACATTCCTGCTGCAGTGAAGGAACCAATTCAGAGACAAAGAAGATGGAGACGAGATATTATGTTGAGTCGATGAAGAGAGGATTAAGAGAAAAAATTAAAGTTATTTTTCGGAACCTAAAGCTGAGGTACCTCATTTAAGTTGAAGACATAGCAGGATGGGAAGCTCTTTGTAATCAAGAAATTGAATGACATGGTTAAACGACATGGCGGTGGAAAACGCTCCTTATTCTAAACGTAAATCATACACTAAGGTAGGACATAATGGGAATAAGTGTGCAGCAGGGGAGTCTAAGTGTGACACACACACAAATAAAACCTAACTAAGTGTGTAGTTTGAAAACAGAGTGGAGTTGACAACAACTGTTTTGGTGACGTCATGCCACACACATCCTCTGTCCATGCGGCCAGTTTCGACTTATCCGACCATGCCAGTGGGGAGTAATGCGCCATTGAGTGAACACGTGCAACTACATTCTACAGGAAAATTGTCTAATGTAAAAACTGAACAGCGAATGAACATGAAGTTTAATGTGAAACTTGAGAAATCAGCCACGGAGGAAACATTTCAAATTTTAACCGAGGCTTATGGAGATGAAACGTTGTCTCATGCACGTGTGTTTGAATGGCATAAGCAGTTTTCAGGGAGAAGAGGCAGTGTGGAAGATAATAAATGTGCCCTCTTGGGCACCCAGCACGTTCATCATGATTGAATGGGTTCCCAGTGGTCAGACTGTTAATCAAAGACTTCGTGAAAAAATTAGAAAAAAAAGACCACAGTTGTGGAGTGATGAATGGTTGTTGCACCAGGATAATGCACCCGCTAACACGGCCCTATCTGTCTAATACTTTCTGACCAGCAAAAACATTACAGTGATAAGGCATCCTCCTTATTCACCTGATTTGGCTCCATGCGATTACTTAATACTGACTTATTACTTACTGAGGTAAAATGGGTTCACTTTAAGTAAGACCTCAGCTGAAGAGGTTCAGGCAAAAAAGAGAATCTCCTGAAGGGCCTTCTAAAACCCTCATTCCAGAACTGGAGCAATGGCATCACCGAATGCAGAAGTGTATGAATGCCGAAGAGAACTACTTTGAAGTTGATAATGTCACGGAGAACTGATTCTATAAATACAATGATTTATTGGACCAGTCTCTTTTTGTATGTGTCACACCTTGTATACTTAAGAGGGGGTCCACGAGCATTAGGGCCCATGTTAATCCATTTAAATCTCATTTACATATTTTCTGTGAGGTGTTGTCGTAGAAATTATAGCAAATTGATTTGCCCAGGAGCTCATAATGTTCTTACAACGGCGTATATCTATAACAATTCATATCTGCCGTGGCCGGCAAGAGTCCTTCGTTGCGAGTTTATTGAAATTAAAATAAAAGAAAGAATAGAAAAAAGAGGTTATATTGCTTTGTACATACTTTTGAAACATGTTCCAGAGGCTTAGCTTTGGAATACGCTTTGATATATGTAGTATTAGAAATAAATATATTTGGATTTTGAACAGTATTTTTACAGTTTGACTTTGAAGCCACTAATAGTGGCACATTAACAGCTGCTGTTGTTCACAGAAGTTCCGTTCAGAGGTACGACATTCAAAAATGAGACTTGGTGTTCTTTATAAGATACGTATGATATATACAAATGGTGTTTCAAGAAGCAATAAAAATTACAAATATTTGCTGGATGTAATAGATACTATAAATGGTGCTGCAGGATACAAGAGATACTTCAACTGGTGATAAAATATTGGCTTATATGAAAGGGTACAGGTGCATTATATACAAGTTGCGATAATTAAAGGTGGTGCTGCATGATTTTATGACTAAATAGATGAAGATTTTTTAGACGGTTGAACGTGATTTGTTGTGCAATGTTGGGTTAGGTATTTCTACTAATGTTGGATTTGCCGTTTATTCATAGGTAGAATTTATTAAGATAATCAGGCTCAGTCGGTTGCCAGTTATTCATACTTCATTGAAAGTTCATTGACTCACTCGATGCGAGTTTTATACATTGGGATTCGATAGTTCTTGACTGTAAACTATGTATGTTTCTGACGTATTATGTAGACACTGAAAGCACAATTGGCTATCATTTGGGACATATATGGCCATAAATTGCCCTTGACCATTAATTAAAAGCTCATATTTTCCCTTTTCTGACACTGCAGGCGTGAATAGGAGGCCGTAAAGAGAACATTATGTGTCTTTGAAGACACAGTTTGGAAGGGTTGGTCCCTGTTATGGCCCGATGGCTTAACATGTTTCGATCCGGGGGTCGGGGTTCTTTTCCTTGCAACAACAACAGAGTTAAGAATTTTTTTTCTTTTACGTGTCACTGAAGGTTTGAATATAGATGATGTAAATATACAAAGGTGATTATTCTTGTTATTGGTGAGAGCATGTTTTCGAGTGGGATGTCAAGGATGGATCAAATCGAAGCCTTGGCGTTGAAGGCCTCTCTTTGAATACTTCAATACGACGGTGAGCCTTGTGATGTTTTAAACACGAATCTCTTAAATTCAGTGCGAGGTTTTGTGTTATGCCTAATATGATTGTTCAACATTAGATTTTCCCGGAACAAACATGTAATGACCTCTATCCCTCTTTTCCTCATATACACACATATCTTTAAGTGCCGTGTATCTTTTATAGAAGCAGGTGGGGAAGAGTCTTTGTCCAGAAACATACCGAAAGTGGTAGTGCGAAGTTGTTACTATATTTTCATCTCTTTTTGGTTGGAAGATGAAGTGTCGTCATCCTTGGTGCTCTTGCTTCCACGTATGTTGTCATTTGTACCAAGCAAAGAATTAGGATTTAGTTTTAAGAAGGATATTGGACAAAGATTTCAATTTTTTCGCAACGTAGCTTTACGGTTGGGGGCGTAGACTTGTTCATTATTTTACCAGTTGCTACGACCTCTGATACAGGTAATAAAGATACTTATGTTCTTTTCCTGTTTCGGATTTGCGAGATAGGTGTGTTATTTCCTAATTGTATAAATTGCTCATTGACTGTTCTGTGCACGTAGTTTGAGCATTTATTTCCGATATAATATTTTAGATCGTACTATTTTGAAACCAACAACGTTTAAATTGTAAAAAATAGTAGAATATAACCTCAGATATATACAGACGCAAACCTGACCGGTCTTGGCGACAATTTATTATGTCAAATTATAGTATTCGGCTACTTAGTTACAGCTCTTATTTTTGCTCTTTACTGTAATAATTGCAATGAATTGCAAATTTTTCCTGTACATCTGGAGAGAAGCGATTTTTACGATCATGCAGTTCGTAACAATGCATACCCAATTAGATACATTCTATCGTAATTATGTGTCAAATTATATGAAAATCAAAATTTCATTATTTGAATCCGTATATATATATATATATATATGTTTATTCAATCCATACGCAATGACTGTATATATCTTTTATGACACATCTTTTATTTAATTTGTTTAATAAGACTTGAAAGATGTTATTGCTTCCAAATACCGAAACTGCTATCCATTTAAAATAAGGTTCAGAAATACGAGGGCGTGCAGCTAAGAATACCAGTATAAAGCTAGTTAAAAAACAAATGGATTTATACCGAACTTATAAAAACCGTGCTAAAAGTTTAAATTAAATATGTTTATTCTCAGTTGTGAATGGTAGGCATTGAATAGCGCAGTAAATTGAAAAAATTGAATAATACACCTAATATATCCATTTTCTAATGTCCTTATTTAATCGACCTTGATGCTTTTATTAGTTTTGTGAAATTAAACAAGGACATATAAAAAGAGCGAAACTACGATACAGAAGACTAAAAAGAGTAATTATAAAAGTAAAATTTAGCTTATAAAGTTTATTATCGTCTTTATAAAAACTTCTACAGCGTAAACGAAATTGTGAAGCATAAAAAAGGGAATAAAAAAGATCATTACTTTTATGCAAATGAAGGGACTTAATAATTAGTGTGAAAAAATTCCATATTCATTATGCTTTAATTTTATCAAAATAAATGCTTTCGTATTTTGTTCCTTTTATATCAATCTCTTCCCGCATCACACAAAAACTTAACATCTCTGAATTGGTTTATTTATTCCTTGAAATGCCTGCCTAGTAATTTAATTAACTTATTGATCTGTATAATGAGCTTAAATAATCATTTACTAATATCATGGTTCCAATTAAATCCATGGTTATTACTTTTTTTTGAAATAACTAACTATTTCATTTGGTATTTATGATATTTCCCTTTTCCATAATAGCTTTTTTTTCTAATTTTCAAATCCTGATTAAGACCCATTAGCCGCTGGTGTTGCGTTGGCGCAACGGTCAAAATAAATGCGTATATAAATATAACTACCTAAGATGTTTTATACCAGCAGATGATTTTGTGTAGGGAATATTATAAAGAATATTTCTGTAAAAAACATTAGCCTTCAACAATAATTTTGTTTATAACAATTAATCTCATACTTTAAGCAAAATTTTCGACCGGATATTTTTGCTAAAAATATTTAACGAAAGAATCGCCGTCTTTATGAGTGATCTTTTTTTAGTCAAGGTCACCGTTTATCAGAACATTACATCAGTCAGATCTTTATATTTGTGTTGGGAAGGAAGGCAAAACAGGTGTTGTGCTGACGCAACGTCAGCAGGAAACGGATAGTCAACCTCCTTTTTCACTCATTCCTCTCGATGTTCTGGTTCATGATCTGGTTTTTTAAAAATGCCTAGAACGAGGTATCTTACATTAAAAAAAGCCCTTCAAAGATTTTTTGATGAAGAAACGGATGATGATAATGTTAATAATGACCAGAATGAAACTGATATTGTTGCTATTACCCCAGAAATTGCAAAAGCTAGTGACGAAGAAAAAAGCAATGGCAATGTTTTAAATAATGATAATGATATTTTACCAAATGATACTGCTCTGCTAGGGAAGTTGAAATTCACGTAAGAAGTAAGTTTCAACCTTCTAAAAGCAGTTATAGCCACACTAAAAAGTTTAAAAAGCAGAAGACTGAAATCTTGAAGTGGATAAAAAAGGAACTCTTAGTTATGTCTCAGGAAGAACATGAAGAAAGAGATAGAAGAGAAATTACAAAAGACAAAGCACAAGGTAAAACTAGTGCGCAGATTTTTGATTTTCATTTTGGTTTAGACATTTACTCTCTTCTCGTTGAACAAACGAATATATACCCTCAGAAAAAATAAATATTGCATCTGAAGTTTATATTAGACGATTTATTGGAATATTATTGCTTACATGATATCATTCTTTACCTCAAGAAAAAATGTATTTGTCTTTTGATAAGGACATTTCTGGTCCTGTTGTACGAGAATCGATATCACGTTTGCAGTACAGGAATATGAAGCAGAATTTGCATCAATAGTCAAATTGACAACACTGATAAATTATATGAGGTGAGAGAGTATCTAAACATACTAAATATCACCACTATTTACTACTGGAAATATACTCTTTTAGATTTCAGACGCGAGAATGTATTATTCCTTTTGCAAACTCCTGTTGAGAGTGCAGAATTAGCCAGAAATAGCTTACAAGGAAGACCTAGTAAATTCAGCATTCAAAAACCATTGCATGGAGATGGTATACAATTTGTTGTAAAGTCCTTTGATAACAAAAGACTTTGTTATAAAGAGTACCATAGCCAGACTGTTTATAAATACAAAGTATGTAATGTAGCTTTACATCATGAATGTAATGAAGCTTTTCATGTTTGAATCTTTCAATTGTAATAATCTGTATTTGTAAAAGAAATACAATGTATGTTTTAATATTAAATTAATTACAAGTAAAGTGATTTGTAGATGTATAAAAATTTATACAGCTAAAAAGTAATCGTGCGCTCCACTCAAAAGAAACAGCACACGAGTAAAATCCTACTCACTAAACATCCGTAGTTTGTTATTATTTTCATGAGAAAAGAAACATTCCTTGTAGTTTTGGCGGTTAATGGGTTAATAACATACAGAACAGATATTAAATGGTGAACTTATCGACCTTTTCCATATCATTTTTCTCCGTTAAGATTGCTATCTATGCCTCCAAAAGGAATATCATTGAATATTTACATTCCTAGGATTCAAACATTTGATCATTTAAGACAACAATGAATATTTGCTTTTCTCTTCACTTGTATGGATTCCTGAAATACATTAATTGCATCCGTTTCGTGGAAATTGTCGTTAAACTAGGTATTGCTTATCCATTCATAGTTGAGCAAATTTATTACTAAGCCTTATATTCGAGTTCCTATACTAAAATCAAAAACATATTTCCGTTATTTCGTTTCTTATCTTATGATTGCTTTTTCATTGCACGACACATAAAATGGAAAAAAAAAAAATTCTAACAGCAACACAGCGAAACGTGACGTAAGTAGCGGCTCTCACTCAGAAGTTATCTTTACGCCGACCAACCGCTATTAGTGACATTGATTGCCGTACGTTAAGTGCCCGGGTTCAAATACCGGAGAAGGCAAGGATGTTTGTAAATATACAGCATCTGTACGGCATGGGGACACTCAAAATATAACGACAGCCGTAAGTCATCTTGAAAGGTTGATTGATAGGGAAGAAGGGGGTGGAAGACCCTTGGACACGTCCCTCAGGGGAGCTCTCCTTCAAAAATTCGGAGCAAAACAAGTCATACCATCACCTGCAGGGTGATCTAGGATCTTGCTAAAGACAGATGCAATCTTAATTCCTTGCACAATGAATTTTGTGTATGTGCTCTGATTTCAAACAAGCGAGATTATTCGCAACAAAAATAACAGAGATCTTCACTACATATATAGTTAGTTGAACGGAAGTGAGGCTTCCGAACTGGTAATGGCCCAAATGGGTTTCATATTTTTTCTCTGTGTCAATATTTTTGCAAGAACTTAGCCTAGTTTTGTGTCACACAGCGCTCTTTCTTTCGCTTGCAATTGTTCGAGACTTCTGACTGCATTAACTAATGTGCATGTCACCTATTACCGTTAAATAAAAAAGAAAAGTAAAATGTTTACAAGAATTTTCAGAAAACAGTTCCGATTCTGAAATTATTTCTTATGAAGAATCTAATGTGGAATATTATTCTATTTCAAATTGTGAATGACGTTTCAATAAATCCTTCAAATTGAAAGTGCCGTACTACTTCACTTTATAAGGTATTTCTCCCGCCTTCTTAGTATGCCTTCGTAGTGTAGTGGTCTGCACGCTGGGTGCGTATCCTAGAGGTCTGTGGTTCGATTCCCGACGATGACTTTGCTCATTTTTCATCACTCCTTGCATCAAAAAAACCTAATGACTCTACAAATTTTCGAACAAGTCACTCATCATTTCCATGCTCTTTAGGACAAGCACACTTTTCTATGACATTACCACAGGCAGAGACGGTTTGAAGTTAATTTTTACGCAGTCTTCACACTAACATATAGAGAATTTAAGCAAAAATAGCTGAATGTGTTATATGAATACATTTATAAGCTTCAGTATGCATTATTTGTTTTTATAGTCAATATTTAAAGACACAATTTAAACTATTTTTGATTTTGAATGTTATGTCGGCATTCATTCATTTCCATCTCTTTTAAAACATTTATAAGGTATTTTCTCCCTCCTTTCTGCATGCCCTCTTGGTGTAATGGTAGCACACTCGGCGCGTATTAGAGAGGTCCAGGTTCGTGTCCCGGCGACAGTATTGCTGATTTTTTACGCCTTCTTCTTCTAAGTAATAACCTAATGTCTCTACAGTGACGTCCGAACTAAAAAAGATGGTGGATGATGATTCTTCTCCACCAGGATTTGGGGATTGGATCCCCTAATTCTTTGTCGCCTTTTAAAAGGGTGAGTATATAAGGCACTTTCTCCCTCCTTTTTTGCATGCCTTTGTGGTGTAACAGTAGCACTCTCAGCGCATATTCGAGAGGTACAGTTTGGTGGCTTGGGGAGGGCATTGCTTTTTTTTCATGCCTCCTTCTTCTAAATAATAACCTAATGTCTCTACACACTTAATAAACAAACTTAACGTTATTATCTCTGTATAAAGTGTTTAACCAACGATAAAATGAATATTTTGAAAATACGAGTAATAAAAGAATAACATGATAAAATGAATATGTTTGCACTAGAAAGTTTTGTGTAAAAAGCGCTTAAACATTCACTACGGTAGAGTAGACGTTGTTCATTGTCAACGGTAGAGTAGACGAAAGAATGAGTTTATAACACATTTCTATCAATTGATGGTCAAAACTAAGTGCATAAATGAAATAAAATATACAAATAAATAGAAAAAAAACTAAAAAGTTAAAAATATTACATAAAACGAATGGATATATACACTGCCCCCAAAAAGAAAAAAACAGGGGAGTCAGTTTATATCTCCCGTTCTACCGGGCCGATTGACGAAATTCAATTTGCGTTTCTCATGTCTCTAAAGCACGACTTAGGATATATATTACATTTATTTATAGCTTTGTTCTAATATAGGTATTTTGACACAAAATCGGACTCTTTCTGAAATAACATGCCAAAGGTTTTCCATATTTCGATTCTACGACTGAAATTATGCCGAAATATTAAATTTTGAAAACTTTGGTGCGAAATTTATTGAGAATTTTAAAAATTTATATTAGCCCAATTTTTTCAGTTTCCGCCAAGAGTAATTAACCTGGTGAACTTCTTATTTTATAGCAACACATTTTCCTTTTCTTTTTTTCATTGTACACAAGAGGAAAAAAGTCAACTTTCATACTTTCAAATAATTTTAACAAAATGCTTAAACCACATTTGGCGTTATTATCGCTCAAAAAATCATGCCAAATTTTAAAACTCTCCAATATGTAAATTCATGCATATCTTCGGAAAGTTTGAATTAAAAAACTCTAATTGTTGCAGGTATGCTTAGAAATACATTTACTTTAAGATGGTAAACGTTTATAGGTTATAATTCAAAATGTTTTTCGAAAAATTTATAAAAATTATATAAAAATACTAATTTTCAAAATAAATCATAAAAAGTGGATGAATGTTACTTGCAATGAACCTGTCATAGAATCGAAATATGGAAAAAAATGTGGCATGTCATGTCAGAAAACGTCCGATTTTGTGTCAAAATACACATGTTAGAATGATGCTTTATATAAATTGATTACATGTCCTTTCGAGACATGAAACCCGCAAGTTGAATAACGTCAAACGGCCCAGTAGAACGGGAGATATAGAAATCCCAGTTTTTTTTTTTTTTTTTTTTTTTCCCGCAATGTACATACAGAGAATTACTACATAGAAGCTCACTACTAATGTTGAGTTATATTACTAGAACGTAAACAAATTTAATTTAAAAACAAAGGAGCTCAGTGAATAAGACCGAGCAATGATTATATAATAAGCATGGCAAATAATACACAGTAACAACACTATATTTACTGTGTATTATCTGCCATTATTATCTGCCCATGTTGAAAATATTTTCGAAGTCGTAAATTGGCTTCTTGGCTGAATGTTGCTTGATTAGAAAATTTGACTACTAAGCAGTTAAAATGTTTACGTTTCAAGTCGCTTTCACATTTGATATAGAAAGAATCTTTAGGCTTTGTACATCTTCGTCTCGACAAAACCCAGTATTCTATCTTGTACGTTTTTATCGTCTTCAACTCAATTATCCATAGCTCTCTACACATTTTAGACATTAATAAACGGAGAGGAAATTTTTCTAAAAATTTTCCAATACAATATTAAAATTTGTGTTTCGGAACCACAGCATTTAATTAAACATTGGTGCAGGCTACATATTGTTAGTGCTTAAACAAATAGATAAGACAAACAATGAAAATTTGAAACTTTTAATTATTTGAAAATATTTGAGCGAGGTAGATAAACATGGGCAGGTTGATGCATCAATCCACCTTCTATTGAATAACTATTCTTACGGTTATGATAAACAACCACAAATATTTCAGAGAGTACGCAGAGAAAAGGCGAAATCCCTTTGAACATGCGAGGTTAAGTGGGTAGGTAACCGAAGTCGCTAACTGTGCGAATTTATAGTAATATTCACTGACAAGACACCTCAATAGTCTTAAAGGTTAAACTGAAATCTTTCTGAATTAACTCTAGACTTCAGTGCAGTCTTATATAATTTTGCTGCAGAGAAGTATGTAAAGAACATTCCAGAAACATAAGTCTTAGACTTCAGAATGCGTCTTTTCTGAAAACGTTCCTAATGTAATTAAATAAGTTAAAAACAAAATTCCCAAATTTCGCTTTGTCGGATGATTCTAATTAATCTAATTAAATATCTGATTCTATTTGAGCAATTTATACTAAAATTAAATGCCAACTGATTTAGAATTAAAAACACTGAACAAAATAATACATAAATTAAAAACATACAAGAGCAACAAAAGCGTTCAAAAAGTTCAAAATTATATAAAATGCATAATAAATAATGGTTGATCTTTACAATATGGTAACTGGTAGTTTGGCGACATTTTGGAGGCGATAAAGGTTACTACCTGGGACTTTGGTAATAATGTGAGCAGTACTCAGTTCCGATTACGCATTATTTTGCGTGAGGGAAATGAGAGATCATGGGATATGTCATGTGATATTAATGGACGAATTACGGTTCTTTAATCGGAAAAGGGGGGAAATCGGGAAAAAATGTGGAAATTTTGTATTTAGCTTTATTCTGTGTTGTGTGAAACAGTGTTGTGTAATTTTTGGATCTCATGGCCCTAAGTAAAGTGAATTCGAAATGGGTATTTAGGCATTGTGATAAAGAGAAGTTTGCTTTTTATTTAGCGGAGGAAGTATGGAGGAAAATTTCGCAGAAAACATCTTTCAATAATTTAATTGAATGAATTAGAAAAGTGTATCCGCCACGTAATCAAGATTCTGAAGAAGATTAGGTAAGTTAGTATTTTTAATTATTTGAGGATATTATTTTTATGCATTGTTCTAAATGTAAGGTGGAAAGGAATTTGGTATTATTGGGAAAATTGTTATTAGCAATGATTTAGTTTAAAGTAATTAGGATTGTAAGGTAATTTTTATTAATTTAATGTATGTGCTCATTTATATTTTAAGTAGTGTTTTTGAATTTAATTATATTTTAATGAAATGATAGTTATTTTGTGAATTTTATGTTTGTAGGAATTTGGTATACGTTTAAGTTGAAATAAACGTGCATGGAAATAATTTAAATATTTGATACTAAGTACTTGTAATACTTGCGGTATGAATTCGTTGGTGACGTGTATAATGTAATAGATGATTTAGAGGTAAAAGTTTTTGGATATTTTATTTATTTTATATGTGGAAATGTTCATATTTGTAAAGGGTAAATACTTTTTCGCGATCAGGTAATTTCATATATGTTCTTTTTACCGGGTTTAAAGATTGAGAAAATTGTCATGTATTTTCGTGAAATTTTTCTAATGTATGAGAAAAAAGCAGTGTACATGGATATAGTGAAGAGTGTGCGCAATGCCATTTTTGTGCAATTCTGGGATGTTTTTTTAAGTAAAAATAAGTCGGCGTGTACATGGTTTATGTGTATGTGTTATTTTGAAAAACGCGTAAGGAGTATGGTATTTTGCACTTTTTCCCAATTTTGCAGTGAATATTTGTCATGATTAAGCAGTTTTGTTTGATAAAATTTCTAGCATAAGTGTAATTCGGCTAGTAGATTGTTGGAAGAAGTGTTCAGTAGATAAGAAGAAAAGAAACATGTCTTTACTTCGTGAAGACAAAATGGCGGCGGGGAAAAAAAATAGAGGGTTGCTGTAGGAGAGTTGGTTGCCAAATTTTCGCCAAAAAATCGCCAAGTTACCATAATGTAAAGATCAACCTAAATAATCTTCAAATTACTGTACAAAATACACGTAATATGTTAAGCAAATAAATGAATCACAAGAATAGAAAAGTTCATGAAAGCATAATTATATGAATGCCAAAATGCAAACATTTGTATAAATTTATGTATATATTATTAAATTTAATATTAATATTTAATTTTATTGCACTAAAACGTATGAAGATGTATTACAAAAATTATAATAAGATTTTTTTGTCCAAAGGGGCAATTTGTCCTGAAGGACTCTTAATTTCGCTTCGGCATTTTGCTTCGAAAACTTAAAAAGGCTGTATCGCTTTTCAAATCGTTGCCACCATATATTATCGCCCTGTCTTATATTTAAAGAAATTAAATAATGAAGAATCTGCATAAATGTAGCTATGTTTCTCGCATTGTAAACAGCGGTACTTAGAGCCGTCAAAATTTGAATAACGTAATCTTCCATAGAATATGGGCATGTGGAAGCTCTAATTTGAATTTGAAATTTGTTTTATTATCGATTTCAGACTTTGTAACACTTCAACGAACTTTTGATTAAAAACCTAAACATTTCAAAGGTAGCAATTGCAACACTGTACGAAAAAAAAGTTATCTCCAGCGAGCGAGACTCTGCATAGGAAATTTTAAAGATATGCTCATTTTAAAATTAATTTGCGATATTGCTGTTGGACTGAATTTTTTAGTTTGATCACGTGTAATATGATATTTAATAAATAAAGGCCATACACAAAACGTTCTTTTGTGCGTAATTTAAAGTATGAAACCTTTCAGATTTTTTTATTTTAAAGTTTTTATTAAAATGAATTACTTTTCTTCAAAATATCTTCCTTTCCTAGTTATGTTTAATCTCCTTATCTAGAATATTTTGACTATTATTTATTTCGCTGTTCATTCTAATATTAAAGGGGAAAATTATGTAGCTAAATCATTCACATTGCATGTTTAAGCTCATTTTTAAGTATTGCAATACAGAGATATGTGGAGTATATCTCTCCTACTTTTCAATTAGAATTCTTCCATTAGAATATATGGCATAAACGAAATACCTTCTTGTCGAAAAGAAAGCTTCAAAATTAGGTTGTAAATCAAATCCAATTGCGCTTTTATCGGAAATGGAAATTCGTAATCTTAAATTATTGTGGCGAGAAATAAAGCTGCGCAGAACTATGAACAGAAATGGTTGTTGGTACTTAAAAAAATAAAGCCATTTTCAAATATAGGTAGATACTCCGATAAAATAGTATAAAGCCCTATCACGAAAGTTATACTTTAAAGCGATAACAACTTGGAAGATCCCCTAGATTTTTACAAAAAGCATGAAGCTTCATAATGGCTCAGATATACATAATACAAACTACCTAAATTCTGGATATCAAAATATAAAGATGGGGGCTTCGAGTACCGCAACACAAGCAAGCTTTAACAAACATAAAAACATAATGTTATCTCAAACATAATGGTGCATGGTTTCCAGAAGAGGCTGTCGAATCACTTACCATTAAAGATAAATTGACAAAGAAAGTTGGAAATTCAGAATCCTTGGTTTGAGAAACTGCTTCATAGAAACTATGAAGAGAAAGATCAACGTATCTCTATGTCTGTTGCTATGCGATTTGAGATATAACACGCAAACTTACTTCCATTCAAAAGGAATGTTTTCAATTAATTTTTTCTCGATTGTTAATTTTCTTTGAAACAGTACACAGTTAAATATGCTGCTAAAATATTATTCGTAAGATTTGCGATAAACTATGATTTACGATAAACCGTATTTTAAGTATTAGGTTTTTTTACTTCCTTGTACGAAGTAAAGGAAGTATTGTAATCATTAAAAATTCCGGGTATCATATTTAAAAAAAATATCCGTTTTGACCGCTATCGAATGCAGTTTAACGATATTTTGGAGGGACTTATATACACAACGACAGAATAAAGGACACGTTTTCCACAAAAGAATTATAAAACTGACTTAAACTAGATTCAGAAGAGATTTATTTCGTGGCATCTGTACATACGTACACGTAACTATGTATGTATCTCGCAAAACTCAAAAACGAGTAATTTCAGAACGTTGAAATTTTGCATATGGGACTGCTATAATATGCAGCTGTGCACCTTCCGTTTTGGTTGCAATCGGCCGCACCAAAAGCGTATATATATATATACTAAGCTAGGTGAGCTCTTATTTTTATTCTTATATGTTGGTAAACTGCCCATTTTGCAGTAATTAAACTGATTGAATTACGTTGTTGCTTATCCTACGATTAAGGTGTTTATGTCTTTAGCCAATCCGCATGGAACAGTTGTAGTATTATCAATAATTTAAATGTTGTTTAAGTGCGGCTAAACCTAATTTTTGTTAAAATAACAGACATATTTGTTTACATTTAAAACTTAACAGAAGAGTGAATTCAGTTTCTGCACTTTCGGTGTCTTTTTGCCGAGTGGGACCAAAATTAAACTTTCATTTTTGTGCACCGGAAAGTCTGGCTTGTTGCCTGCAGACTGAATTGCTTGTTTTTGAGTGCAAACTCTAATTTAATTGTAAAAATTGCTTTTTTAATTGTGTTATCTGTATTTGGTGTTTCATGTTTTTCCGATATTTTTCAATTTTTAATAAAGATATTTTGAGCTTTTACGTATTTTTGTCTTGCCGTGAACTAAAAACAGAATTAATCAAATGAGAAATCTATCTCTAGTGAAATTCGAGTTTAAGTAAAAGGCAGCAAAAAGTTAGTATACTTTAATATTCCGTACAAGGAAGTCATGTGGTGTAGACAACATATTTTTTTAATTAGGTAGCCGAAACTTAAATTTTTTAAAAATATTCCTACAGCTTTCATAATATATATCTTTTTATCACACTCCCTTTACTTTTATAATAAGAGTATAAGAATTGTTAAAAAAATTTAAACATCAGAGTAGCATAATTGTTGTAACGTTCGCTTTCTCAAGAGACGTTCATTCAAGATGAATGCTTATCTTAAATAAACTGAAAGTATTTAATTGAATGAAGGACTTTCGTCCAAATTAAGCGTATCTTGAACTAATAAAAAAGATACAAGAATGACGTAACGTGAAGTCAGCGAAATAAGGAGGAAAAAAAATAAAGATAGCTAAATAATTCATAAAAGAAAATGTACCTAATAAACCAAAATGCGCGAAAAAAATGACACGCAATTAGAATATTTCTTGTTTAATTACTTGAATAAACTTAAAATATTGCCACTGAAAACTCAATTTCCTAACTCAATATTTTAAATTGGCAATTAAGAAATAATTCTTAAATTAGAATATGGAAAAACGCAATGAAGTGATAGCGAAATTCATAATTGGGTATAATTATGCATATAGAATCTTATATATAGTCTTCGATTCTTACCCATTCAGGAATTAAAAAATGTGAAAATTAAAGTAAATGTATAATTTATCACTTGAACAATACTCTATGAACACACATCGTAGTACTTCAAATTGAAAATGAGCTTATGAAGTCAAAATTTCCATTCAGTATTGTATACAATATTTCTTTCTCGACTTTGATATTTCTGAAAAAAGTTCATATCAAACATGGTTGCTTTAAAACTGAAAAAGACAAAATTTTATCTCAGCTGTATAATGTCGCGGGAAATGCAGAACATCATTTTATATTCGCTCTTATATGGCGAAATAGTTTATATTAGAAAATAGCAAAACTCACTTTCTTGCTATGTATCTGGATATATTTTTATACTTTGCGAGTTATATAGGTTATAAATCACTTTAGATACGTTTAATTTATTTTCGATTTGAGGAAACGTTTGCTGCATCAATAGCTCCTTATTCATCATTAACGTATACGTTGTATTAAATCCATTATCCAGCTCATAGAAAAGGCAATTTATTATCTACAACTACAAAACTATTTAACCTAGTCAGCAAGAAGATTTTAATAATTAATAGATACCGTAAAATAAAAGCAAGTGCTATTTTTAAAAGATGCTTTTCATGAAATAACGATTTTTTAATCAATGCCCTAAGCAAAACTACCGCATTTGGGACTGAATAAAATATTGAAAATAAGGATAATTCGCGTTTCAATAAACCATATATTATCGGAAAATAATCAGATCTCAAGACATCATAGTTAAATTCTTTGACGTCATGTTCTTATAGGAAATAAATTTGTTACCCAAGGTTATTATAAAAAATATATTTCTACTACATATGTTTCTTATATATCGAAAAATGTAGCATCGGATATTTATTGAAAACTTATTTTATTTATTTTAGCTTGCTGGCAGCTTAAGAACTTCTAAACTATTTTTTTTCCTAATTCACCCTGGGAAGACAAATGGTGTAAGGTACTATACCTGAATTTTAAATATTACATTATATAATAGATATTTTTGCTTTTTACAATTGTTTCAGTACTCATTAATAGTCCTCGTGTGCTTTATTAAATTTATATAAATAAAATAATGTAAAGCTTAGTATGTACAGCATAACGACTTTTGAGAGAATTTCAAGTAATTTTATGAATAATTAAGCAAAATGTTCCTTTAGTTATAAGAACAGGAGATATGCAAATTAATAATTAACTATTTGAAACAAACTGTTCTTCTTTAGAAATTACATTTATATGTATACAGGTTATCGCGTTTTATTAGGTTAAGATTTATTTCTCATTACTGGTGAGTCTTATAATACTGTAGAGTATAACTCCTCCCGTGTAAAGGGTGACTGAGGATTAGGGGACCCAAAAGCCAAATCCTGGTTGTAATGAATCAACGTCCACCACCTTTTAGTTCAAGCGCAACAGTAGAGACATTATTATTATTATTATTATTATTATTATTATTATTATTATTTTGACGTGGAAAAACGACGTGGAGGAGACGTGAAAAGAGAGCAATTCTCTCGCAGGGATTTGAAACTGGGCCTCTCGAATACGCGCCGAGTGTCCTACCGTTACACCCCGAAAGCATATTGAAAGAACAAAGAACATAATTTATAATAAAAACAAATTATTTACTATTTCCAGACAGCGATACTATCCCAGCAACTCTAAAAGAAACTGCAGTACTAACTGGGTAGCACAGCATGCAAGGTTTACGTTAATTTACTCATTACCTTAATATTTGAATTCTAGTTCAACTTCCATTTATTCGTCCTCTCCCACATGGATTTAAATGAGATACGTGGCTATATGAGCAGAGCCCGTAAAAGTTGGAGGAAGAGCTTTTGCAATGATGCTGATTAAACTGCTATGTCCTCGCCCTGTTTTAAGAATTATATTATCTGGCATTATTCTTTATTATGCGAAATGATAGCGAAAGGTTTTTACGGAGTACCTGCGCTTGGTAGCTTTTACTATGTGTATGTCCAGCCTTAAATATTTCGAATTTTATTATACTTTTTATGTTACCTGAAATACAGCAAGCTGCAAAGATTCGGCTGTAAGCACAAACCCAATATTCTTAAGTTTAAAATTTTAAGCAAAAAGATTTGTTGAAACTCCTGTGTTTGTTTCTACTTATAAGTACCAAGTTATCAACTAAGTGAGCAAAATATTACAACAGCCTCTCATGGTAAAAGAAAAATGCCTGGAGATAATGGCTACATTAGTTTGACAACAATAAGGATACAAGTTGGAGAAACGTTGGCAAGCCCTGTGGATCTCTTTTTCAAAGAACGTCAAAGTAAAAATATACATTTTAGAATTGGAAGAGAAAGAAGAAGGAGAGAAGAATTATCTCTTCCTAAGAGAACGGGAAAAAAATCTTTAATACCAAGCCTGTTACTAAAAGCATGGTATTACTAACTGGCTTTGGTAAGAAAGTAAAGGGAACCCAAGCATCAAGCATCTCGCAGATACTGAAACCAACCAATGAAAACGTGAAAGCTGCCTAAAGACAAAGGGTTGAGTAGGCTGTCTAAGAGACTCCGCGAGGAAGGAAGTCAGGAGAAAGTCACCTAAAAGTGTCAGTTGCCAAATCACAAAAGAAAAAATACAAGATTGACAGGTGACAGGTAAGAGCGGATCCGGACACCCGGGGCGGCTTACGAGGACTATTAGGTTATCGTCCGGAATCCGCAACCGTAAAATGCGAGAACTCTTTGGCGCACCAGAAGCGCGTCGTCAAGAGCTTAATAGAAACTTTTGGTGGTGTTGTATATTGAAATATGAGCTTTCTAAACTGATATTAAAACATTTTACACAACACAATAATTATGTACTGATGCACACCCTACAGCTGTTAAATATTAAACACTAATAATTAAGCATTCCCGTGGTGAATTTTATGTGCACCTAGGTTTAAACACTGGGAATATATTGCTACAATAATGCTTGTTTTACACATGAGTCCGTTTTTGCACGTACATAAAAGTTCCACACTAATAATCTAATAATTAAACATTTTACTCATGGTTATAGGCCAGTTCTACAATGATACATACATACTTACGTATATATATAAATAAATAGACAGACATAATTCACGATGGTGCACTTTACATATATAGCTGCTGTGGATACGTTAGTTACTTCAGAGCGTTCATGTACAGGGTTCCATCATACACACACTAAATAGCACACTAACATGCCGCACAAGAGCACTAGTACCATACAACGAGACACTCAGGAAATTAGATTACCATACAACCAGACACACAACGAGACACTCAGAATATAAGATTGGCAGAAGAATAACAAAACGAACATAATGCGAACCGAAATTACTTTCTGACCAACCCGATGCAATTTCGTTTATCGACGAAATGCTTGTTATTGAGAAAGATGGCTAAATTCTTTGTTTTTTACAGATTGATCGCAGACACGTACTTGAGTTCTAAAATTTATTAATGAATGCTGAAGAATTTTAAGAGAAACGTATAACTATATACATGGAAGAGTTGGGTACAAGTAAAATCTAGCATTTTAATGTAGTCAGCTTGGGGATGACATCTTCCATTTCCAAAAAAATGAGTAGAAAATCTGTTAATTCTAAACACACAAAGCGCTTTTACAAATGCGTTAACAAATGTTATTTATCCAAAGCAGGATCATAAATCCCTGGCTCACCAGCGGCCGAGCGGTAAAGACGCTGAACACCGGTAGTTAGGTCCGAGGTTCGAATCCCGCGAACGGGCTGGCTGCATGGGCGTTTTCGTGGTTTTCCCCATGTGTAACGTGTATACGAGCCAGTTTCCCTTAGAAAGTCCTCCACGAAGGTATCCCTCCCTTTAGGCAGATAGCCCTCGTGTGCTTTGCCATAACTGAATAATCCAATCCAATCCAATCCATAATTCCCTGAGGTGAAATGTCTATCACTCAAGACGTTTGGATGAAATGTATTTCTATACATTTCATCCAAAAGTTTTGAGTTTCATTCGAAAGGCGTGAGTGACTAAACTATTTCTTAAATATCTGAGTTTCATCCAAAATTGCAGATATCCGTGTTTTTAACTCACTAAAACATAACGTGAATTTATTATAACAGGAATGTTTATTATAATGATTTTACGTACAAATTTATATTCTTTTACAGAATGCATTTGTTTTTACAAGGCTTTTGTATTCATAAAATCTCTGACTTTCATCGCGGTGTTTTGTAATCGGTAACGCCTCTGCATGATCATTATTAAAGACCTAAAGCTTAAAATACGCATACTTGAACAAACTGTAAATACGAACCTATAATTAAATTCAAATGGATAAATTAATTGGAGCAGCATTCAAGAGTAAAATACTTTCCTATAAGTACTGAGAAATACACATAAGAGACTGCAGATATCATATTAATCTAAACTTTAATATAGATGATGTCTGAAACAAGATTCTAGTTTTAATGAGCTGAATTGCAAAGTTATTAAGAACTGCTGTCTCTGCAAAGGAAAAGGAAATCTGAAGAATTAAGGAAGACTTCGCGATTAAACATATTATGATCGGTAGATTAATTATTTCAGTTTTAAATTGGGTAAATTAAGTAGAACTATACGTGATATCTCTTTACCAAAATTTTAGGTACCATGTACATTTACTGCTACTCATAATTGCGTGTTTAAATGTTTGAATGCTAATTTATAACGTTTAAACGAATAAAAATATAACGTATTTATAACGTATAATACGTTTTATCTTAAGGAAAGCAAATTTTCACCTTAAACTAAGATATTTAAAGTTTTCATTGATAGGAGTGTTAATATCCGAAAAAAATCGTCCAATATAATTTAATTTTTATGCTGGCGAAAAAGTGACATTTCCACATTCAAGCTAAAATTGAAGTTACAGGAATTATAGAATTTTTCAGGTACCAGTTTCTCAGGTGTCCCTGCCCTTCATCATCTGTATACTAAACGTAATTTTATGCTGTACTACTTTTTCATTGCACTACTTAGTTACTTTATTTCGTTATAAGGTATTCCTCCTGCCTTCTTAGCATGCCTTCGTGGTGTAGTCGTCAGGAAACTCGGCGCGTATTCGAGAGCTCCGTGGTTCGAGCCCCGGCGAGGGTATTGCTCATTTTTCATTTCTCCTGTTAGCAAAAAATGCCTAATGTTCCTACAGTGGCGTCCGAAAATAAAAAAAAAGGGGTGGATGATGATTCTTCAACACCAGGATTTGATGATTGGGTCCCCTAATCTCCAGTCTTCCATTAAAAGAAGGAGTATATAAGGTAATTCTCTAGCCTTCTTAGCATGCCTTCGTGGTGTATTGGTCAGCACACTCGCCGCGTATTCGAGAAGTACGTGGTTCGAGTCCCGGCAAGGGCATTGCTCATTTGTCATCTCTCTTGTTTTCAAAAAATATCTAATGTCTCGACAACGTATTTGCTACTTATGGACTTTTATGTTGCACTACTTATTTATTGTATTACTTTTACGCTGTATGTTATCAGTTTTATATTCTAGCATTGCAATGCGTTTCTTGCACTTTCTGTTCTCAAATCTGTAGCTATTATACAGCCAACTAGCCTCTATTCGGCCATGTTTCTCACCTAAATACTTGAATTCTTCAATAAGCGCTGGATAGGGGAAGACGAAGGCCATACACCTGCTTATCTGTGGTAGACGCCAGGTGCTCCCTGTTCTCGATCACCTGTCAAGCTAATTTTGTTATAATGATCTGCAGTAGAGTAGAGAACGGCTTAATACGTAGAAGTTTCTTTACATTGTGTACGTATAGAAATTTGAAGCACATTTATTGTAGGGAAATATGCCACGTGATCAACATCGGCAGTATCTGAAAGTTCCCTCAGTTACTGATATTGATGCTCATTATGAAGTTGCTCTGTGGGCCCAGAAGTAGCCTTAATAAACTAGATAAGAAAATTAAACCACTGAAGGCACATGACTTTCATGAGCTAGCAGATGAAACCCCAGGAACGGTAGAAAAAGGTGAGGCAAAAGTGGTGAAGACGATTGTTTCCTTTACTGCAGGTGGGCCAGTCTAATGGAAAGCAATGAGAGACACATGTTACACAGCGCAAGAAAACTAGTAAACGTTGGCAGTCAAAGCTAGGTTAGGAAGCTGTGATCGTTAAGCATGTCATTAGCACATAGTCTGACTAAATTATCTTGTGGAATGGTTTCTTAACTAAGAACTTCTGAAAGGTTTACTGAAAGGTTCTTAATTTGGAACCAGAGATCTGAAACCAATTAAATTTGCATGCGATTTTGAGATCCTCAATTGGTTATATTTAGGGATATTCCCCGATCGGGTATATATATATATATATATATATACTTCCTGGAAAAAAGGTATATACCCTGTAAAAGAAATGTATGGAAATAAAATAGAAAATTCTACGATTGAAAAAACTTTTGTACGTATGTAAAAGTTTCTTAGATAATAAATAGTACTTCAGCGCTATTTAGAAATTAGGAAAGAGATGGTGCCTTATTAGTAAAATAAGGAAACGATCTTATATCTGAGAAGTTTCGGGACTGAGAGCGAAAAACTAATTTAAACTTTTTTCATTAAATGATAGGATTTTAAATTCCAGATAAGAGTTACAAACGAATTTCATTTAAAATTTAATTGAAATAACGTGCAAGAACTATTTTCTAGATGTTGCACTTATTTTCTCACTAGATAAAAATCTCAATTGCATAGAAATCGATCTAGTATTTCCTTAAAATGGTATTTGGTAATCCTAATTGAAAGATAGATTTCTTAAAAGACGAATGCAGATACTTCGTGATATTTTCTGCTTGCTTATGTTATGTTCAACTAAAAATTAATAGCAATAATAATAAAAGACACTGTCTGGTTATTTTGAGATTCGAGCTGAGCACGTGAAACTTGTCATATCTTGCAACAATGTAGTTTAAAATCCAAGTCCATAAAGTCATTGTAGTTTTTTTTTGTCCGTAAAGGTAACTGAAATTGTTTTATTGTCCATTATGGTAATTGAAATAGTTTTGTTGAAAGGATTTTTTATGCTACATATGGGATGACATGGAAACTAATGCAATTGCGTTCAAATTTGATTTATTCTAAGAAATACTTTAATGTCTACATACATATTGTTACGAATTTTGTACATAGATACGAGATAGTATGATAGACGATTGCCTTGCTTACTTTCTAAACTTTGGTATTTCCAACTATAGTGTGCTATACAGTTAATTTGAATTTTATGCTTTGACGTTTCCGAAATGTATATCATGCTATGCTAAAGAAAACGGTCCACCCTTTTTATGCTAAGTTAGTAGTTATCAGCTCCTTACGTTACTTATGGCTGCTCTATGTACTGCTTCATGTTGTTAGCGATACTTATTGTTTTCCTGTGAAGTAGCTCGAGTACACATTTTATCTGCATTTTAATGTTGCTGAAGCACGTCTTTGGTATCTAATTTGCACTTTATCAGCCAAAATAAAAATAACCACAGCAAGGGCATTGACCTTTTGGTGGAACATAGTAATTAAATACAGATACAAAGTATGCGCATGCAACTTCACAAGAATACAAAAAGAACTGTTAATGATATGAACACATAGAATACTCATACGTAGTGCAGAATACTCAGAAATAGTGCAAAGGATCGATACCTACTCACTCAGGGGTAAATAACGGGTGGTCCCTAGACTTATGCATAGCATAGCATAATATACGTTTTTAATGTGTAGGAAAACCACAAAGGCAGACTTTGAGGAACGCTGACTTAGATTATCTGTATTTGCTTGTTTGGAATGGGAGCAGCAGATAGGCATCAAAAACTGAAAGAAAAGGAAACATATTTTATAATATACTTTCTGTTTTAACTTTGTACGGCGAGATTTTAATTTCCTCATTTAAAAAGATATAATTTGGATCCAATTCATAGATTTCGTGAGAGCATTTTGTGAATTATTTTACTGAAGATGTTTTTGAATATTTTGGATCTTATTAAACTAGACGCAAGCATTTCTAATAATCTTCTTTTGTGCTTTGGAATCATCAGCTGGTAAAACCCTACTGAAAGAGTAGGTAGCGAATTCTCGTTAGGTCTTGAAAGAAAGGATAACTGCAGAAGAAGGTTATAATAACTTTTCATTTTAACTAAACTGAACAAACGCACTCACTCGGTACTGAGAATTTAACCACTACTTGTGCGGCTCAGTAACTTGAACAGAAAATAATATGTACAATCACAATAAAGTAAGAATGGATACAGAGCTGGCTCCTTCATTATTTAATCTGCTAAATCGGCTGCACAAATCAAAGCCGAACCTAGAATATCAATATAATCTAAAGAAAATGGCTAGCATCAAATATGTGACTGCAAGGGTTGCTAAATCTTGCTAGGTCTTGAAAGCATAAACTTAGAACTAACTCTCCTACCGCGAACTCTTAAAACTGTTACTTAACTAGTGTTTCAAACTCACTTAGATTTGCATACCCGTCATTAAATTTACATTCTGAAAGGAAATTGAAATCAAAAGGGAAAGGAAAGTTGCTTTAAAGTAAAAATAATTGGTTAGAATAAAATAAGCATTACATCTTCACGGGTTTTTAATAACTTATTATCCTACGTTGTCCCAGGTGTTGCAGAGCTAAAGACCTCGTATGTCCCAAGCTTGATATTGTTATGAGCACACTTCTAATTGGAATATAAATTTATCGTTTAGTGTTTAAGAATGACGGAAGTTACGAACAATAAATGCTTTTTCCTATATTAGATACTGCAATAATTGCCTGAAGTGATAGATAATACAACAGCATCTGCACTTGCATTTTGGTGCCTTTTACATCTGACAATCTATTGTCAGATGTAGGGCATGGGTGGCTAACCTTTTGCGTACGATGCGGCAGGGTTTTAACAGAGGAGTTCAGATACGCCATGTAACGCGAGCACTTTTACTGTGACGATGTCACATTAAATTTGTTTTGAATTATTCAATCTTTTGAAAATAGCTAAGAGATCTTTTCGTTTGGCGATAAGGTTTTCGCCAACACATTTATTGTAACAACTCAAGGATTGACTAACGACCAATGACTAAACGATTTGATAAGACGAGAGCTCATTTCAATTCACTTTGTCTGTTAAGTGAGAGAAATATTGTGATTGGTTATACTCTGTAATTTTTTTCATTAGTTGAGATGCTTAACTATTGGCTTAACTATACTAGCTTAAACAACGAGAATTTGTAAACCTCGCGCCTTTTTGGATTTTTTTCATCTCATACTTTTCCTTGAGCCGCCGTTTTCACGTTTGGCTTTTCTTCGTCGTCTTTTGAAGCTAGCGGAATGAGTGCTATGATGACATCACTACCGGAGATATTGTTAAAGAGGTATGATGATGGCTGCTGTTAACCCTCAAGTAATGCGAGATACAGCACTTTTCTTTTTTCTCTTGCATCATGCTGGGCTTTTCGTCTGAGCTCACCGTATGGCAGATGTTGGCTGCAGTTGCGAAGGCCGTGGAGTTACATTCGGAGAAGAGGCATACTATTTTCTGTACCAAGAATAGGTGGAGGAATTCTCCAGTGGCAGGTCTCGGGATGTCTCGGATTATGGAGCATAGTCTAGTATTTCATAATGAATAAACAGCCTTTGTAAATGTGCACGGGATTCGTTTTTTTGTATTGGACAGCTCACCATGGCACGGCAAAGACTAGTATCCTACCTTGTGTAACATGCTATGCTCTCAAAGTTAACATCCTCATATCTAACACCCCAATACGATACACACCATCTTACGTTCATGGCTAGAGACTATCTGTGTAGAAATATGTTAATAAACATAATTAACTGTTTTAAATAATTTAATTATTGTATGGAAAACAATATCTTTTACAGGACATAAATATTAGTTCCCATTAATGAAACTTTTGACCCTCTTTGGATTTCGCCAATCTTTTAATGTTTCATGCTAAATTTGTAAGTGTGAGCAGCAGATAATTCTTCACATTTGAATCAGTTATTCGGGACCTTCTTTTGCGACATACATATTTTTTTGCAAATTTTCTTAGGTTTGGGAGATGTTAAAATGGCAATGAACTCAAGAAATTAATTACATCAGGAACATTTAGATCTGGAAAATGTTATGAATATATATAAATAAATCATTTCTGTATAGGTGCCACTTAAAGTACATACATTCATGATTCAAAAATATTTTGTGCAATTTGTATTCAAGTATGTGAAAAATGGTGTGACAATATACTGATACACCAGACTATGAGGAACCTAATACAAAATCATATAAATACCCACATTGAATTACATTAAATTCAATATTTTGATTTGTGCTAAAATTTGCAAAATGTAAACCCAATAATATTTTAATTTAGTCCAATGTACTCTATTAAATGAAACAAACAAATTAAGTAAAGTTAATATCTAACGTTTATTAATTCATTGATATAAGTTACATGATGAAATTGCAAAGTAAGGTGGCAAAACTATGCTTTTGAACTGAAGAAACTGTACAAAAACTCATATACCTTGCATGTCATTTATATCTCACCAATCAGTGAGTCCACGACATTTACCATAAACTTTCATATACTAACATTATAAATGTTAAAACTGAAATTAATATAATTAAAAGTATAAAATGTACTGGTAAACACCGGGAACATTTTTATCGAAGGGTCCTTTTGACGAAACAGTATTTCATTTCAAATTAATTACTCGTACAAAAATAAGGCAAGTAACAAAAACCTTAGTAAAACCGGCGGAGCAGCGGCGAGTTAAGCATGAACAATATTATGTCTACTCCTTCGCATAATTGTACACAGCTTCGTCACTCGACTAAAAGGATTTCATTAGAAGAATCTTCTCCGTCAGAGGTGTTACGATATATTGGCAATTATTAGTCCAGTTATAGAGATTCAATATCGCAATTTTCTTTAAACATATGGAGTAGTGGTAAATAACAAAATGTTAACTTCAATGTAGAAGGTGAAAGGAGACGGAGGTGGAGTTTTCCATATTTGTGCATATTTTCAACTGGTGTAGATTAATTTACGGTAGCAAAAATCTAGAAGAACACAGGAAAAACATTAGATTAGTCGTGAAAGTGTTTTTCTTTTATTTGGAGGTGATGGTCTTCTTCGACCGGACCTCGGATCTCGGAACGTCGCCGCTGACATTGACTGCCTTTCTTTTGTAATCTCGCCCAAATAAATATTCTTCTTACTCGGGCCTGGCTCCTGGAGAACACGACATTCGATCACCTGGTCTCACGGTCAATAGTTTGCGTGTCTTTGCTTCTCTGTCTGCGCTTTATCTTCCAGCTCCAACTGTTCAAAAAGGATGTTTTTGTTCACTTGGCGGGAACCTTGAACTTGGTGAAGAACGGAGAGGAACGTTCGCCCAGTTCCAGCAATCCTCTGAGCAGCGAACCTGTGTTTTTGCGGGGGAGGGACTTCAGGCCTTTAGAACTTGGCTAAATCGCACAATTTACAATGCAACAATTCAAGTCTACTCCGAGAGGTCAACCACTCCTTCGCCAAAGAGGCGAAGTAAACAAATCTAAAACAGGCGAAAGACGCACTGCCAAAATTTACAATCCTCGCAAGCGTCCCCGTAATAAAATTACATATAGCAAAATCCTGCAGGTGAAGGGTAGACAAAATGCAAATAAGCACATATCGCAGAGCCTGTGACTACGACAAGGTCATTTTCATATGGAGACGCTGTCTACTAATAATAAGAAAATGGCTTTTAACAAGTTCCGGAAATAGGACCTTTTTACTACCATGTACAAAGTGAAAAGGAAGTATTGTAATCGCAAACATTTTCAGACATCATATGTCAACGAAAATATCCATTTTGACCGCTGTCAAAGGCAATTTAACGATGTTTTTGCGTGACATCTGTACGTAAAGACAGAATAAAAGACTCTTTTCCCCCCAAAAAAAATATAAAACTGATTTAAAATGAATTCTGAAGATAATTTTTCGTGGCGTATCTCCCATAACTCAAAAATGAGTAGCCTCAGAACGTTGAAATTATGTATATAGGACTGCTATAACATCTATATGTGCACCTCGTATTTTGGTTGCAATCGGCCGCACCAGACATATATAAATATATGTATATATATAGAGATCCACTCTGTTAACCGGCTCAGTGATCTCAGTTTCTTTACTGTTATATGTTTGTAATTTGTGCATTTTTTGCTTTAAAAATGGTTTAATTATGTTGTTATTATCTTCCGGTTAAGGTCTTTAGTAAATCTGCATGCAATATTTGGGAGTTATCAACAATTTAAAAGTTGTTTAAGTGTAGCTAAGCCTAATGAATTTTGCGATGGCGGACATGTTTGTTTATATTTCATACTTCCAAAATAGCGGATTTGTTGTCAATGTAGAAAAAATAAGCTTCGTAACAACAAAAATAAGGCCTTCTTTTATTATTACGAATGATACCATGTTTAATATATTGTGGAATTTATTCGAGGAAATAAGTGTTTAAAATTTACTTCGCAATTTTTTATATAGATATTTGAGTTTTTATGTATTTTTGCCTTGTCGAGAAGTGAGAACTGAATTAATTAAATGAGAAATACTAAATCATCTGTAAAAAACTTTTTTTATTTTTGTATTTTGTTTGCTTAATTTCTTTTATACATCGTTTTAGATTTATTATAGTATTTGAATAGAACATGTGGCAAGGATTAGATAATTCTTCAACTGATATAAATTTAAATGCATTCTGATTTATAATATGAACGAAATGTAACGCTATATTAAGTGAAGCTAGCGCTAGAGTGTCGTTGTGGTAAACAAATATAGTGATATTTAAAGAATGCATTTATTCTATTGTGGTTTATGCGCTATCGACGAAGTAGATTAAATTCAATTCAATACGCGTAAAGAAATGCAAGAAAAATGCGTATAATTTAATATTGCATGCAAGGAAGTCATGTGGTGTACACATCAGATTTTTTCCGTTACATCAATTTGTTGAAAAACTAATGTTAAAGATTAATACTAAAATTTAATTCAATTTCATAAACTCTTTCATTATAAATAATTAAATTCTACCGAATTTTAGTTCTAGCACTTGAAGTTTCAATTCACCCAAATACAAATGTTTCCATTACAACTGTTAAAATACTATAGTTACACAGTTGTTCAGAAAAGTATTAATTTCTATTAATTTTCTTCATTACATCAGTCGAAATTATACCACTAGAGTCAGAAAATATGGATGCATAACGCTACCAGAAAAAGGGGTAAACTTTAAACAAAAAATATCTAAATTAAAGTTACACACTAACTAGTGTAACATAAGACAAAACTTTAAAATTTAAAGGTTAAATAACCTTAAATGTGAAACCAGAACAACCTCAAACAAAACAGAATAATAAAATCAAATAAACTAAATTTAAGCTTGTCAAGCCAAAAATTAAAAGTTAAAAACTAAGCTCCACATGTAAAAAACAATTAAGATTAATTTTACAATAAATAATTACAGCTAGTATTGAATTAAATTTAAAGTAAACAATTACAGCTAAAAACTCAGATTGCAACAACTACATTAAACCTGAATAAATAAGCAAATTAAAAATAAACTTAAATTACTGATAATCACAATTAATAAACAATATTACATAAGAAAAAATCATATTTTTTTTTAAATGAATTTTTGTTTTTTAAATGAATTTTTTTTTAAATCAATCAGTTCCATTTATATGTTATTAGGAATCTGCATTACGTTTTGCCTGCGAATAATAATAAAATTAAATAATTGATAATAAAAATTAATAAACAATATTACATAAGAAAAAACTCATCAAAGTTATTTTTTTAATAATGAATTTGTTTTTAAATCAATCAGTTGCATTTATATGTTATGAGGAATCTGCATTACGTTTTGCTTGTGAATTGAAAATTGGTTTGTAATCGCGAGAATGCAGTTTTCTTATTTACTAAAACTATGAAAATGACTTCCACGGCAATATTTTGATTTTTTTAACATACACTGGTGTGCAAAAATTAAGGACAAGTCGAAAAATTAGCATATAGCTGAACGAAGAGGCAGAGCGGACAGAAAGACCAATCAGGAGATTAAGTAAGGTAATTTACGGTAGCACATGCGCAGATATGCAGGTAGACGTAATGGGGGAGTGTCTGAGTAGTATAACGTATGTTGTCGGTGTAAGATCAGTATTTCTGGCACAGAGATTGCACGCCGTATAGCAGTTAAAATCACGCCGAGTTGCTGCCTTAGCGAGAAATGGCGAATAATCAATCTGTTAGACGACATCTGGATGCTTTTATCCGAGGTCGAATCATTGGGAAGTTGGAGGAAGGCCGCAGTGTGACAAGTGTGGCTGCAGAGTTCGGAATTGCTCACAGCATCGTTTCACGACTTTGGAGACAATTTCAAACTACAGGAACAGCTATCCGGGGGTTTAGTAGTGGTCGTCCACGAGGAACCACATCTGAAGATGACCGGTATATTGCCTTACAGGCCAGAAGAAACAGGCGGCAGACAGCGGGAGAAATCGCTAGACACACGACACAGACGACTGGACGACCGATATCGCGTTTTACCGTGGCCTGAAGACTGCACGGTGGTGGTCTGTTTGTACGACGCCCTGTACGGTGTGTACCTCTAACGCCTGCCCATCGGAGAAGGCGTTCTCTGTGGTGCCGGGAACACCGGAATTGGAGAGACAATGAATGAGGACGAGTACTCTTTACAGATGAGAACAGATTTAGTCTGAGTAGCGATTCTCATCGCATACTCATCTGGAGAGAGCGGGGAAGCCGCAATCATCCCTCGAACATCATTGAAAGGGACAGGTATGGATGTGGCGGTGTTCTCGTTTGGGGAGGCATCATGCTTGGTAGTCGTACAGACCTTTACATCTTCGACCAGGTTCAGTCAACGGGACCCGTTATTGTAACGAGATTCTTCTTCCATATGTGCGTCTTTTTAGAGGCGCTATGGGTCCGCAGTTCCTTTTCATGGACGACAATGCCTCATGTCATCGCACAGTAGCTGCCGAACAGCTCTTAGAGAGTCAGCATATTGAACGTATGGATTGGGCGGTACGATCTCCGATCTCAATCCCATCGAGCATGTATGGGATTTTCTAGTTTGACGCTTGGCAGTTCGTACCTTATCACCACTAACGATTCCGGAGCTTCGATTGGCGCTGCAAGACGAATGGGCAGCAATGCCTCAACAACTCATTGACACCCTCATTCTCAGCATGGGCAGACGCTGTGAAACCTGCCTAGCAGTCAGGGGAGATAATATCCCCTATTAAAGACCGGATGTTTCTTGCTGGACACCCATCACAGGGATGTTTCGGCCTTCAGTCGCATTGCGTTCCATGCTACGTTTTCAATAAAGCTTCTTTTTATCCCTCTGATTTCTCTTTTAGTAAGTGTTGCTTACATTACTCATGTCCTTACGTATTGGGGATCTTACGGTATTAAATGTGTTGATTTAGAAAGCTTTTGTACAAAGTTATATTGAAAAATCCGTCTTGTCCTTAATTTTTGCACACCAGTGTATTTGATAAAACTACTATTATACTCATCACATACACTTTACTTTTTCAATATATTTGCATCTGAAAATTGATTCAAATGCACCTTTTCTGAGTGAGAGATGAACAGTTTTAATTTAATTTCAAATGGACGAATGTTATTTAATAAACAAGTAAATAATTTATTCTTGCTTTGTAGATTTTAGACCATTATTTTTATCAATGTTTCAAATCAAAATTTATTATCAAAGTTTTTTATTATTAAGTTTATTAAATTTTGATCATTAGATAGTATTATAAAAACAAATTCTGAAATCAAATAGCCAGTTGTTGTAAAATTATACGATTCTTTCCTCAATTAGTTAATTTGCCTGCTCTGAAAAATTTGAAACTGTGATTCTATGGTTTATAGTGTCTGTTAAAATCATGTCTTCTATAATGAAAGAAAATACAATCCTAAAACAGTAAGCTTTATGTTCTGCCCTAGTGCTAATCCAGCAGAAGTAGCTGAGCTCGTTTTAAGCAGAAATCAAGCTGATGCTCATTTTTTTTTTTTTTTTTTTTTTTTTTTTTTTTGAGCTTAGATTGTTAATACCTTACTCAATAAGCTACTGATGATCTCTGGCATACACTGATTATACGTTTACGATGTAAAATTGGTAATTTTGCTATATGCTTATAACTTAATTTTTGGTAAACTGAGAGTACTTCCCATACACATATTTCACGGAACTGTTACATATTTTGCAAAATAACAAATCTTTTCATTAGAACATCCTATACGTCAAACTTAAAGTTAAACCGTTCAAATGGCGCTCGTATTAAATGGTATTAAACTTGCCTCTCCTTCTATCACGTTTCCATAAGAGCGTCAATGTTTCATTTCATTTACTTTCTCTGACATTCCAACTATATTATATGTGCGCTTTAGAAGTTTAATAATACACGCTCTGTCCCAGCTATTATTAACAAATTTATTTCAGTAGCAGATACTGATATTGCTGTCATGAACCGGTAATAATGCTCCAACATTTAACTAAACTTCAGCTGAAAAGCAAGTAATACATGATTCTGAGAACAATATATTTGCTTAAAATTGTAAAGGAATTTTCTGATTCTATATTTCAAATTTCAAAACATTAAACAGAACTTTCACGAATGAATTTTGGTTATTCCCATAAGCCCCTTTAAAATGCAACATTGTTTAGTAGAATATGCGTCTTTATGACTTAGAAAATGTTCGAAAACCGATAAAATCCTCTGTAGGGTACATGAGAATGGTAGTAAATTAGTTTCTGAGGTATGAATTCCTTATTTTCACTCTAATGAAACTATTCAGTACTTTCAACGTCAGGCTTGTTTTCCGCACTTCTGTTTAATGTTTTGCAATATGTTAGAAGTAAAGGAGGAGGGGCAATTTAGAAGATAATCAACAATTTAATGAGGAACAAATGCTTAGAATTCTTTTCCAAATATATAGCTTTAAGTCTACTCGGAATGAATATGATAATATCAAGATAAATATAACTTTTAACGATTGAGAAAATATTTATGATATACTTTATGAAGTGCATGACTCACAAACGTATCTTTGCCAGAAATCATTTCCTGACAGTATTTTGGTTTCGGACAAATTGTGGATTTTCGAATCTAGCTGCATTACAAACATTGTATAAGGGTTTGATTTCCAAAAAGTTACATTCCAAAAGTTAATCATGGACGACATTTGTTACTTAAATTTTCGCATTTTTAAGTACTGAACATAAATTATATCCTAATGTCTTTTGTGAATTAAAAAGCTTTATTTAATAATATTTCTCAGTTATAAAAATCCTGTTATAAATTTGCAAGAGGAAAGAATATATGCAAAGTCATATGACAATAATCACCAACTGTGAATACTGAGGGGTTAAATGAGAGTTTCATAATCCACTACATTTTCACGGTTTTGAGAAGAACTAGAAAGCAGTTAATTTTAAAATAGATGGAATTCATATTAGCATTACCTATATAAATTAAGAAAACTATTTTAGTTGTAATGTAAAAGAAATCACAATATTTAATCAGATTATAAATGCAAAGAACTACCAAGTATACATCTGCCTGCATACACAGACAGCGCAAGCGATCAGGTTCATACATACCTTTATAATGTCCATACATAAATTTATAATTATTGTCTTATTCTGTAACATTTTGAAAGGACTTTATAAATTATTGCATAACTAAGTAATGGATTGCTTGCAGAGACTTTCTCTGCAACATTCATATGCACTTAAAAACAATGTATTGTTGCGTTCTTACTGGTTCGTTGATTTGGAGTGATCGACGACAACACTTGATGAAGAAACAATTACGATTTATTTGCTAGTATTACCCAGGAAAGTTCCCAAAACACGCTTACAGTCGTCAAACAACTATGAAAAGCACGCTGAAACAATTAACTTCAGGCTACGACGATGAAGACAGCTTCACGGCAAGCCACTAGAGTACAGCTCCCGAATCGAAACTCCGCGTACTCTCGAGATTCTCTACGCTACAACCCCCGATGCATTCAACGACCAACTTGACATTAGACTGCGAGACACCAAACTGACGATCAACTCGATAGACTGCAAGACACTCTCTACTCCGCGTAGCAGCAGGGTTTATATAGCTTTCAGCCTGCCTTCGAAAACATTCTGGGCCAAACGCTAATAATTCGTTCTAGAAGGTTCTCCATCCATCTATGGCATATCGCCAATTGTGTCGCCAAATGTCGCCCGCGCCAAATCAGGCCCTGCCTTCCCTTGCCATTTTCTGGCAACCCTAAACCCGCCTTGTGGGTAAGCTATCTTACCACACCTGAGCTTTCGTAACAATATACAATCAAAGAAGGTGTATAGTTGTAAACCTTTCATAAATTTAAGGAAACATTCCTGTCATATCTTTATTACCCCATCAAAGACCTCTTAAAGAAGACTGACGAACTAACATATTTTGAATATTACACAAATCATTATCACAAAGCGGCCATTAGAAACACGTAGGAGATTATGGTGAGGCAATAATAGAAAGGTAAATAGTATTTTAAGAATAAATAATAGAAATATAAACAGTATGTTAAAAGCATAATAAATGACGCGGAAAATTTAATTCATGGGTTTTCAAAAATGGCAATTAAAAATATGTTTAGTGAAATTTGAAAAAAAAAAAAAAACTTAAAAATGGCACATGCAAGCTAAATAGCATAAACTTGCTCATGGATTAGAGTAACTCTCAATTTGGGCTAAGTAATGAAATTTTATAATTAAACACTAATTCTGCACTACCATGCTTCAATTAATACAGTTAATAAATTCCCGTAAAAGGGAAATAAATTGAATCAAATATAAAATATTCATGAAAAATACAGTAGTTCTATATACCGAGTTCTAAATTCCCTTTTTGTTTTATATTTTTTTTAAATACATGTAAAAAAGCAAGCAAAAGTATGTAAGGAGTAAACGATATTCTTAGCGTAATTGTTGACGATGTAGTGTTGTGTACATCAACCTGGGCGTTTCATTTTGGGTTAATTTCGAGGTTAGAGTCCAGGACACAATTTTTATATATACATTTGACTTAATGACAAAAAAATGACTTTAGAATAGCCTTGAACTAAAATATGTTAGAAAATAAGTCATAACCAAAGAAAAAAAAATAGAAAATAAGTCTTAGGGGGCCGTTTCAGTGAGTGTACCACTTTCAATATACACTGAAATATTACAAAAATATTCCGGTACGCACATAAAAAAGAACTGATTTATTTTTGAAGGAAAACCTTTCTTACTGCTAAAATGAGAAAACAAATTCTGATTTCTACATTGGAAAATGATTTTGTGTTGTATTGTTTAATTTCACAATTAGCAAAATCATCGATGACATTATCAGAGTCTATTTCATTGCACCGATATATAACAGTGTTAACACGTGTGTAGGTTCCCACACTTTAATAAACTTGATTTGACCTTACTTAGAATGTCGTAGACTTATCGCTCCGAATATTGCAGTAAAAAAGAGAACCTGAAATTCTAACAAAACACACCGCATCTTTATTAATAACCTCGCTGCTTATCATATTGCCAGGCAACATAAATGTAAGCTTGAAACTAAATAGAAACTGGCTTTGACGATTTACAAATGCACAGCAACATTCGTTGGCTAAATGTGAACTAAATGCGCAAGTAAATCTTCTTTTGAATAAACAATTCATACGGACAATTTCAGGAGCTGGGGAAAATTATAGTATAATCAGCGTCACAGCCAAATTACCGCTGCGTATATATGCTCTCTATATTACTCTGAAGAACTCATTTCTCATTTCCAAGTATCTTATTTTGCATTCTGGTGAGAGCTAACAAAAAGTAGATTTGATAGTAAAGATCAAATCATAATATAATCAGTTAATTGTACTAAATTCTCTCTCTATAAGTGCCCTCACCAGAGTTTAAAGTATTTAAAAATAAAGGTCTTAATGACTTAAGAGAATGTTTAATCCTGAAACTAAACCTGAAACACCGTTTCTCACAAAACCCTAAGTTAACCTTTCAGCACGCGCGTATGCGCAAAATTTATGTCAAATTCAGTTTTTAATGCACATGTTTCACGTATCGAAGCTTAGACGTCTGAAGGTAATTTCTATTCATCCTTTACCCTTCCCCACATCATAGAATGTGCCAAGAGGAAGTCATTTGACATGTTTTTTAACTGGGCTTTTGTGCTACGTGGCAGCTTTTTCATAAAAAAGTTACGACACGCGCGTGGTCGTGTTTTAAAATTCGGAAAATATTTTTTTCTCAAATTCTTTGTAATTTTGTGTTATTAATTGCCGTGTATTATTTTGATTTGAATACATCTGGCTCTGTAAATTCTATATCAGTTTTCATGGCAAACAAATATCTGTAACCAGCTGATTTTGCTCGGATTCTTCAAGATTTATCTGATGAAGAAAACGAAGAAAAGAAAACCTTTGGATGGGAGAACAATAGCTATTTGCATTCCTTATTTTCTTTTATTTCTATGTTTTAGAAATAAATAAAAGAAATAAATTCAGTTTAAAGTGCGTTTTTGTAACCAGTAAAAACTAAATTTCCTTGCAGAAGTAATTAATGCTAAACTTCCTTTTTTCATTACCAAGGTGTTTTTCGTTTTTATTGCCTATACTTGTTTTTGATGAATATTAAAATTAGCTTCGATATTAAAATATAATTATTAAATAATAAATTAAAAAAAAATCTATAATAAAATACATCATTGCATTTCTATCTCACTAACATAAGAACTTAATAATTTACGTATATTTAAATGGGATATTATTTGTATTTTGGAAAAATAAGATTAATATTTTATTTATTAACAAATTTTTCATCAACATTCACTCATTTCTGTCGTTTTTCGAGCCAAAAACGGTAAACTAACGGATGTCGTGAAAAACACGACGCGCGTGCTCATGTCAAACTGCTAAGCGTGCGTGCTGGAAGGTTAAATATAAACTAAGCATAATCTTGCTTGCAATAACCAAAGTTAGTGGTTACAATTTTTTTAGGTTTGGTTAGGTTAGGTAATTTGAAAAAGGCTAAGCACACTAGAACTACCTTCCAAATGGAAGGTCTGCCTTCGTGGAGTACACTTTAACTGCAACTGGTCCGTATTCATTTAACACATGGGTAAAACATGAAAACCGACACCGTATGTCAGCCCAACTCCAAGCATTCAACGGTTTTAACCATCCGCCTCTGATGGGTTCAAGACATTTTACTTCATCAGCATTTAAGTCGTGGTCCTTCCTGAGCTTTGGAAGGATAAATAGTTACGATTATAACACTTTTAATCACATTTATAGTATGTAAACTGATGACTACAAAATTTCTGTCTTTATCATTTACTTTAATCATGTACTTCAGTTACTTTAACGATTTTCTTGGCTCTCCGGCTCTGTGATGGGCTATCAATAAAATATATATCTAATAAATTAGTGGGTATGTTCACAAAAGATGGTTAAAAATCATAAAACAACTATGAACAAGGTAAGGTAAACTCCCACAGACTCCTATTCATTTTATTGCCTGAAAGAAAAATCATACATAACAACAATGAACTGATCGAGCAAACGCACATTGTTTAGAACGTAAATATAGAAATACTATTATGCATTTGTGGTAGGAAACTATTTTTTCAAATAATATCTATCATTTAATTCTTTAAAAGGAGAGCATTTTGGAAAACGCGATATGTATTACATTCTGAATCTCTAAGTTCTCGTATTACGAAGTCTACGCGCATTTTAAATAATAATATATAAAATATTCAAGATTTCTTAGTGGTATTAATCAAAAATATATGACGATTCCAGACATATAATTTTGATGATAGTGATGGCGTGGTAATAGTTTAGGATCATTTCTACATATTTCAAATAAAGTCCTGCTAAACATTTCCTCAAAGATGCAATCTGTGGAGTGTAATCAAATGCATGTGTCTCGAACATCACTTTCTGTCCAATCATTTTTCGATTTACGTCGTCGAAATCAATTTATCTAGCTAAATTAAATCCTAAGCTTGTAAGCTGAAACAATGGGTGACTAACGACTGAAACATTCCTTCATCTGTTGTATGACTTTACTAGCAGGGGGCATTTCGTATTTTTGTTCTGTAATTATCCGAAAAGGAAAACTATGAATTAAAAAAAATTGCAATCTTAATAGAACGTTTCTTACAGAAACTAAAAAGTATGCTAATATTACTAATACTATTTCAAGATCTTATACAATTCGAGTTAACGAAAAGTATTAAACTGCATATATATTTTAATTTGGGAAAACAGAACTGTAGGTGTAATGCGTATATGAAGATGATAGCTTTAATAAATTAGACAGCAGTATGTTCTTTTGCTCAAACCTATACAATCTCTAATGCATTAAATGTAGTGCAAAATCCCTGATGTTAAATAAATAAATGATGTCTAACCACTTAACTGTTTCATTTTCTTGCAATATTGTGACCAAAAAATAACCATATTTTTTATAAACAATTTTGTAATCTAGTCCAGCGGTCATGAACCGATGGTCCGTAAAACGTTTTGATGGTCCGCAGAAAAATTGGAACATTCGTCATATTTTTTTGAAGATTCAGTTTAAAAATGATGAGTAACAAAATTATTATGAAATATGGATTATACTTTTTTTTTCAATTTTAGCTACTACTTTTAGTGAAATTCCTTGTGAATTTAGTGACTTTTATCTTTTTTTCCAGGAGTATCTAGCGACATTTGAAAGTGAGAGTTGACATCCAAGGATATGCTTCTGTTATCAATAATAACGCGAACTTGAATTCTCTTTCCTTTAAATTACAAACATATGTTATTGTAGTCGTTAATAACACAGTTTTTCTCCGTGTCAATAGGCATCTTGATGGATTCTTATGAGAACCATCTGCATCCTTGTTTATAATTGTACCACTGGAAGTTTCCGTTTTTGTTTTGTCTAACTGCCGATCGATGGCGCCATTGCTGAGTAAGCGATGATTATTATCTTTACAACAATTAAAATCTGGCGCATAACTCTTTCAGTTTATTGATATTGATATTGATTTGCATTTTGCGGTTTGTTCTTGCTTTTCGTAAAGTTCCTCTTCAGTGATATGGAAATGTGAAGTTTTCTCTACAAAAAAGGTAAGATTTTTGTACTTTTCATATAATTTTTCAATGTGAACGAAATATATGTATCAGTATCAGTGTGATGTTAATAGTGTTTTAATTGTTACTCATAATCAGGGGCGTCGCTTGAATTTCCATAAAGGCATGCTGTTGAACACCAAATGTTCCGAAAATTCTATTAACAAATGAAAGTTAAAATAACATGCATTGGAAAGTTAAATATTGTTTCTCCGTATTCGTTTTTAAAGTCTGGTTTAAGGGTTTTTCTTTTTTTTTTTTTCTTTTTTTTTTTTTTTTTTTATTAGTTGTCCGCCAAATATAAAATTATATATTTAGTGGTCCTTGAAGTTCCAAAGGTTGACGACCGCTGATCTAGTCAATTACATGAATTCAAATCAGCAGTCAAAAGTGTTTCAAGTATTACTGCATTTATTAATTTAAGGAAATTTTTAATTACTGCGAAATCGAGGCATTTTTGCTTAAAGTTGGCTTTCTTATGACGAAAATGCGGAACTGAAAAGAACACTTTACAGGATATAAATGTGAAAGAAGTAAATTCGCTGGGGAGGAAAATCGTGGCGGTTGTGGAGGAGGATTGCTAGTATTCATTTTACAAAAGCTCCGAACCTGAATTAGTTCATCTGAGCTTTCCATTTCCTCATCATCACTGGAGAATTCCGATAAGGAACTTTCAGGACTACCAGAATCATTTATATAAAATTCATATTCCCTATCTGTTTGTGTGTATGTGATTATGGCAAAGCGTCGAGGCCTATCGGCCTAAAGGGAGGGATGCCTTCGTGGAGGACTTTCTAAGGGAAACTGGATCGTATACACTTTACACATGGGGAAAACCACGAAAACGCCCATGCAGCCAGCCCATTCGCGGGACAGATTCCCTATCTGATCCAGTATCAGAATTACATTTTGTTACGAGCCATTTACTGTCATTCATCGTTCAATTATGTCATGGCAAAACTGGGATCAAACACTATTCGCAAAGCCATTTTGACACATTTGGCAAACTCCTTGAATTTCCCCAGACAATGAAAAGCGGTAAAACCTGTTCTTGAACTGGTTTTACAATCCAGTCTCTCCTGGACCACTCCTCTAAAGACACCTATTAGGAACACTGCAAAGTAAAACATGTGAAAAAGCCTGGAATATCAGAGGATTTATGTGGAAATACATCGCCCGAGCGGCGTACAGGCAAATTAAGAAAGTCCATTTTTGCAGCACATGAACGATGTTCGGACAAATGAAACGCTGCTCCGATAGGTTATAGCGTCTTGTACGCTTGGCTCTCATTAATTCAACTTGACGATAGAAGACGGTTTAAAAATAATCCCCAAGACTTAAAGTATGACAAAGTCTGAAGAAGGGTGTAAGAAATCCTTTATTAACTCAAATGCTGTTTACAGATGGCAATCAGTCGTGCTTACAAGAGTCTATATTTTCGGCTTAACCCAAAAAGGTAATGGGTAACTTAAAAGTCAGTAATTCAATTTAAGTTTAGACCAAAGGCTTCACAGGTTAAGTATCGCGCAAGTTGGCTCCGACTCGAAAGATAGGCGTAAACGAGCATAATGGGCAAGAATAGCTCAACGCCACAGAAATCTAATCTTTAAAAAATCTAACGTTGCAAAGTTCCTTCCGACAAGCAGAACACGCTCTGATTTCGCCTTTAATATTTGTCAATTAGGCTGGCCTCAGCGCGATATCTATCGCGCTCTTACCAGCACCTGAATTATCCCTGGGTAGGGCAAATCTCGCATGAAGATCTTCGAGTGGTAAACCCTGTGAGTAAATTTCACCAGTTTCAGGGGAACTAATCGCTTAAATTTAACTCTTCTAGACTCTGATTTCGCCTTCCAAAACCTTCACTTATATACTAAATTCTTTCTCAGTCATTTGAACACACACGCGCGCTTAGCGATTTGCATTCTGGCAAGAGAGTGTGCGAGTTGGAAGCAATAGCGATAGGAAAATCGCTTAGACATCAAAAATATAGAAAGTAAATTAAATAAATCCGCATAAGGTGATTATTAAATTACAGTAACAGACAAACAGACTGGCAAGTACCATAGAACGGTTGCTTTATGAAATGAATTCCTAAAATAAAACTAGTTTATATTCATATTATTTTACGCTATTTATATTCATATTATGTAATCTTCAGAAATTCGTTAAGGTTTTTCTTTTCTTTCGTAAAAAATATTCAATACATTCAAAGATTGAATTCTTAAAGTATCGTAAAAGTAAGTTTCTACATCATCTATAACTAGTCAAAGAACATGTGTCCAGTGAATTCAGCTGCAATATCGCAAAATAATTTTAAATTGAGCATATGTTTAGAATTTCTGATACACAGTCTCGCACGCTGGAAATAATTTTTTTTTCCCTTTTTTTTCGTACAGTGTTGCCACTGCTCGCTTTGGAATCGTTAAGTTTGTTAATCAAAAATCAATTAAAATTTTACAAAATATGAAATAGATAATAAAACAAATTCCAAATTTGGGTCAAGGTCAGCGAATAAATTATTTTTTCATAAATCAACTAGAACTGGCCAAAAAGGAAAGGCTCAGATAATGCTAAGGACATAAATTCTTTTTTCTTGCCAATAAAAGTTATTAGTAAAATAATAACTTGCTTTCTTAACTAACTTCTAAAATATCTCGCTTTCTTTATTTCTTCAGTTAGTTCAGTTTCTTCAGTTCATTCGCCTTTTGTAGACCTTTTTGATGTCACTAAAGTGTTTCTAAATTTCAACTACAGCATTGCAAACGGGTCAAATGTAGGTAGAGTATAGTATAAAACGGGTGAAATGTAAGGCTGCCTGGCGTGTGCTTGAGGTTACTTTTATTAGTATATTTATTTATTAGATAATATAAATATTATATTTTATTAATATAAATATTATATTTTATTAGATATAGTGAAGTCCCGATTAACTAGTATAAGACCGGGGACAACTTCCATGGTTAAACAAAAATCACAGTAAACTCGACGGTAATTTTCAAAACAGAGGAAAGAAGAATAAACTCACATTATATTTAACAGAAAATTACTCTTAAAATTTTTATCCATACGTTCAAAGTTTAACCCAGCCAATAAGTTAATTTTATTAGCACAAAACTGCAGTTTCCCCAGAAAAGCTATGAATTTTGTTTTTCCACTTTGCGTTGGTTCGCTCTAAACAGCGAATCACTTTTTTAAATTATTGCCACCAAATATTAGAGCCCTATATTAAAGAAATTAAATAATGAAGATTCTGCATAAATGTATGTATGTTTCGCGCATTGTGATTAAACAACGGTAACTAGAGCCAACAAATTTTGAATAACATAATTCTCCATCGAATATGGGTATCTGAAAACCCTAATCTGGAATTTGTTTTATTATCGATTATTTCGTAACACTTTAACAAATTTTTGATTAGCAAACTCAATGATTTCAAAGCAAGGAATGGCAACACTCTTCGAAAAAACAAAACATTTTTATCTTCAGCGCGCGAGGCTGTGCGTAAGAAATTCTAATGAAATGCTCATTTTAAAATTACTTAGCGATATGACTGTTCAATGGAGTTTCATGCGAAGAACATGACATAAGTGGGAAGAACATGAATAAAAGCAACACACAAAACGTTAAAAAAACGCCCCTTTGTGTGTAATTGAAAATCTGAAAGCTTTCGGATTTTTCCTTTAATAGAATCATTATTCAAAACAAAAAGAAAATGTTGTAAATAATATAAAAATAAGTATAATTCGAAACCCGGAATCAAATGTCAGTAGAGAGATTTTGTTTTACTCAAGTGCTTTGTGAGAATAGTTTTTCCCATAATAATTAAATTAAACTTTTGCGGGATAAGATCCAGTTAGTCCGTTCTCGTCAAATCAGGAACTGAAGGTGCTCCGTTTTTCAAGTAAGGCTTTTTTTAGCAATGTGAGAAATATTGAGATATATTTGTGTTTAACAAATTATTTCAGAATATGCTTACTTTTCTAAAAATATTTTGATGAACACTGTGCATTTTTTAAGAGAGAAGAGCACCACGATAACCTAAACTTAAAACTACGCAAAACAACAAAGTCATGTTTGGCGCTAAGATTCAGCGCCAAACATAGTTTCGTAGCCTATCATTTATTAACATTCAGCTATTGTTTAATATAAAATAGTATATTTCTAATAGTTATTACCTTTTCACAAATAGTAAATTAGATTAGAGTTCCCTGCATTGATAGAAAGTTAAATTAGCTAACTTAAATATATTACCGGAATTCATGTATCATTTCTGATATTCCGAAATACGTGAAAAATGTAATCACTGTGTTGTTTCGTGCCTACGGGTTCATAATCGATTGAATGCTTACATTCGATAATAGGTTAATAAAATTAATTTTTATCAAATGAAATACTTCCGAACTCCTTAAAGTAATTTTCTACAGAACTATTCGTACAAGTGTTCACAGTATTACACAGTGTAATCAGTAGTTGCACTCTAAGAACGTTTATCACAACGTAATGCAAAAAGCATCTAAAGAGAAAGCTAGCTGAGATTTATATCAGTTCAAGAAGAACTACAACTCCCAACATCAATAACTAAGCAATTAAGAGCAGATGCTCTCTCTTCAGCCTTTCGTAGTTTTCAATCAGCCGAAATACTTTTAGTACTTTCTGCTTCTCAAAATTGCAGTTCTGGAACGCAATAAGAGTCTGGAATTAGCTAACATAAACATAGTGGTTAATTATATTTATTCAATTTCGATTCATATTACGATGATGCAGTGAATGGACCAAAATGTCGCCATACGGTTGCCAAATTTGGCGGCAAAATAAGTCGCTAAAAACACGTTGTCAATATCTCCCCAAATTACTGAGATAACCATTTATTCAATTTTAAATGTACTTGCCCCTAAATTCTTAATTTTCCTGCATAGCTTTTCCTAAAATTTGTCCCTTAAATGTGTCTCGCGGTACATTACACAGAAAAATATAACAATTTCCCTTATAATTCTACTAAAATTACCTATCTAAGTACAAAATTCGTTACAGTATTATAGAACATTTCAGAATTTTTACTTTCTTCATCATTTTCAAAAATTGAAGAATATGTAAATTTACTTTTAGGAAATATAATTAAGAATTAAACATAATGAACTTAATAAAGTTTAAAACAATTTCTATTTTATATTCTTTTATACTACTATTTTAATTCTAATTTAATGCACTAAGTAGAATTAACGCAATGTGCTTTGTTAATTATTACAAAATGAATTCATAGGGGAAAGTACACTTCGTTTCCATGAATCATGAATCATGAATATTATACTGCATAATCAAGAATTTGTCTTATTGTTTACGTGCCTTTAAGGAAGAATATATGAAAGATCTTAAATACATTTTCGATTCTTTTGCTGGTGATTGCTTTACTTTGATGTCCTATGGATAAACCGTGCTCTCACATTTACTAAAAATTATATTGATGACTAATTACTGGTGGGCAACAAACCCAACTTTATTCATTCATTCCTTTTTCTCATTGAATGAGTATTATGAATTTACGGTTTATAAAGTATATTCTTCCTCCTTTCAAGATGCCTTCGTGGTGTAGCGGCAGCACACTCTGCCCGTATTCGAGAGGTACAAGTTCGATGAGTCCCAGCCAAAACAAAAAAGAAAGAAAGAAAACTTGTGCCTCTACAGTGGCGCCCGAAATAAAGGATGGGTAACAATAATTCGTCACTACAGCTTCTGTCGACTGGGTCCCCTAACTCCCATTTGCCCTTTAAAACGAAACATAAATAAGGTATTTTCTCCCTCCTTCCCGCATGCCTTGGTGGTGTAACGGCAGCTGAAGTTAAAAGTGGTCAAGAATATTTCGTCAGCACCAAGATCTGGCAAATGGGTCCCCTAATCCCCAGTCGTCTTTTAAAAGTGGGAGTATAAAAGGTATTTTCTCCCTCTTTCCAGCATGCTTTCTTGTGTACACTACGAAGTACACCCGGGGCATATTCGAAAGGTCCAGTTTCCCATCCCGGCTAGGGCATTGCACATTTTTCACGTCTCCTGCATCAGAAAACCAACAGACTAAACTTTAGAGTCACTAAACGGTAAGAGGCTAATAAAGATACATAACTTTTAAGCGCTATATTACATGACAGTTTCATTAACTTCAACTTAAACAAGTTGTTAGATTAAAATTTAAAATGAATATATTGTCTATCCAAATGTGACTGCAGTACAATGAATTTAATACTTTGTTATATGATTAGACACCATAAAATATAGCAAAATATAGTTCGGGATACAATTTAGCCGGATTACACTGCCAATTAGTTCTATTTTCTGAGATCAAGCAAACTATGACCAGATTTCTTCTCTAGAAAGCATCCTGTCTCCTCAGTTTAGCTTCCCTTGTTTGGTAAATAAGTCTTATTTTAGGTCCGAAGCGAAATAATCTTCTAACTCTCTTGAGAACTTTTCCTTGTTAATGAAGTTGCTATTTTCAGCTGACCTCTGAACAAAGGTACTTTAATGGCCTTGTCTGAGTTAAGAATTTATGAGAAAAAAATATCAGCTTCAGAATTTACTGCTAATACAGAAACAGAAATTCTCAATCTTTGGTGAACTGACATATTTTAATTCTAATATTTATTGTACTATATAATGAGAATAATTTATTCTCAGTGACGTTATCATTTTTAAATTGTTTTTAATATTTTTTTTAAGTTTTTACTTCACTTATTTATTTATTTGAGGTTTTAGTATTCTTGATTAATTAGATTGGGAATCCTAGATTGATAATGAGATAAGAACCATCTAAACGTCATTATTTTTTTCGAAAAAAATCACAAGAGCTCAGCTGAAGAGGACAAATGAAATATTTGTTGTTCTTCAAGAAAACATTAATATAACTACTAGGAACATTTATATACTTTCTGTAGCTTAAATATAAGTTTACGTAAATAATAACTTTTAACAACAAAATACAGTGTGACAGCAGAGAAAGATCAAGAATAAACAAGAAATGCTGTAAAGTGTGTCATAAAATTTAGAGGTATTTTTGATTACTTTGAGAGAAGCTAATCATTATACAATTCCCTTGTTGTAGTAAAGAACATATTTTTCAAAATTATTATCTTCATCTCTGTAGCGTTATTTGGGTAATACTGACGGTAGTGAATATGGCTTTCATGTATTTTTGCTAGTGGTTTATATTGTCTCTTATGTTTAGTTTAGTTAGGTTTTGATTTGGGTGTTATGTCGTACTACAGTAGTGTGTTTTTGTTTTTAAGAATAGTCTAGTTGTATCTTTTTGATTTTATTTGTTAATAAGTGTTAATAAAACCCCCATGAACACAAATGCATATTTGCTGTGCTAACGTATTAAAATGACATTACACAGACAATTTGTATCTGTTAATTGCATTGATTAGTAAATCGATACATTACTTTAGAGATAACGACATTGCTTTATTGTAGCACAGCTTCTCAAATGGAACCGACATGCTGCACTTTCGATTTATGCTTAACAAACTTACGAGCGTATATTTATAAGGTATTTCTCCCGCCTTCTTAGCATGCCTTCGAGGTGTAGTGGTCAGCACGCTCGGTGCGTATGCGAGAGGTCCATGGTTCGAGTCCCGTCGAGGCCATTGCTCATTTTTCATGTCTCCAGCATCAAAATATCCTACTGATTCTAAAGTGGAGCCCAAACTAAAAAAGGTGGTGGATGATGATTCTCCACCACCAACATTTGGCGATTAGGCTTCCTAATCTCCAGTTGCCTTTTAATAGGGGGAGTATATAAGATATTTCTCCCGCCTTCTTAGCATGCCTTCGTGGTGTAATGGTCAGCACGCTCAGTGCGTATTCGAAAGGTCCGTGGTTCGAGTCTGCGCGAAGGCATTGCTCATTTTTAACGTCTCCAGCACCAAAATAACCTAATGATTCTATAGTGGCGCCCGAACTAAAAAAAGGTGGGGGACTGTGATTCTTCACCATCTCCACCACCAGCAACTGGCGATTGGGTACCCTAATCCCCAGTTACTCTTTAAAAGGAGGAGTATATAAGGTATTTTTCCCGCCTTCTTAGCATGTCTTCGTGGTGTAGTGGTCAGAATGCTCGGCGCGTATCCGAGATGTCCGTGGTACAAGTCCCGGGTAGGGCATAGTTCATTTTTCATTTCTTCTGCTTTCAAAAGATTCCTAATGCCTCTACATACTTACGTGTGATTAACAAACTTCCTTCACTCCAAGTGTCTATTTTCAAAGTTACAAATCATGTGACGCTATTATTTAATATAACTAGTCATGGTGCACTTTTGAAAGAAAGTAGCACCACAAAGCTGATGAACGAGTTTCGATTTGTACCGATTCATTGTGCTCCCAATCAAAAGCATAAGTACTAACTGCTATTAGGACTCAATAGAATCACTAGTAGATTCTGAAAAAATTAGGTCCGTGGATTAAAATGTCAAAGTTATTTTTTAATGTTTCTCAAAGTATATTTATCTCTAACGTAGGTACCACAATTGCACACAATATGAAAATATTTGATATTGTAACTTTATACTGACTAACTTAATAATTGACTATGTTCAATAAATGCCGACTGATCTGCCCGCAACACCTTAATTGTGGTGGCATGGGGTTGAGTAGTAGATCCAGTATTAGGAGATACATCAAATAGCTTCGAGGATATTGGAGCCATTGGGTTCAAGATATAATCACATACTTTATATAATTATTACATAATATCAGATACCCAAACAACTTTACACAAGAACATACATTACAAATGCACTTTAAAACACAACACTTTATACAATTTACAGAATTTCACAAATATACCTTACAGGTCATCCAAATACAGGTGTCGTAGAAACGTAACAAAATATTTGTTAAATTTTGCATCAAGATTTCCTGATTTGAGCTCCTAGAGGCTTTGTTAAAAGCAAACAGCACCCTTCATGCTTCTCAGAATTTCAAGTATGGTTTCTTTTATTTTGATTATGGCAAATCACACGACGGCTGTTTGCCAGAATTAAGGGATGCCTTTCTAGAAGGCTTTCTAAAGGAATCTGGATTGTATCTATTCTGCACATGGGAAAACACCACGAAAATGTCCAGGCAGCCAGCCCGTTTTTCAGGAATCAAAATCGAGGACGAACTACCAGCGTTTATCGACTTTACCACTCGGCCACTGATAGACCCCGCTACTTAAATATTAGACATGTTAAATAGTGTGGAGATTAATGAGTAAGGTGGGCAAATTATTCATACAATATCGTCAATTTAAGGCATTCGTGCGTCAGATAATCTCATCTGGGTGCGGCACTTACTCAAATTTTGGTAACCTCTAAGCTTCTAGTTCCCTAAACGGTATCATTTGAGACGCATGTCTCATATGATCACCCAGGTTGTTTACAGAACTGTTATAAATGCAAGAAACTTGGAGAGCAGAAGAAAATTAATAACAATTAAATTTACCAACAAAATACAAACCCTTGCTGAACATCATATCTCAAGTAGAACCTTCAGGGCATGGAGTGGCAATTGCACGCTTAAGAGATCCTCAACCCTCCAACATGACCAAGATATTAGAAATGACATCAACTTCCAATATGAGACTTTCAAAATTTCCAAAGAGCCTTACAATATTCTGTGCCCTCTCTCCCAAACAAAAATTTATTTACAGCTTTGTATCAAGAAAGATCCCACCGCAATAATCAAAGAAAAGTGTGACCATACCATTGAGGAACTCACGACCTTAACTCAAGATCTGACGATCGCCTACACAGACGGCTCTTCCGACTCCAATCTGAACAGAGGAGGAGCGGGAGTCTTTTTCATCTGACCAGCGCAGAAATGCCACAGTATTTCTGTTGGGAAAATCGCCTCCAACTATACATGCGAGCTCGTCGCCATCCAAAGTGCTCTGGAGATTTATCTCTCTAAAGAAGACCAGAGTTCCAAGGGCATCATCATCTTCTCTGACTGCAGATCAGCATTGCAAGCGATCCAGAAGGGCAAATATCAACTCAGTCATCAGATCATTGAGCTCACAAACAAAATCATTGCTGCTCAGAGATCCTGCATCTTACAATGGATACCGGCTCATGTAAATATTTTTGGTAATGAGAAGGCCGATGAGCTTCCAAAGGCATCCCGTGCCTTTGGAATTCTCCTCAGCCATCTAACTGCCTAACCCTCGTTGATGCCAATGCAGTTGCCAGCCAAAGACTAATCAGTCAAGTTAAAGGAAACTCCATCCCTTAATTGAACTGTGACAGAGCCATACAGACTATCATAACTAGACTTAGGACAAATCACTTAAAAGGGATGAGGATTTCTGCAGACAGACAGCGTAGTTACACCAACATTTGTACTCATTGCCCAGATGACATCCCACTGTCTCGCCATCACATCTTCAGCTGCCCAGCAATCCAGGCCAAACTGTTTAGCATCGGCATTGAAGACCCAGTGGACCTACTTTATACTGATAGAGCTGTCGAGGTTGCAAAACCTGTCTTTGACAGCTTCGAAGCTATATAATTGCACATTGCCATAGACACGACACCATCATCAAATGCAAGAAACGTTGCAGTCGCTTATCTGAATAAAAGAAACTACCAACATGATAATTATTATTACACTTCTTAATTATTAAATCTTGGTGGATGATTTTTTTCATTCGTCCGTAAGCTGCACATCTTCTACGACGAAAATGATTCGTCATTTGATATCCTGTTTTGCTCTTTACTCTCACATAACCAAACTTTCCTACACATAGTCCATTACGCTTCATGATGCAAATTCATCATTGGTGTGTACATTCCTTTCTCATGTGTTGCCCGAATTAAACACCGCCAGCTGGAAGCTGCCGCTAATCGCACAATTGGGAACACTCATCTTATTCTTCTGGCGCTATATATGGCACAAGACGAGTGACGACTCTAACCGCTACAGACGCAAAGCGCTTCTTCTCTTCTTTTTAGACCATCCAAGACCTCTTGGGAAGAACACATTTCAAGTACAGTGTGGAAAAAAAAAATAATAATAAATAAATATATAAATAAAATTTTAAAAATAAAAATGCGACAATTTTATATCTCCTGTTGTACTAGGCCGATTGACGAAATTCAAATTGAGCTTTTCACCTCTCGAAAATGCGATTTACGATATATATTAGATTTATATACAGAATTTTTTTAATGTAGGTATTTTGGCACAAAACCGGATCTTTCTCTGAAATAACATATTACATTTTCCCCATATTTCGATTCTACAACTCAAATCATGCCTAAATATTAAATTTTGTAAAATTTGGTGCAAAATTCATGGAATGTTGAAAAATTTATTTTGGCACTTTTCAGTTTTCGCCAAGAATAATTAACTTGGCGAACTTCTTAATCTGTATCAATCTATTTTCTTTTCTTTTTTTTTCATTGTAAACGAGCGGAAAAAAATTCTTCGTTCATTATTTGAAATAATTTTATCAAATTACGTAAACTACATTTAGTATTATTATCGGGTGTAACAAATATGCCAAATTTCAAAACCCTCCAATATGTTAATTCGCGTATATCGTGGGAAATTTTAAGTACAAAACTCTTAATTTTTTGCAGGTATGCTTAGAAATACATTTACGTTAAGATGATGGTAAAAATTTTATACGTTATAATTCAACTCTTTTTTTTCGAAAAGTTTATAAAATTAATTAAACATACAAATTTAAAAAAATAAATCATAACATATAGGCGAATTTTATTTGGAATGAACCCAGGCTTCACATTCAGGAAGAAGTAATCAAAGAAGTTTAATAAAAAATGATATATTAATAAATATATATATCAAATTCAATTAACATTGAAGAGCTAAAATTTGTAAAGCTAAATTTTTGAAACGTACTCGTGCGATTTTTAGAAAACTTGGCAGCTTGGCATAATTTGAGTCTTAGAATCAAAATATGGAAAAAAATTGGCATGTCATTTTAGAAAGAGTCCGATTTTGTGTCAAAATACCAATATTAGAACAATTCTCTCTCTATATATATATCTAATACATATCCTAAGCTCCTAAGCCGAGCTTTCGAGACCTGGAAAACGCTATTTGAATTTCGTCAATTTTCTCAGTAGAACGGGAGATACATAACTGCTCGCCTTTTTTTTTTCGTTTTTTGTTTTTTAGCAGTGTACCATTTATTCTAAGGCTCCACGGGGAATCCTGTTATTGCTCTGGCAAATTTTGATTACGCAGTAGAGTTCCAGAACAACACTGCTGTATCCCAGTTAGCAGTAAAACTTATTATACTTCAGCAACCCATGGACACTTGTTCCAAGCTCTGTCCGATTAAATATATATACACAGAATCTGTTTCCACACTTAAAATTTACTTCCCTATGAAGAGAATTCTCACTCTGTACTCCTGTTGAGTCATTTAGACACCACTATTGATATGATCAAAAGCATTCTACACTTTTTTGCAGACCAGAGAATGCAGCAATTCCGTTTGCTCGAGTACCTTGCTTCTAGGTAAAATGCAAGACGGATATTCTTTAACAATCATGTCATTTCAGCAGAATAGATATAACATTGTTCATCTACTTATACAGTAAGACTTGACTATAACATTGTTCATCTACTTATACGGTAAGATGAACAATGTTATAGTCCTTGTATAGCATAAACCTTCTCAACGGAAACCTTTTCAATTAAGATATTGTCTCCGTACAGTTGGGAGAACGTTTCATGAAATAGTTAATTACGTGAAGAATTTCGACTGTAGTTCGCCAGTTAAATGATGTTTACATAAATATTTCACAATCTCGTAATGTTCATTAATTCATAAATCTAGAGTTAGAGTATCCACATGACTAGTAAAATATCATTGACGTTTATTCGTTCATACTCTCTATACTTGCACACCTTGGTCTATAATGAAGGTGTAAGTAAATACTTCTACTTACTGTAATCACAAATTAATATATGGCTTTAATTTCAGAAGCACATGATTTAGAAATATCTTAGGACAAAAAAGGGAAACAACCAAATTAAAGTGATTAAAAGGACTGTTGAAAAGTAGAAGCTTTATTTATAAATCTTGATATTACACAGAAGCACACGCACATATATGTACATATAAACACAAGATCATAATTTAATAATTAAATCCGATACGTGTACTGGGTGGTCATTACTTCCTCGATATCTGAACACCTAGTGACTTATTCGCTCAACCAATCAACACGAAATTTCACATGTTGTTATTTAAAGGTATTCACTTGAGATTGTGATAATTTAAAGCACCAGAGCTCTCACGGTTGCCGTTACAATGAAAATATTTCGAAATTTTTGAATGGCAATACCCAATTTTCCTGCAAAAATTTATCAGCGCAGTGAAAAACCATAAATTGCTTTGGAACGATACACGTATGAGGAAACATTTACGTTTCTTCATCATACGTGTATCGTTCCAACGCCCAAAGTGCAATCGTGAGAGCTCTACTGCTTTAAGTCATCACAATCTCAAGCGCGCGGATGATAACTTATATGTATTATCTTAGGGTTGTCGTCCTCTTACCTTTCTTTGCCTAACGGATTTTGTTTATTTAATATTTGTGCAAAGTTTCAAAGTGGTGTTTATATGATAATTTTCACAGTCTTTTTAAAGCTAATTTTATTCTCTTAGAAATTTCTTTGAAAGAATACTTAGTGTCCCCCTGAAGAACTCTGCTTACATCCAAGAAATTTGTTCCTGTATTTCACTTCCTACTAAACGATTATGCGATTTCCCCTGCTATATTTAGCTATAAGAGGGCATTAACATTTGTCATTATGCAGAGCAAAACATTCTGCAATTGCACTTTAGGTATGGTGGGAAATATCTCACCTGGGAACTGGTTCTTCGATCTATGATTGAATGGGTATTCTAATCAGCTAACAGGTCAAAACTTTAAATGTCAGCGTATATTTTATCCTTATAGATTTATATGCGATCTTTGTAGCATAAAACAAAATCAATGAATTATTCATTTAGCTTGATTATCTACTCTAAAGCGTTTCGCTCTTTACCTGAAAATGAGTGAAGCTCCTACCAATCAATATTTTTAGAGATGTAACTTTAACAACTAGCACTGTTTGAAACAATGTTGGAAGATCAATAGTCAAAACAAGGAAATTTCATTTTCAACTTTCCCTAATTTCCTCAAAGTCTAGATCGTAATGTATTAGTAATAGAGGAACTGAAAGATTATACAAGTTTTTAAATTCATTATTTAATATCTTTTCAGTTTTTCGCTTTCTTGTGAATTCAGTATTGTTATTGCTTTCTTGTGAATTCAGTCAACGACTGTTAGAATAACTTATGTCACAATGTCGAAACAGGTATTTTCTAACAAAATACCTTCCAATTTCCGTAAATAAGTAGCAAAACTGTGTGTGTAGATGAGGTAGTAAATGCATTGGCGTGTCTATTTTAACTTCGCATTACATTTCTTCTAATTCTTTACAATTCTCTACCGACATCCTATTAAAGGTCACCTTAGCATTTCAGTAGGATACATAATCGAATTATTTATGGGCAATGACAGATTGGTGTGATCAAATTCAGTATTTGTCTTCATTCATACTGGGCCAAATACATTTTGAAGGAACTAGACATTCATTTAAATTTTCCTGAATATAGCTTGCTATAATATTGTCTACTAATTACGGTATACGATATGGAAGTATGTCATATGAAGACAAATCTTGGCAATATAACATGCGATAACTTTTATTGAAATATTGCTAAATATTATACTATACGTGTGTTAAAAAACGTTAATATATTCAAAGGTTTGACGTATTCCTGAAACGTCAGACAACATCCCTTTTAGTGCTACGATGCAGTACCTCATTAACTGAATTTATTTTCTACTCGTTTCAATCCACTAATTAGGTTAATTTACAAAATAAAAACTGAAAACAATTACACTGCTGCTCAACTTTCTTTAATTATAAACGGAAATTTAAATATAGTGCACAAGCTATAAAAGAAAGTATGGAGTTTTATGGTACAAGTCGCAACATCTTATTCACTCGCAAAATGCAATTATTGTAGTTTTGCTTTGTTTGATTTTCTGAACTTAACCCGCTTATTTTATTTTTTTTTTCAGTAACCGAAATACAGCTATTATTGTTTATAAATTTCTTACTGTTATAAATAGGTTACACTTCAAACTTTTACCCGAAAAATTTATAAAAATTATTTCAAAAATACAAATTTTAAAAATAAATCATAAAAAAAAAATTGAGTGAATGTTATTTGGAATGAACCTAAATTTCGAAAATGTGAAAGGAAGAATCAAATAAGTTTAATAAAAAAGAGATATTTATAAATATATATCAAACTCAATTATGATTGAGGACGTAAAATTTGGAGAGCTAATTTTTTAAAAACTACTCGTGCTATGTTTACAACACTTCGCAGTCTGGCATAATTTGAGTCGTAGAATTGAAATATGGAAAAAAAATTGGCATGTCATTCAGAAAATGTCCGATTTTGTCTCAAAATACATATATTAGAACAATGCTATATATAAATATAATACATATCCTAATTCGCGCTTTCGAGAGATGAAAAAGCAAGTTGAATTTCGTCAATCGGCCCAGTAGAACGAAAGATATAGAACTGTTCCTCCCGCTCTTTTTTTCTTGGCGCAGTATACATAAGACACATTTATGAAACTCATTCCTGCTACATACTATGCTGAACCTTACTCTCAAAAATTTAGCATAGGTTCTGAATAATGTAATTGACTATATAAGACATAACTTGGTTTATATAGTACATAACTTGGCTATATAAAACACAGATTTTGATACAACAGATAGTTAAAAAAAATCTTAAATAGAGAGCAAAATTACACAATCCCACAAAAATACACGTTGGTTACTTTATGCTGTATTTATACAGATAACAGATTTGAGGACAAAGTAGAGGCCATACTAATTTTGATTAAATAACATTATGCTAAATGTTCACTGTTTCATAAATTTTGCTGTATTCTAAAAACATAAAATATTTATGGGAACAAAAGCCCAATGTGTGAGAAATCGTAATTTAATATACTATTGTGTCTTCAATTTTAAAATAAATTACCCTATTTATTTCTTTTGACATTTATAGTGCTAAAGGGCTACAGAAGAGAAACAAGTACACCTATCACAATAATTTATTTTTGTGAAATACGATCGATATGCTTGACGCGAATGTTTTTATAAAAGATTTTGTAATATATTTCCTGCCAAAGTAATATATCGTTTCTTTGTGGGATATAGTGCTCTCACACAAACACATCATCAAAGAAATGTGAATCTGAACATGCTGAAAGTAAACCGAATGCTATTGACTGTTTCTAGAAAATCCAGTCGAATGAGGGATATATTGCTTTCTTTATAACCTAAGAAAAACATGAACTTTTGGAAACAGTTCTCGAAAATCTTAGTCAATAAAAAGCTGCTATTTTTAAGTCGTAACATTTTTATTTTTATTTTGAATAGATATTAAGTGCTCAAAATAAGATTATCAAATTTTTAACATGAATAAATGGCGCCATAGCTTTCGAAAATAAATTTGAGGGATAATAGCAGATTATATCCACATATACATGATTTAAAATATATCACGCGTTAATCGTACTAATTTTTGTGCTACTTATTTAAAAAGAGTTTTGACTTTCAAAAATTAATGTCAATAATAATTGCAAAATTAATGAAAAAGATACTTTTTCTGAAAAGATTTATATTTATCTTCAGAATGGAATATTACTTTATATATCTTGTACTTTTAAATGTATAAATATGATAACATTTCATATTCATATTTTCTATTAATTTTCCTGAAAAACCAAATGTTACCCACTAAAAACGTTTGTTGCTTATAACATGAGCATTATAAGCTGTTAATTCCAAAGTTCTATTCAAATTCACTAGTGTAAAATTCTCAAAACATGGTGTTGGAATCTGCTCGAAAACGTAGGCACTTAATAGCTTGTACTGCAATGACTATAATAGTTCAAATTTTATTTTTTTTTTTTAAATCAGACATATTTGAAAGTCAATGTCTTTGGGTAATGGCATTACTTGTAATAGATTAGAATTTTAAATCAAACTTGGTAATGATTTTAAACCGTGAAATTGTGTTTTAGCATGTTAGATTACTCATACATATTTATACTACTTGTAAAATTTTAAAATTCAGACTAGAAATATTGTTTTGTTCATTGTTATTACTGTTTTGAATAAAATAATGCAAGCTAGAGCACTCTGCCACACTGAAGAATACATTCACAGATGCTATTCTATCGTCAGCATTCCTATATTTACGTTAAACATGGTGGAAATGAAATTATCCATACAGCGATCTTCTTCCTTCAAATATGAAACAGGGGCGAAATATTAATGTGCATCGCTGTTAACCTACAAGTAGTGGCTCTGTTGAATATGACAAATCTGCATGTAAATTGAATACATCATAGAAAATTTTAAAAAAAAATTAGTTGCTTTTCATGAGATTAGTTTATTTTACACTAAACTACATTCTCATTGTTTATATTTTAAAAATATGTATTAAAAATCTACTAACGTTTTTGCGGAAGGACTACAATAAGCTTAGATACGAAAGAAAAAGCGATCTTTAAGGCTTCCAAATAGCTTGTAGAATCATTAGGTCATTTTTGAAGGAGATGGGAAAACTGTGCAATTCCCTCTTCGGTCTCGAACCTGGACCTTTCGAATACGTGCTGAGTGTGCTTTTATTACACCACGAAGACATGCTGGAAGGAGTGCGAAAATAACTCATGTACTTCCTTTTCTAAAGGCGACTGGGGATAAGGGGACCCATTCGAAAAATCCTGGTCATTACGAATTATTGTCCACCACCTGTTTGGTTGGGGTGCACAGTTGAGTCATTAAGTTCTTTTTTATGTTGGAGACGGGGAAAAAAGAGCAATTCCCTCTTCGGTCTCGAACCTGGACCTTTCGAATACGTGCTGAGTGTGCTTTTATTACACCACGAAGACATGCTGGAAGGAGTGTGAAAATAACTCTTGTACTTCCTTTTCTAAAGGCGACTGGGGATAAGGGCACCCATTCGAAAAATCCTGGTCACTACGAATTATTGTCCACCACCTGTTTGGTTGGGGTGCACAGTTGAGTCATTAAGTTCTTTTTTATGCTGGAGACGGGGAAAAAAGAGCAATTCCCTCTTCGGTCTCGAACCTGGACCTTTCGAATACGTGCTGAGTGTGCTTTTATTACACCACGAAGACATGCTGGAAGGAGTGTGAAAATAACTCATGTACTTCCTTTTCTAAAGGCGACTGGGGATAAGGGGACCCATTCGAAAAATCCTGGTCATTACGAATTATTGTCCACCACCTGTTTGGTTGGGGTACACAGTTGAGTCATTAAGTTCTTTTTTATGTTGGAGACGGGGAAAAAAGAGCAATTCCCTCTTCGGTCTCGAACCTGGACCTTTCGAATACGTGCTGAGTGTGCTTTTATTACAACACGAAGACTTGCTGGAAGGAGTGTGAAAATAACTCTTGTACTTCCTTTTCTAAAGGCGACTGGGGATAAGGGGACCCATTCGAAAAATCCTGGTCACTACGAATTATTGTCCACCACCTGTTTGGTTGGGGTGCACAGTTGAGCCATTAAGTTCTTTTTTATGCTGGAGACGGGGAAAAAAGAGCAATGCCCTCTTCGGTCTCGAACCTGGACCTTTCGAATACGTGCTGAGTGTGCTTTTATTACACCACGAAGACATGCTGGAAGGAGTGCGAAAATAACTCATGTACTTCCTTTTCTAAAGGCGACTGGGGATAAGGGGACCCATTCGAAAAATCCTGGTCATTACGAATTATTGTCCACCACCTGTTTGGTTGGGATGCACAGTTGAGTCATTAAGTTCTTTTAAATGTTGGAGACGGGGAAAAAAGAGCAATTCCCTCTTCGGTCTCGAACCTGGACCTTTCGAATACGTGCTGAGTGTGCTTTTATTACACCACGAAGACTTGCTGGAAGGAGTGTGAAAATAACTCTTGTACTTCCTTTTCTAAAGGCGACTGGGGATAAGGGGACCCATTCGAAAAATCCTGGTCACTACGAATTATTGTCCACCACCTGTTTGGTTGGGGTGCACAGTTGAGTCATTAAGTTCTTTTTTATGTTGGAGACGGGGAAAAAGAGCAATTCCCTCTTCGGTCTCGAACCTGGACCTTTCGAATACGTGCTGAGTGTGCTTTTATTACACCACGAAGACATGCTGGAAGGAGTGTGAAAATAACTCATGTACTTCCTTTTCTAAAGGCGACTGGGGATAAGGGGACCCATTCGAAAAATCCTGGTCACTACGAATTATTGTCCACCACCTGTTTGGTTGGGGTGCACAGTTGAGTCATTAAGTTCTTTTTTATGCTGGAGACGGGGAAAAAAGAGCAATTCCCTCTTCGGTCTCGAACCTGGACCTTTCGAATACGTGCTGAGTGTGCTTTTATTACACCACGAAGACATGCTGGAAGGAGTGTGAAAATAACTCATGTACTTCCTTTTCTAAAGGCGACTGGGGATAAGGGGACCCATTCGAAAAATCCTGGTCATTACGAATTATTGTCCACCACCTGTTTGGTTGGGGTACACAGTTGAGTCATTAAGTTCTTTTTTATGTTGGAGACGGGGAAAAAAGAGCAATTCCCTCTTCGGTCTCGAACCTGGACCTTTCGAATACGTGCTGAGTGTGCTTTTATTACACCACGAAGACTTGCTGGAAGGAGTGTGAAAATAATTCTTGTACTTCCTTTTCTAAAGGCGACTGGGGATAAGGGGACCCATTCGAAAAATCCTGGTCACTACGAATTATTGTCCACCACCTGTTTGGTTGGGGTGCACAGTTGAGCCATTAAGTTCTTTTTTATGCTGGAGACGGGGAAAAAAGAGCAATGCCCTCTTCGGTCTCGAACCTGGACCTTTCGAATACGTGCTGAGTGTGCTTTTATTACACCACGAAGTTATGCTGGAAGGAGTGCGAAAATAACTCATGTACTTCCTTTTCTAAAGGCGACTGGGGATAAGGGGACCCATTCGAAAAATCCTGGTCATTACGAATTATTGTCCACCACCTGTTTGGTTGGGGTGCACAGTTGAGTCATTAAGTTCTTTTAAATGTTGGAGACGGGGAAAAAAGAGCAATTCCCTCTTCGGTCTCGAACCTGGACCTTTCGAATACGTGCTGAGTGTGCTTTTATTACACCACGAAGACTTGCTGGAAGGAGTGTGAAAATAACTCTTGTACTTCCTTTTCTAAAGGCGACTGGGGATAAGGGGACCCATTCGAAAAATCCTGGTCACTACGAATTATTGTCCACAACCTGTTTGGTTGGGGTGCACAGTTGAGTGATTAAGTTCTTTTTTATGTTGGAGACGGGGAAAAAGAGCAATTCCCTCTTCGGTCTCGAACCTGGACCTTTCGAATACGTGCTGAGTGTGCTTTTATTACACCACGAAGACATGCTGGAAGGAGTGCGAAAATAACTCATGTACTTCCTTTTCTAAAGGCGACTGGGGATAAGGGGACCCATTCGAAAAATCCTGGTCATTACGAATTATTGTCCACCACCTGTTTGGTTGGGGTGCACAGTTGAGTCATTAAGTTCTTTTTTATGTTGGAGACGGGGAAAAAAGAGCAATTCCCTCTTCGGTCTCGAACCTGGACCTTTCGAATACGTGCTGAGTGTGCTTTTATTACACCACGAAGACTTGCTGGAAGGAGTGTGAAAATAACTCTTGTACTTCCTTTTCTAAAGGCGACTGGGGATAAGGGGACCCATTCGAAAAATCCTGGTCACTACGAATTATTGTCCACCACCTGTTTGGTTGGGGTGCACAGTTGAGCCATTAAGTTCTTTTTTATGCTGGAGACGGGGAAAAAAGAGCAATTCCCTCTTCGGTCTCGAACCTGGACCTTTCGAATACGTGCTGAGTGTGCTTTTATTACACCACGAAGACTTGCTGGAAGGAGTGTGAAAATAATTCTTGTACTTCCTTTTCTAAAGGCGACTGGGGATAAGGGGACCCATTCGAAAAATCCTGGTCACTACGAATTATTGTCCACCACCTGTTTGGTTGGGGTGCACAGTTGAGCCATTAAGTTCTTTTTTATGCTGGAGACGGGGAAAAAAGAGCAATGCCCTCTTCGGTCTCGAACCTGGACCTTTCGAATACGTGCTGAGTGTGCTTTTATTACACCACGAAGACATGCTGGAAGGAGTGCGAAAATAACTCTTGTACTTCCTTTTCTAAAGGCGACTGGGGATAAGGGGACCCATTCGAAAAATCCTGGTCATTACGAATTATTGTCCACCACCTGTTTGGTTGGGGTGCACAGTTGAGTCATTAAGTTCTTTTTTATGTTGGAGACGGGGAAAAAAGAGCAATTCCCTCTTCGGTCTCGAACCTGGACCTTTCGAATACGTGCTGAGTGTGCTTTTATTACACCACGAAGACTTGCTGGAAGGAGTGTGAAAATAATTCTTGTACTTCCTTTTCTAAAGGCGACTGGGGATAAGGGGACCCATTCGAAAAATCCTGGTCACTACGAATTATTGTCCACCACCTGTTTGGTTGGGGTGCACAGTTGAGCCATTAAGTTCTTTTTTATGCTGGAGACGGGGAAAAAAGAGCAATGCCCTCTTCGGTCTCGAACCTGGACCTTTCGAATACGTGCTGAGTGTGCTTTTATTACACCACGAAGTTATGCTGGAAGGAGTGCGAAAATAACTCATGTACTTCCTTTTCTAAAGGCGACTGGGGATAAGGGGACCCATTCGAAAAATCCTGGTCATTACGAATTATTGTCCACCACCTGTTTGGTTGGGGTGCACAGTTGAGTCATTAAGTTCTTTTAAATGTTGGAGACGGGGAAAAAAGAGCAATTCCCTCTTCGGTCTCGAACCTGGACCTTTCGAATACGTGCTGAGTGTGCTTTTATTACACCACGAAGACTTGCTGGAAGGAGTGTGAAAATAACTCTTGTACTTCCTTTTCTAAAGGCGACTGGGGATAAGGGGACCCATTCGAAAAATCCTGGTCACTACGAATTATTGTCCACAACCTGTTTGGTTGGGGTGCACAGTTGAGTGATTAAGTTCTTTTTTATGTTGGAGACGGGGAAAAAGAGCAATTCCCTCTTCGGTCTCGAACATGGACCTTTCGAATACGTGCTGAGTGTGCTTTTATTACACCACGAAGACATGCTGGAAGGAGTGCGAAAATAACTCATGTACTTCCTTTTCTAAAGGCGACTGGGGATAAGGGGACCCATTCGAAAAATCCTGGTCATTACGAATTATTGTCCACCACCTGTTTGGTTGGGGTGCACAGTTGAGTCATTAAGTTCTTTTTTATGTTGGAGACGGGGAAAAAAGAGCAATTCCCTCTTCGGTCTCGAACCTGGACCTTTCGAATACGTGCTGAGTGTGCTTTTATTACACCACGAAGACTTGCTGGAAGGAGTGTGAAAATAACTCTTGTACTTCCTTTTCTAAAGGCGACTGGGGATAAGGGGACCCATTCGAAAAATCCTGGTCACTACGAATTATTGTCCACCACCTGTTTGGTTGGGGTGCACAGTTGAGCCATTAAGTTCTTTTTTATGCTGGAGACGGGGAAAAAAGAGCAATGCCCTCTTCGGTCTCGAACCTGGACCTTTCGAATACGTGCTGAGTGTGCTTTTATTACACCACGAAGACATGCTGGAAGGAGTGCGAAAATAACTCATGTACTTCCTTTTCTAAAGGCGACTGGGGATAAGGGGACCCATTCGAAAAATCCTGGTCATTACGAATTATTGTCCACCACCTGTTTGGTTGGGGTGCACAGTTGAGTCATTAAGTTCTTTTTTATGTTGGAGACGGGGAAAAAAGAGCAATTCCCTCTTCGGTCTCGAACCTGGACCTTTCGAATACGTGCTGAGTGTGCTTTTATTACACCACGAAGACTTGCTGGAAGGAGTGTGAAAATAACTCTTGTACTTCCTTTTCTAAAGGCGACTGGGGATAAGGGGACCCATTCGAAAAATCCTGGTCACTACGAATTATTGTCCACCACCTGTTTGGTTGGGGTGCACAGTTGAGTCATTAAGTTCTTTTTTATGCTGGAGACGGGGAAAAAAGAGCAATGCCCTCTTCGGTCTCGAACCTGGACCTTTCGAATACGTGCTGAGTGTGCTTTTGTTACACCACGAAGACATGCTGGAAGGAGTGCGAAAATAACTCATGTACTTCCTTTTCTAAAGGCGACTGGGGATAAGGGGACCCATTCGAAAAATCCTGGTCATTACGAATTATTGTCCACCACCTGTTTGGTTGGGGTGCACAGTTGAGTCATTAAGTTCTTTTTTATGTTGGAGACGGGGAAAAAAGAGCAATTCCCTCTTCGGTCTCGAACCTGGACCTTTCGAATACGTACTGAGTGTGCTTTTATTACACCACGAAGACTTGCTGGAAGGAGTGTGAAAATAACTCTTGTACTTCCTTTTCTAAAGGCGACTGGGGATAAGGGGACCCATTCGAAAAATCCTGGTCACTACGAATTATTGTCCACCACCTGTTTGGTTGGGGTGCACAGTTGAGTCATTAAGTTCTTTTTTATGTTGGAGACGGGGAAAAAGAGCAATTCCCTCTTCGGTCTCGAACCTGGACCTTTCGAATATGTGCTGAGTGTGCTTTTATTACACCACGAAGACATGCTGGAAGGAGTGTGAAAATAACTCATGTACTTCCTTTTCTAAAGGCGACTGGGGATAAGGGGACCCATTCGAAAAATCCTGGTCATTACGAATTATTGTCCACCACCTGTTTGGTTGGGGTGCACAGTTGAGTCATTAAGTTCTTTTTTATGTTGGAGACGGGGAAAAAAGAGCAATTCCCTCTTCGGTCTCGAACCTGGACCTTTCGAATACGTGCTGAGTGTGCTTTTATTACACCACGAAGACTTGCTGGAAGGAGTGTGAAAATAACTCTTGTACTTCCTTTTCTAAAGGCGACTGGGGATAAGGGGACCCATTCGAAAAATCCTGGTCACTACGAATTATTGTCCACCACCTGTTTGGTTGGGGTGCACAGTTGAGTCATTAAGTTCTTTTTTATGCTGGAGACGGTCAAAAAAGAGCAATGCCCTCTTCGGTCTCGAACCTGGACCTTTCGAATACGTGCTGAGTGTGCTTTTATTACACCACGAAGACATGCTGGAAGGAGTGCGAAAATAACTCATGTACTTCCTTTTCTAAAGGCGACTGGGGATAAGGGGACCCATTCGAAAAATCCTGGTCATTACGAATTATTGTCCACCACCTGTTTGGTTGGGGTGCACAGTTGAGTCATTAAGTTCTTTTTTATGTTGGAGACGGGGAAAAAAGAGCAATTCCCTCTTCGGTCTCGAACCTGGACCTTTCGAATACGTGCTGAGTGTGCTTTTATTACACCACGAAGTTATGCTGGAAGGAGTGCGAAAATAACTCATGTACTTCCTTTTCTAAAGGCGACTGGGGATAAGGGGACCCATTCGAAAAATCCTGGTCATTACGAATTATTGTCCACCACCTGTTTGGTTGGGGTGCACAGTTGAGTCATTAAGTTCTTTTAAATGTTGGAGACGGGGAAAAAAGAGCAATTCCCTCTTCGGTCTCGAACCTGGACCTTTCGAATACGTGCTGAGTGTGCTTTTATTACACCACGAAGACTTGCTGGAAGGAGTGTGAAAATAACTCTTGTACTTCCTTTTCTAAAGGCGACTGGGGATAAGGGGACCCATTCGAAAAATCCTGGTCACTACGAATTATTGTCCACAACCTGTTTGGTTGGGGTGCACAGTTGAGTGATTAAGTTCTTTTTTATGTTGGAGACGGGGAAAAAGAGCAATTCCCTCTTCGGTCTCGAACATGGACCTTTCGAATACGTGCTGAGTGTGCTTTTATTACACCACGAAGACATGCTGGAAGGAGTGCGAAAATAACTCATGTACTTCCTTTTCTAAAGGCGACTGGGGATAAGGGGACCCATTCGAAAAATCCTGGTCATTACGAATTATTGTCCACCACCTGTTTGGTTGGGGTGCACAGTTGAGTCATTAAGTTCTTTTTTATGTTGGAGACGGGGAAAAAAGAGCAATTCCCTCTTCGGTCTCGAACCTGGACCTTTCGAATACGTGCTGAGTGTGCTTTTATTACACCACGAAGACATGCTGGAAGGAGTGCGAAAATAACTCATGTACTTCCTTTTCTAAAGGCGACTGGGGATAAGGGGACCCATTCGAAAAATCCTGGTCATTACGAATTATTGTCCACCACCTGTTTGGTTGGGGTGCACAGTTGAGTCATTAAGTTCTTTTTTATGTTGGAGACGGGGAAAAAAGAGCAATTCCCTCTTCGGTCTCGAACCTGGACCTTTCGAATACGTGCTGAGTGTGCTTTTATTACACCACGAAGACTTGCTGGAAGGAGTGTGAAAATAACTCTTGTACTTCCTTTTCTAAAGGCGACTGGGGATAAGGGGACCCATTCGAAAAATCCTGGTCACTACGAATTATTGTCCACCACCTGTTTGGTTGGGGTGCACAGTTGAGTCATTAAGTTCTTTTTTATGTTGGAGACGGGGAAAAAGAGCAATTCCCTCTTCGGTCTCGAACCTGGACCTTTCGAATACGTGCTGAGTGTGCTTTTATTACACCACGAAGACATGCTGGAAGGAGTGTGAAAATAACTCATGTACTTCCTTTTCTAAAGGCGACTGGGGATAAGGGGACCCATTCGAAAAATCCTGGTCATTACGAATTATTGTCCACCACCTGTTTGGTTGGGGTGCACAGTTGAGTCATTAAGTTCTTTTTTATGTTGGAGACGGGGAAAAAAGAGCAATTCCCTCTTCGGTCTCGAACCTGGACCTTTCGAATATGTGCTGAGTGTGCTTTTATTACACCACGAAGACATGCTGGAAGGAGTGTGAAAATAACTCATGTACTTCCTTTTCTAAAGGCGACTGGGGATAAGGGGACTCATTCGAAAAATCTTGGTCATTACGAATTATTGTCCACCACCTGTTTGGTTGGGGTGCACAGTTGAGTCATTAAGTTCTTTTTTATGTTGGAGACGGGGAAAAAGAGCAATTCCCTCTTCGGTCTCGAACCTGGACCTTTCGAATACGTGCTGAGTGTGCTTTTATTACACCACGAAGACATGCTGGAAGGAGTGTGAAAATAACTCATGTACTTCCTTTTCTAAAGGCGACTGGGGATAAGGGTACCCATTCGAAAAATCCTGGTCACTACGAATTATTGTCCACCACCTGTTTGTTTGGGGTGCACAGTTGAGTCATTAAGTTCTTTTTTATGTTGGAGACGGGGAAAAAAGAGCAATTCCCTCTTCGGTCTCGAAACTCGACCTTTCGAATAGGTGCTGAGTGTGCTTTTATTACACCACGAAGACATGCTGGAAGGAGTGTGAAAATAACTCTTGTACTTCCTTTTCTAAAGGCGACTGGGGATAAGGGGACCCATTCGAAAAATCCTGGTCACTACGAATTATTGTCCACCACCTGTTTGGTTGGGGTGCACAGTTGAGTCATTAAGTTCTTTTTTATGTTGGAGACGGGGAAAAAAGAGCAATTCCCTCTTCGGTCTCGAACCTGGACCTTTCGAATACGTGCTGAGTGTGCTTTTATTACACCACGAAGACATGCTGGAAGGAGTGCGAAAATAACTCATGTACTTCCTTTTCTAAAGGCGACTGGGGATAAGGGGACCCATTCGAAAAATCCTGGTCATTACGAATTATTGTCCACCACCTGTTTGGTTGGGGTGCACAGTTGAGTCATTAAGTTCTTTTTTATGTTGGAGACGGGGAAAAAAGAGCAATTCCCTCTTCGGTCTCGAACCTCGACCTTTCGAATACGTGCTGAGTGTGCTTTTATTACACCACGAAGACATGCGGGAAGGAGTGTGAAAATAACTCTTGTACTTCCTTTTCTAAAGGCGACTGGGGATAAGGGGACCCATTCGAAAAATCCTGGTCACTACGAATTATTGTCCACCACCTGTTTGGTTGGGGTGCACAGTTGAGTCATTAAGTTCTTTTTTATGCTGGAGACGGGGAAAAAGAGCAATTCCCTCTTCGGTCTCGAACCTGGACCTTTCGAATACGTGCTGAGTGTGCTTTTATTACACCACGAAGACATGCTGGAAGGAGTGTGAAAATAACTCATGTACTTCCTTTTCTAAAGGCAACTGGGGATAAAGGGACCCATTCGAAAAATCCTGGTCATTACGAATTATTGTCCACCACCTGTTTGGTTGGGGTACACAGTTGAGTCATTAAGTTCTTTTTTATGTTGGAGACGGGGAAAAAAGAGCAATTCCCTCTTCGGTCTCGAACCTGGACCTTTCGAATACGTGCTGAGTGTGCTTTTATTACACCACGAAGACTTGCTGGAAGGAGTGTGAAAATAACTCTTGTACTTCCTTTTCTAAAGGCGACTGGGGATAAGGGGACCCATTCGAAAAATCCTGGTCACTACGAATTATTGTCCACCACCTGTTTGGTTGGGGTGCACAGCTGAGTCATTAAGTTCTTTTTTATGTTGGAGACGGGGAAAAAAGAGCAATTCCCTCTTCGGTCTCGAACCTAGACCTTTCGAATACGTGCTGAGTGTGCTTTTATTACACCACGAAGACATGCTGGAAGGAGTGCGAAAATAACTCATGTACTTCCTTTTCTAAAGGCGACTGGGGATAAGGGGACCCATTCGAAAAATCCTGGTCATTACGAATTATTGTCCACCACCTGTTTGGTTGGGGTGCACAGTTGAGTCATTAAGTTCTTTTTTATGTTGGAGACGGGGAAAAAAGAGCAATTCCCTCTTCGGTCTCGAACCTGGACCTTTCGAATACGTGCTGAGTGTGCTTTTATTACACCACGAAGTTATGCTGGAAGGAGTGCGAAAATAACTCATGTACTTCCTTTTCTAAAGGCGACTGGGGATAAGGGGACCCATTCGAAAAATCCTGGTCATTACGAATTATTGTCCACCACCTGTTTGGTTGGGGTGCACAGTTGAGTCATTAAGTTCTTTTAAATGTTGGAGACGGGGAAAAAAGAGCAATTCCCTCTTCGGTCTCGAACCTGGACCTTTCGAATACGTGCTGAGTGTGCTTTTATTACACCACGAAGACTTGCTGGAAGGAGTGTGAAAATAACTCTTGTACTTCCTTTTCTAAAGGCGACTGGGGATAAGGGGACCCATTCGAAAAATCCTGGTCACTACGAATTATTGTCCACAACCTGTTTGGTTGGGGTGCACAGTTGAGTGATTAAGTTCTTTTTTATGTTGGAGACGGGGAAAAAGAGCAATTCCCTCTTCGGTCTCGAACATGGACCTTTCGAATACGTGCTGAGTGTGCTTTTATTACACCACGAAGACATGCTGGAAGGAGTGCGAAAATAACTCATGTACTTCCTTTTCTAAAGGCGACTGGGGATAAGGGGACCCATTCGAAAAATCCTGGTCATTACGAATTATTGTCCACCACCTGTTTGGTTGGGGTGCACAGTTGAGTCATTAAGTTCTTTTTTATGTTGGAGACGGGGAAAAAAGAGCAATTCCCTCTTCGGTCTCGAACCTGGACCTTTCGAATACGTGCTGAGTGTGCTTTTATTACACCACGAAGACATGCTGGAAGGAGTGCGAAAATAACTCATGTACTTCCTTTTCTAAAGGCGACTGGGGATAAGGGGACCCATTCGAAAAATCCTGGTCATTACGAATTATTGTCCACCACCTGTTTGGTTGGGGTGCACAGTTGAGTCATTAAGTTCTTTTTTATGTTGGAGACGGGGAAAAAAGAGCAATTCCCTCTTCGGTCTCGAAACTCGACCTTTCGAATAGGTGCTGAGTGTGCTTTTATTACACCACGAAGACATGCTGGAAGGAGTGTGAAAATAACTCTTGTACTTCCTTTTCTAAAGGCGACTGGGGATAAGGGGACCCATTCGAAAAATCCTGGTCACTACGAATTATTGTCCACCACCTGTTTGGTTGGGGTGCACAGTTGAGTCATTAAGTTCTTTTTTATGTTGGAGACGGGGAAAAAAGAGCAATTCCCTCTTCGGTCTCGAACCTGGACCTTTCGAATACGTGCTGAGTGTGCTTTTATTACACCACGAAGACATGCTGGAAGGAGTGCGAAAATAACTCATGTACTTCCTTTTCTAAAGGCGACTGGGGATAAGGGGACCCATTCGAAAAATCCTGGTCATTACGAATTATTGTCCACCACCTGTTTGGTTGGGGTGCACAGTTGAGTCATTAAGTTCTTTTTTATGTTGGAGACGGGGAAAAAAGAGCAATTCCCTCTTCGGTCTCGAACCTCGACCTTTCGAATACGTGCTGAGTGTGCTTTTATTACACCACGAAGACATGCGGGAAGGAGTGTGAAAATAACTCTTGTACTTCCTTTTCTAAAGGCGACTGGGGATAAGGGGACCCATTCGAAAAATCCTGGTCACTACGAATTATTGTCCACCACCTGTTTGGTTGGGGTGCACAGTTGAGTCATTAAGTTCTTTTTTATGCTGGAGACGGGGAAAAAGAGCAATTCCCTCTTCGGTCTCGAACCTGGACCTTTCGAATACGTGCTGAGTGTGCTTTTATTACACCACGAAGACATGCTGGAAGGAGTGTGAAAATAACTCATGTACTTCCTTTTCTAAAGGCAACTGGGGATAAAGGGACCCATTCGAAAAATCCTGGTCATTACGAATTATTGTCCACCACCTGTTTGGTTGGGGTACACAGTTGAGTCATTAAGTTCTTTTTTATGTTGGAGACGGGGAAAAAAGAGCAATTCCCTCTTCGGTCTCGAACCTGGACCTTTCGAATACGTGCTGAGTGTGCTTTTATTACACCACGAAGACTTGCTGGAAGGAGTGTGAAAATAACTCTTGTACTTCCTTTTCTAAAGGCGACTGGGGATAAGGGGACCCATTCGAAAAATCCTGGTCACTACGAATTATTGTCCACCACCTGTTTGGTTGGGGTGCACAGCTGAGTCATTAAGTTCTTTTTTATGTTGGAGACGGGGAAAAAAGAGCAATTCCCTCTTCGGTCTCGAACCTAGACCTTTCGAATACGTGCTGAGTGTGCTTTTATTACACCACGAAGACATGCTGGAAGGAGTGTGAAAATAACTCTTGTACTTCCTTTTCTAAAGGCGACTGGGGATAAGGGGACCCATTCGAAAAATCCTGGTCATTACGAATTATTGTCCACCACCCGTTTGGTTGGGGTGCACAGTTGAGTCATTAAGTTCTTTTTTATGCTGGAGACGGGGGAAAAAGAGCAATTCCCTCTTCGGTCTCGAACCTGGACCTTTCGAATACGTGCTGAGTGTGCTTTTATTATACCACGAACACATGCTGGAAGGAGTGTGAAAATAACTCATGTACTTCCTTTTCTAAAGGCGACTGGGGATAAGGGGACCCATTCGAAAAATCCTGGTCATTACGAATTATTGTCTACCAGCTGTTTGGTTGGGGTGCCACAGTTGGGTTATTAAGTTCTTTTTTATGCTGGAGACGGAAAAAAAGAGCAATTCCCTCTTCGGACTCGAACCTGGAACTTTCGAATACGTGCTGAGTGTGCTTTTATTACACCACGAACACATGCTGGAAGGAGTGTGAAAATAACTCATGTACTTCCTTTTCTAAAGGCGACTGGGGATAAGGGGACCCATTCGAAAAATCCTGGTCATTACGAATTATTGTCTACCAGCTGTTTGGTTGGGGTGCCACAGTTGGGTTATTAAGTTCTTTTTTATGCTGGAGACGGAAAAAAAGAGCAATTCCCTCTTCGGACTCGAACCTGGAACTTTCGATTACGCGACAAGTGTGCTACCTTTACAGCACAAATGCATGCTGGAAGGAGAAAATACCCGTTAAAACTCCAACATATATTTCCATAAACAGTATTTCTATGGAATTATATTGCATTTTGTTCGATAGGTTATAATAAGTTTTATTTTCTTAAAATAGTCTTACATTTTTTCTTTGTTACTTTTCCACGTTTGCATTTCGCTTTCTATTCATACGAGATTATTTAGAGTATAGCTGCTTAATTAGATATCCCCCCTCCCAGATTATTACTTCACGAGTAGTAGCACTGCTAAACCTCGTACATGGTATTGAGGCCGAACCCGGAGAAGGATTGACTGCATAGGCCTTTCGTGGATTTAGTTATAAGTAAAAGTGAATATGAGCTAGGCTTTCGGAGAAATTCATCCACGAAGACACCCAGATTCTAGACTGACAACTACTCATCTTTGCTTTGCCATATTCAACTATTGAATACAGCCCGATCCAATTTTAACATAAAGAATTTGCCGTATTCTGCAAAGGTAGTATAAAAATGGTGGTGGTGGTGTATTCAATTATGGCAAAGCACACTAGGGCTATCTGCCTAAGGGGAGGGATGCCTTTCGTGGAGGACTTTCTAAGGGAAACTGGCTCGTATACACTTTACACATGGGGAAAACCACGAAAACGCCCATAAATAATAAAAATGATATACAGATTTTTTTATATTAAATAAAATTGGAGTTTATAAACGCTTACGTTAGAATATGCATACTTAAACCTAGACCTGATCAATTTCGAATTGCCAATTATTTCTGTTCCTTTATAACTTTTATTCCTACTCAGTGTAAACTAAAATACAAAGTAATTTGTATGATGTATTCAAAACATTGTTCGTGCAAAAATCTTTGATCATATTTTTTTCTTTAAACTGTCAAAAGGCTCTTAACCACTTGATGTTTTGCTGAAAAAAATAAAGCTTTTCTTTTTTAATCTTTCTTGTCTTCTAAATACGGTAAAATACTGAATAGCTCTTTTAGTGGTTCATCTTTTCATTAACCTAATACATCCGCATTAAACGAAAGCATGAGGATGAATGGGAATTGATCTCTGTCGAAAGAAGGAAGGAATTTTTACATTTTATATGCGTTTCGTAGACATGATAAAGTTTTTTTTGCAGAATGCGACTCAATAATATTCATCAGAAATACCTGTTTTTATGTTGATCTAATCTTTTGCATTCAATAGGACTTCTTCTAAGTGCAACAGAATGAAGCTGAAATTTTCTTTTCCGAATAATATATTTTTTATATGAATAGCAAATTTAAATACATCTCGCAAGTGAATGAAATTGCTTTCCGATTGCAATTGTGTAAAATACCTTACTTCATGTTATTGGATGCATTATAGTTTTGAGAAAAAGAATGTTTTTGAATGTTTTTGTAAGAAGAGAAATCCAAACTTAGATAGGTATTATAACTACTTGTAAATAAAAAAAAGGAAGCAACCTATGCTGATTATGGCTACTGGCATGTTGTTAACAGACTTGAATAATACTTTAAAAAAATAAATAAAACCTGAAAGCTTTCAGATTTTATATTACTCCCGAACCTCTTGTGTGTTACGTTTGTTTATTAAATATCATCTTCTTCAATATCATGTTCCACATAAAATTCAATTTAACAGCAATATCACAAAATATTTAAAAACAGCATATCTTTAAAATTTCAGATACAATGTCTCGCGCGCTTGTGATAAAGATGGTTTATCTCCCCCCCGTACAGTGTTGGAATTGCTCGCTTTGAAATCATTAAGTTTGTTAATTAAATATTAATTGAAGTTTAACAAAATATAAAAAAGATAATAAAACAAATTCCACACTCGGGCTTCCAGGGCATATTCGGGTGGAGGATTAAGTTAATCAAAATGTGATGGCTCTCGGTACCGTCGTTTCTTCACAATGCGAGAAATATACATACATTCATGTAGATTATTATTTAAATATAATACAGGACGATAATATTTGGTGGCGATAAAACCATATAATTTTGGTTCTTAGGAATCCATTTTACGATGCAAATAAAAGATTTAATTTATAGTTTACCATGACTTTTATACTATTCTAAAAGTATTTTATCTGCAAAGGACACACAAATTAGAATTTGGAACCGTCAAATATTTCGTGACGCAATTTCTTGTAACTTTTCCTTTTAGAGTTCTTGCTTCTTGACTAATAGTTCATTTGTAAAACTCTATTGTAGTTATTAATGGCGCTGCTCTTGCCAGAAATTAATATTTCTTGGTCTGCTTTATGCCTGGCCATCAATCTCGCGCTATGTTATTACATCCTCTCTCTCATAATGTCATTTAAATGTACTCATATTTCTCATAGCATCCAAATGTCTGATTACAACAAATTATATTTTTATCTGCATTATTTATTTAACTTCAACCGCAAAGAAACAGCAGCATTTCTATTCCTCTATTCCCAGAACCATTAAGAAATAGCATCCAAGGCTAGTTAGTTCGCAGTTTCTAATTTATTACTGATGGTGCTCTTGAAATCGATTAAAAATAGGCTATAAACTCTTTTAGCTTCCTGAGAGTCTTTTCGCCAGTCATTAGATGTTTTGGCCATTTAAATTAAAATTTAAGTTCTGATGTTTTCTTACTTTCTTTAGTAATACAAATATCCTCTTAATGAATGTATAAGGTATTCCCCCTTTTCGCTTATAATCGTTGTGTAACTGGGAGCATTCTCGATACATAATCGAGAAGTGCAAAGTTCGTGTCCTAGCGAGGGCACTGTACGTTTTCCATGTCTGCTTCAAAATAGTATTGTCTCTAAAAATGGCGCTCGAATTAAAAGGTGGTGGACGGTAACTTATCACCACCAGGATTTGGGTCTCCTAATCCTCAGTCCCCTCCTTTCCTCACGCCTTCGTTTTTAAAGTGAAAGCATCCTCAACCCGTAATCAGAAGGTCCAGGATTCAAGTCCTGGCGAGGGCAATGCACATTTTTCACATCTCTTCCTTCAAAAGAAATCTAATGATTATACAAATAAAATTTTACAAAAAAAAAAAAAAAAAAAAAAAAAAAAAAAAAAAAAAAAAAAAGCTAAAATAATTAATTAAAAATTTGTCTAATAGAAGGTGTTTAAATACCGGTCTTCATATGCAGATCCCATACGCAGTGCTACTCAAAAGAAATGCACCTACTATTAGATCCTACTATTAGATCACACTCTATTCCTACTGTTAGATCTTGTACTGGATGACACTTGATGTGAATACAGTTATTTTACATTATTTTTACTTTAATGTTTTTCATTTTTTCATATTTCACAGCTTTTCATATTAATTCTTTGAGTCGAATATGTCGCCTTGAGTGGTGTGAAAGCATTAGACGGAATATTAATTGAAAAACTGGACTGCTCGAAACTCACTGGAAAGGTTCCTTGCAATAATGAAGCATTAGAAGAGATGGATAGAATGAGAAATTATAGACCATCATCAGCTTCATAAATTATAAACGAAAAAATTTTAATAAAAAGCAACTAAAATAAAATTTTTCTTTGTTGACCTAAGTAGGAATTTAATTTAATTTTTTTAAATTGCTTGCTATAAACTTAAACGAAAAAAAAATGTGACTTAAACCTTCTTCATTTTAGTTATATTAAGTACTTCCAAAAGTTTTGGATTGCTACATCCAGTGGCGTAATTTAAAATCTTGGTCTCTGTGCTAAAGTCGCTAATGGTTTCTTGATTTACAAAGCTGAACAAAAATTTAAAAAGAAATCTGAAAGCTTTCAAATTTTGTATTACGTCCAAACAGGTGTTATTTTTAACGTTTTGTGCGTTATTTTTAAATATTAAATAACATGTTCTTCGCACCTAAACCATAATATTCAGTTCAACAGCAATATCTCAAAATAATTTTAAAATGAGTGTATCTTTACAATTTCCGATACACAGTCTTACGTTCTGAAGAAAAAAGAGCATATCCTTAGAGTTTTCCAATCTCAATCTCGCGTACTGGAGATTAAGATTTTTTTGGGGGAGGGGGTATATTTTTTCCATTGCTCGCTTTGAAATCGTTGAGTTTGTTAATGAAAACTTCGTTTAAGTGTTACAAAATATGAGATCGATAATAAAACAAATTCCAAATTAGGGCTGCCAGATGCCCATATTCGGTGGAGGATTCCGTTATTCAAAATTTGATGGCTCTAGGTATTTTCTTCCACAGTGCGAGACACATGCATACATTTATGTAGATTGCTCATTATTTAATTTCTTTAAATATAATACAGGTCTCTCATATTTGGTGGAACAATTTGAAAAATGACCCGACATTTATAGTGAATAAACACAAAATCCCAAAAGGAGATTAATAGTCCTTCTGCGCGAATTGCCCCTTTGTATTCCAAAAAAAAAAAAAAAAAAAAAAATTGAAAATCTTTCAGACTTTATATTATGCATATAGAGGCATTTATTTTTCATTACGTGCGCTACGTGTATTTATTAAATATCATGCTTCTCGCACTTAAACCACAAAGTTCAATTCAACAACAATATCACAGAAAAAGTAACCACGCGCAAAAAATATACGTGCTTTGAAGGTGCATGCGATGTTAATGTTAATGGAACGTTGAAATGGAACGTTTGAAATCGTTGAGTTTGTTTATCAAAAATTCGTTAAAATTTTACAAGTTACGAAAACTCCAAATTTGAGCCTTCAGATGCCCATATTCGAGTGGAAGACTACGCTATTCAAAATCTGATGTCATACCGTTGTTTTTCGCATTGCGAGAAACATACAACATTCATGTAGATGCTTCATTAATTAATTTCTTTAAATTCAATGTAGTGCTCTAATATTTTGCGGCAACAATTTGAAAAGAGATTCAGACATTTACAGTGAACCAACGCAATATGCCAAAAAGAAAATGAATAGATCTTCTGTGCTAACGCCCCTTCCGAGCAAAAAAAAAAAAAAAAAAAAAAAAAAAAAGTAATAATAATATTCAGTACTTTCTATAAAGTAACCTTTAAATATTTAGGAAATGACTCATATTAGCCTTCTTTTAATATTTTGTGCCGGTTGAGCTGGATTAATTGCAGGCAATGTAAGAATCTTCTTTCAGGCATTCCGGAAATTTTCAGCGTTCTCCCTAAGAGTAACGTCAGTATAAGCCAGTTTACCTTAGAATGCCTTCGTTGGAGTGATCCTTTCTCTTCGGCAAATATATGCCACATACTTTCCCTGTTGTCAACAAAACAATTAACGCGTTGAGCCCGGCGCCGAATTTGCTGTCATTTCCGTTCAGCGGCGCGAGCGATCAAGCGTTGCAATGTTGCAGGGTGATTCGCGACTTCATGCACTGAATAGAGCTTATCTGTTGGTGAGCTTTGTCGGCTACCTTGCCTGTGCGTGACAAATCTCGTGGTCGCGAATGTTATCCTTTTGAAGACAGGATGGCCATTATAGTCGCCATAGAGTTCTCTCTTTGAAAAGACGGGGTTGTCCACTTTAGCGGCCATGTCTCTTTCCCCCATTTTCCAGGCGGAAACGTGGGGTGAAATTTCAAATTTGACGTCCCTGGGGTTTTAACCACTTCTCTTTCAAAGGTCTTCCTTTTGCGACATAGATGCACCCCTCTGAGAATCCATTAAACTACACATAAGAATCTTTGTTGTAAATAGGAGGTGATTTCTTAAAGGGGGAAAGCATTCGGTTCAAGATTTCCCGTCCTTTGGTAGCTTTTACTGCTACAAAGTCCCGGCCTCAAAAGGTTAATACTGTTGTCAGGACAACAACAACAACAACAATCTTGGCTGCCCCGCCCCGTGAACTCAATCACATTACGGGTCCACTCCCCCTTTGGGCACTTTGTGGAGGTTCAACCTCCACTATTGCCCTTCCAGACTAGCAGCGCACCACCTGGATACGACACAGGGCAGCACTGGTCGTCAATTGCTCTTGCCAGTCGCATGGACGAGCCCGTCGCAGTGGGCCGTTATCCAGCAAACCGAGGGGAACTAGCCCTCAGGCTACGGTTCCACGCCGCTCAGGACTTGCCAGATTCCGAGCCCGACCAATAAGTGACCTTTCCCAGAGTCTTCAAAACCACCAAGTTCATAAATTTTACATCCCCGTGGCCGAGACTGCCTAGGTACAGCTTCGCAGAATTCTCTACGTCGATGTTGGAAAAACAAAAATTCCAGTTTCCGGTGCCCAGGGACCGACGCCGGCCTAACGAAAATTCCAGTGTCGACGAAAATTTCACTGCCGATCCCCAAGGACCGACGCCGTGTTTGGGCGTCCTTGGGCGCTGGTCCTTGGGACACTGCGGGTCCGCAGGGCCCGGCCCGGGACCAGGCTCAACGTGTTAAGGTACAAAAGCGGAAAGAACTGCTTTCAGCTTGACAAAATTTAAAGAAACGGTAAAATTTGGATATTAAGAGACATGGTCCGGCTCTGTGTGGAAGGCGTCAGAAGGTTTTGATCTGGATTTACTATTGTTTACCGATCAATTGTTTACCAATTTTTCTCTAGCAAGTATATTTACTGGTGGAGAAATGAATACAGATGTATAACTTACAATTTAAACGTGCTTAGTATTTGTAGAATACTAGATGGTTTTGCCTTTTTGAAATTCGCGTCAATTCATTGCATTGATGTGCATATAACTTATTAGCATTTTCTTGCCATTTAAAGGGTTAAAATATATGAAAATAAAGTATTTTCACTATACATATGTTTGAAAAAAGTAGATATCAATAAGTTTTTACTCCCTGTTCAAGTTTCAATTTGAAACATATGAATATAGCTCAACGAGACGTAAACATGCATCCTAGGGCTTACCTCTCTTATATGATAGCCTAACTTGCTACCCGTTAATAGCTATGCCTGAAACGCATCTAAATCAGACAATATACCCATCACGGAATATCCAGATTGAGAAATTCATTGTTAGATTCGCTGTATGAAAATTTTAGTAGCCGAATTTAAATTCATACTTACAAATTTTAAAGAGGCCCATGTCCAAGCAGTAAGTGACTTGGGAAGGAGACAATGTTACGAATTTTGTATGTGTATGGATGATTTTAGGGCAATTACATGCGAAATTGTTGTCTTTTTTCTGTGCAATATAACGCGAAACGAACTTGAAGAGAAAGCTATGCCGGAAAAGATTGAATACAGATGAAAGTGCATTTAATACAGTGGTGCCTCGACATACGAGTCTAATTCGTTTCGTAACCTTGTTCGTATGCCAAACTGCTCGTATCTCAAAGCAATTTTCTCATTGAAATTAATTGAAATGCCATTAATCTGTTCCAGCTCCCAAAACACCATCTCAGTTGCTTTTGTTAAGTGTTTTTGAATAACAAAAAAGAATTTACAAGAAGAAACATTTATTTATAAATAACAAATACATATTCTATAAAAGCATAAGTGAAGTGCTTACGGTAGCGCTTAATTTTCATCACTGGTCTTCGCTTTTTTCGTCACGCTTTGCTAATTTTCACCTGCAGATAGTTTAAAAAAAACTGTCCAAGGTGGTTTGTTTCTTCCTCCCTTTCAGGATATTGCGGAAAAGAGTTAAGTAAGTTCCGTTGAACAACTCATGCACGACCAGTTGCAACCTTTCCGGGGTGATTTTTATCAACGAACTCTACCACTTTCTCCCACATTTCCAAGATCTCCTTTATATCTCTTGTAGGGATAACCTCCTCCATCTAAAACTCCTCTTCAAAACTAATTTTTCGTTGAACCAACGTATGCTGATGCGTATGTAGATCGTGCAACTCCTCGGTTGTCAGTTTCTGAGACTGTTCCTCGACGAGTTCGTTCACATCTCTCTCATCCACCTCCAGACCCATGGATTTCCCCAGAGAAACCATCTCCTCTACCACTGACATTTCAAGTTCCAATCCTTCGAAGGCCCTTTCAGCTACAGCCTCAGGCCACAGCTTCTTCCATGCAGAGGTCAAGGTCCTCTTTGCAACACCCAACCAGGCCTGATCAATAATTTTTAGGCATATCACGATGTTAAAGTGGTCCTTCCAGAACTCTCGAGGGGTAAAGTTTGTTCCCTTTTTCTAACAATTTGTTCCTTGGCACTCACTGATTAAATTTTAATAACCAAATTTTCTTAAATCTTCTTTGTTTTTCTATAATTCTCAATTTATTTTTTTTCTGGTTTTTTTCTGAATAACATCGCTTTTTTCCTTTTCTAATGTGTTTCTATTATTGATCTCTATCTTTCTGAATGCCCTATTTGCCTATAAAACTGTTCTGCCGCATATTGACACTTCTTGCGGGAAGCCGACTTTACCAGTTTACTTACTCGGATTTACCTTTAGTATAGGAGATTTATAATTAAGTTTTTCTTTATATTTATGGTAATTTAGGATATATTGTAATGTCCTATATATATATTTTTTGCTCCATATACTGATTTTAATTCATGGAAAAATTCATTATACTTTGATGACCAGGTATATCTTTAATTTAATCGTACTTAACATATGAAGTATGTTCAGTACTGGGACGTTATTTTAAGTCTTTTTATTTCTCAAATGATGCTTATTTACTGTACATGCACTAAATTACATATATTTTTGTTATTTGCATATATTAATTGCTGGTGTTTCCGAATATGTATCTTTTGATTTCTCATATAATCTAGTATCATTTTATCATGTTGTATTTACTCCTTCCAGCAATGCCCGTTCTTGTTGATTGATATACCTATTTATGTTTTCTGGACAATACGTTGTCATTTTACAATTATGTTTTTATGTTCTCGCGGTTAGTTCAATATGTCGGCATTGCAAACTTTAGTTTTATATTATTATACTTTTATTATAGATCCCTAATATTGTGACATGTTTGAGTATTTTATCTTGAATTTTTGAGTATATTATTCTCTTTTTATTATTTTTTACTCTTTATTTTAATTTTTGTTTTATCTTAATTATGTCATTATACGCAAGTTTTATATATTGTTCTCATTGCTGTGCAATTATGAGCCCTTATATAGCCAGGTATTCTTACTTTTGTGTTTAATAAATGCCCGAGCTTTAGTCGAGTTTGTCTGGAGGGCGCTTTTGGTCTGTTGGACTGCCCTCTGGATGGTCCGGGCATTGGGCTTCGGTTCCGGGTGCGGGACGCTGGTGGGACCTCATCAATCGGCTCTGCTCTAGTACTCTAGGAGCACGGTGCGTATACCGATTAACCATTATGGTAAAGGGACAGTGCGCGTGCTCTCCGTCACCTGTCACCTGTCACTTCAAAGCAGCGCCGAAAAATCTGCTTAAAGTACAACTTCTTAAAATTAGAAATCACCTGCTGATCCATGGGCTGCAGGATTGGAGTGGTACTGAGAACCTGTATAAACTTGAACTCTTCGAGTAAATCATCTTCGAGATTTGGTAGGTGAGCAGGGGCATTGTCGAGGACGAGAAGGGCTTGCATAGGTAGCACGTTTTCCTCTACATATTTTATAACAAAAGGGCCAAACACCACGTTTATCCACTCCACAAAGATTTTCCTGGTGACCTACGCTTTCGGATTTGCCCTCCACATAGCTGGCAGTTTTTCTTTAAAAATCTTATGTGGCTTAAAGGCTCTGGGATTTTCCGAATGGTATACTAGCAGAGGCTTGATTTTGCAGTCGCCACTCGAATTGGCGCAAAGTGCTAGAGTTAATCTATCCTTCATGGGTTTGTGACCTGGCATCGTCTTCTCCTCTGACGTTATGTAAGTCCTATTCGGCGTCCTTTTCCAGAAAAGCCCTGTCTCGTCACAGTTGAGACTTGGTGGGGGATGTATCCTTTGGCTTCTATCAGTTCGGAAAACGTTTTGATGTAAACTTCAGCTGCCTTCACATCCGAACTTGCTGCCTCACCATGCCTGACGACGGAATGAATGCGGGTCCTTTTCCTAAAGTTGTCAAACCAGCCCCGATTGGCTTAAACGAGTATTCCGATTCCTTGTTTGTGGAAGTGTGTGGGATCTGCTTCAGCAAATCACCGTAAATCGTTCGTGTCTTCTCACATATGATGCTTTGTGTTAAGGTTCCTCGTTGAAGCTGCTTCTCTGTCACCCACACCATCCGTAGTTTCTCCATCTTTTTCATGGAGAGGGGTCCAGAGCTTAGAAATTATTGTAACGCCCTTAGGTGGCATTATACCTTTTATCAACTCCTTCTGCTTAAGCACAGTACATATCATTGATGTGCTACGCCCGTACATCCTCGCCAAGTCAATTACTCGCACACCGTGCTCATGTTTTTCTATGATTTCACGCTTTAACTCTTTCGCATCGAGAGAGTGCAAAATCTCAATTCCCCAAACATCGAAAACGCCCGAATCTAAGAATTTCTTCTGGAATGCTTTTCCTTCCCCCATGCGAAGTTGAATACTACAGCTCTAACAATAGCCTTACTTAAGTAAAGCGAGAACTTCTTTCTTTTACGCTTTGACACTGTGTGGAGTTCCCCCTTGGGACGGGATTGCAACTTCGGGCATCAAAAGCTAAACACTGACAGTAAACAAAGGAAAGGAATGAACAAACGAAACAAGGAAGCTACCTTTAGTAGCTTCAAAAGAATGATTGACATGTGATTTAACAACACCTGAAAGCAATGAGTAATGCAGTAACGTGATGGGGGAAAGCACTGGGCAGGAAGTTATTCAGGCCTTTCGGGCGTCCATCCGATGTCTGAATGCTCGGGCGTTTGGGGCGACTTCGATGCGAAAGAGACATCATCTTCTTCTTCGGACCCATGGTTATAAAAATAAATGTGATAATGTTTTGTAAATGTACAAAAAACGAAAAACGGAACTCATCAAAAATGCTTCGAAAACGAGGGAAACAAGCTTACAGACTGAGGTCTAGTCTCAGGTGAGAGAAACAGTTAGACGATTCACACAGCACTAACATGCGCGCGCATGTTGCGGTTGTGCGCAGCGGTGTAGTGTTCAATTCCTCGTATCTCAAATCTTGCTCTCATCTCAAAACAAAATATCGCTCGCTCGGCGGCTCATATCTCAAAACACTCGTATATCGAGGAACCACTGTATTGAGTAAATGGATACGCCAAACTGACAACGGTTTTGGCGACTTATTTTGTCGTCAAATTTGGCGAGAAAGCGCCAAAAGGCGTCAAAGTTATCGACCATTTTGAGACATTTGTTTCCCGTCCCTGTATTACTGTGTATTGAAATTTAATAAATTTAATTGCCTGCTATGTTAAATGTCGCTAAACTTTTCGATCGTTTGGCACACTTTTGTTCGGTCCCCGTATCACCGTAATATGTATTGAAATTGAATAAATGTGCTTTACCACTATGTAAGCTGTAATCGTAATCCCAAACTCTTACTGCTTTCCAGTAATTTCGAGAAGCAGTAAGTACTAGAAATTTCTTCGCGGCCGGTTGAAAATTATTTAAGAACGAAGAGTTGCTTTCAGTTGCTTAGTTACTGATGTTGCGAGTTGTAGTTCCGCCTGAACTGTGATAAATCCGAGTTAGCTTTCTCTTTAGATGTGTTTTTATTTTGCATTGTGCTTAGCGTTCTTAGCAGGTTGAAGTGGAAGTACTGATTAGACTGTTTGATGCTATGTACACTTGCACGAATATTTCTGTGAAAAAATGAAGAGTTCTGAAGTAGTTCTTTTCATAAAAATAAACTCTTATTGACCTGTTATCGGAGCTGTGCATTCAATCTATTACGAACCCGTACGCACGCAACAATTATCTTCTTTAGTATTTATCTATAAATGCAACATTTTTTTTGCTTTTTGATTAACTGGTTTATTAAAGAATGTAATTTAATGGGCAACTGGCAAAATTAAAAAAAAATGCTCTGAAAACGTTTTAACTGTGCAGAAGAAACTTTTTCAACGACGACAATATTGGTTAAACTATCAAGAATTTAATTTACACACAAGATTATTAGCCCAATAGCTGTTTCTAGGTTGAAAAAATAAAATTTTAATAGATGTTTGTCATTGTTTAAATTTGCTGTAAAATTTAGCTTTTACTCAAGCGAAGCTTTCTTCCTAGGAGTTTTATTTCCAGTCTACGCTTCACAATTTGAGGATTTTATACAAATGCAACAAACGGAGACTGTCGGTGCTATTTTTTGAGTCAACTAGAATATTCAGCAAGTTTAGGAAAAGCTTTTCGATCCACAGCGGAACAGTCCAGCGTTTCAGATAAAGGCGATAAATCAATTGAATCACTAGTTTGAAGAAGAAACGAATATATAACTGCACTATTTTCTAATCGAAGATGAAAGAGAATCAATATTAACTTTGAAAAAAGATGTTTTTTTTTTCTTTTAATGAAATTATTATATATCAATATCTCTTTTAAGCTATTTGAGTATGGATGACAAAAGATATCAGGAAAAAGGGAAAAAGCATTTTTGGTTCACGTTCTTTTATTTAAACTATCGATTTTATTGGTTTGGTAGATAGAGAATCCAAGAAAATCGTTTCTTCATTATTATTGTTTGAAGGTTTCTAAGGGAAAATTCATTGAAACCCATGAATCAGAGTATCTATTAATACAGCACCAAATAGCCCTAAATGTCTAAAATTGAAATTTACACATTTTATGCACAAAATGAAAATGATTTATTTCGAAAATTATATATATTATGGTTTTATTAGAACTAATTAACGATCTTTACTCATGGAAATTGCATACGTCCGGTAAAGCTATTTAAGTCATTCTGAATAGCCCAAATAATTAAAAGATGTCTGAAAACCCTCATTGAAAATGCAAATTTACCAGTGATTTAGAACGTAAGCAAAAACTGAAAAACAGAAAGTACTTTAGCAGCTGGAAATGATAAAACAAAGGCAAAGGAAATAAATGAAGATTTGTATACAATGGCCGACGATCATCATTTTGTAGTTTGGTGAGATGTATAAAATGGCGGCAATAATTGGTAATATTTACAATAACAATATGTGACAATCGTGAATATTCCAGACACAACGAAGTTAGCATTAGTAAGGTATCAATCTATTATTTACGTCACTATCACAATACATGAGGACACATACATAAAATTTTTTTTGCACACATTTAGAAATATCGGTACTATTCGGTTTCGAGGGCCGTAAAAAAATTGCAGCGAAAATGTATGCGCGAAAGCGCCAAATCTAGCAAACAAACGCCCATTTAACAGCGTGCCAAATCTCGCGTACCCGCTGATTTCTGATTGAGTAAGTTTATATAGTTCTATATTCCTTAAGACGCCATTGAAATACTAGTTTAATTTTTAATTTCTTTTTTGATATCCTATGGATTTAACAATTTGGGAATTGCCTATGATGAAAAGTGTGCGATAGAATTTTAGGTAAAGTGCAGAATCACCCACTGCTTGGCGCGTTTTTAAGAATTGCACATACTGGGTATCCATGTACACATCGACTTATTTTCACTTAAAAAATCCCAGAATTGCACAAAAATGGCACTGCGCACACCCTTGACTTTATCTATGTACACATCGACCTATTGTCACTTAAAAAGTAAAAGAAAATTTACAAAATTCCAGTTGTTTTTACCCTTGTAAAAAGTGGCAAAGAAATACACGGGCGATTCTGCACACTTTACCGAAAATGTTTTCAAAGAAAAGGCATCATTCATTATAGAAAATTATGTTTGAACAACCAACGAGATGACATTATGCTTTAGCGATAACTCGGTAGCGAAATGTTATATGAAATTAACCTTAATTAAAATTAAAACATCAATATTTAGATAGTTATTTACTATTATAGTTATTTACTATTATACTTCCTTTCTTGCGTTAGGGTTGCCACAATTACTTTTGGCAGCACTGGCATCAACAATAGTTTGGCGATTTTTTACGGCCCTCGAAACCGAATAGTACCGAAATATCAATGGATTTCCGAGTTGATTGCACGTTTAGAGATAACAAAAACTGGCCACGGTGGTCAGCATCTCTGATCACGCTGGCTGCTATTCAGAGCTATGTAAGACTGTCTAGAGTTCATTGCAAATAATATAAATAATGCCAATAAAATTTCTGCCTAATCCATATGAAATATTTCCGTGTTTTGAAGACAGTATATCGCTATATTCTTCCTCTTTTAGCTTAACTTTTTGCAGCTTAATTGCTGACTTTCAGTATATGTGTTAATACTTGTAGTTATTTGTCCTTAAATTTCCTGCATTACAGCAATTACATTCTGTACCTTCGCTGCATTCAGAAAGTTAACTCGGTATTTTTCTAGATTTTCCCATCAATTACATTTATGAAGTAGATATTTTATCTTTTCGATTCCCGATCTGCAAGAAAAAATTATGTTTTAAATGCGTAGTATGAAAAAGTTAAATATTATTATGGGGACGGGGGTTACAGTGCAAATAACAATAAGTAACGTTTTCTTTATCTTATCAAGTATTTTCTAGCCAATATGTTAATTTAATTAACTAGACTTAATGCAGTTTATATTGTTAACATATGTTAAATTTAGAATAAGGTATGTTTTGTTGGAGAAAATATTCATTTTCCATTCAAATATGTATTCAAATACCAGGCGTTTCTATTTAGATAAAATTCAAATTATAGGAAAACTTTACAAGGTATATTTTAAAATATTACATCCAAAATACACTGAAAAGGCAAACGAACTTGTGCATCAGCATAATATCGCGTAGGGGCCCCAGCGAGCACGCAGAAATGCCGCAACATGACATAGCGTGGACTCAATTAATGCCCAAGGTGTGCTGGAGGTAATTTACACCTTGAATACTGCAGAGTAATCCGCGAATCCATAGCAGCGCAAGATGGTGGAAAGCTCTCCTGAACAGCACGTTGAAAGGCAGCCCAGATATACTCAATACTGTTCACATCTAGAGATCTAAGGTGGCGTGTTTTAAGTCAGAAGAGCCGCTCGGTATCAACTCTTGACGTATGGGGTATCGCATTGTCCTGCTGGAAATGTGCAAGTCCATTGGAATGCACTACGGATATGAATGGTTGCAGGTGATCGGTCAGAATACTTGCATATATGCCACTTGACAGCTTCATATCTAGACGTATCATGGGTCTCTATCACGACAACTGCACACGCCCCATACCATGACAGAGCGTTCACCAACTACTGTACTACCATGTGGGGTCTATGGATTCATGAAGTTGTCTCCATAGCCGCACACGTCCATCAGCCGGATACAATTAGAAACGACACTAGGCAACGTGTTTCCAGTCATCAGCAGTTCAATGACGGTGTTTGCGGCCCACGCAAGATGTAAAGCTTTGTGTCGTGCAGTCAACAACAGTACACGTGTGAGCATTTGGCTCCGAAAGCCCATATCAATGATGGTTCGTTGAACAGTTTTCACGCTGGCACTTGCTGATACCCCAGCACTGAAGTCTGTTGCAATTTGAGGAAAGTTTGCAGGTCTATTATGTTTAATGGTTCTTGTCAGTCGTCGTTGGTCCCGTTCATTCGCCAGCATTTTCGATGTTGGAGATTTGATGCTTAACCGGATTCCCGATAATCACGGTACATGGTGAAATGGTCATATGCGAAAATCCAAATTTTATCACTACCTCGGAGATGCTATATGTCCCATCTCTCGTTAACCGACTATAACACCAAGTTTAAACTCACTTAAATCTTGACAACCTGCAATTGCAGCATCAGTAACTGATTTAATAATTTTGCCAGACACTTTTTGTCTTACATAGGCGTTGCCGACCGCCACGCTTTATCGTGAATGGTTTCATACCACTGTTACTTGCTTACGAACGCCTATACCAATTTTCTGATTCTTTAGCGTATGTTTATCATGCCACATGTGGCAGTAACTAATATAATTTAAATTCTTTGGGAAGAACGAAAATTCATTATATTCAATAAATCTTATAATTAAATATTTCGTTCAATCACCGTTTGAGTGTCAGAGTGCATTTTCTGAGTATCTTCTAAGAAACATCTTCAAATTTCCAACAGAATCGATTTATGCCGTAAAAGGTGATTCATCAATTCCGTTAATTTGAAGATGAATGGATACACCTGATCTGCATGAATAACTAACAGGTATTGTCCCTCATCCATCATTAATTAGATCTTATTTTAAAATTAACAAAATAATAATTTATAAATCTAAAACTTATTAAGACATTAAAGAATGATTGCATTATTAAAATGCATAACTTAAATGTATGAACTTTGAAAAGGAAATTATACATGTGAATAAGAAGCATGAAATAAAAATGCATTATCATAAAATTAATCGATCGGTCATATAAAGTCCATAAATTAAAATCAAGCATAAAATCGTCATAAAATCAGACATTAATTCCTAAACATCATAATGTCCTTAAGATTTTATGTAATGTGTGTTTATGTAGCTTATACTCAAGAGAAAATCATTTTGCATAAATGTATGTATGTATACATGCAAGTGTATAAATGAAATGTATAAAGATAAAAGCAAAGATGCTGTCGTTAATATCGATACTTGAAATTGATTGGCAAATATTAGTTTGACCGGCTCATCCGCGACCATGAGTGCAAACACGCATGCGCCATTCAGACCAAAGTTTTCTCCAAATAGTGTGGAAGGATGGGCACTTTCTTTTCCTCCAGTTTATCTCGGAGAAGAGAAGACGTTCACATGACCTTGTGTCGCAGCATGTAATAACGCCCCTTTTGGACAAGTCTATGTGTTTTGGCAGAATGTCAGCCAAGGTTGTATTTGAGAAGGTAGAACTACAGCTTTAACAAGTATAGAATATACACTCATGCTTTAACAAATTGTAGGTTTCTCGAAAACGTAACCGCTGAAAGAATCCGTCCTTTGCACTCGAGAGATGACGAGAGCGATCACCGCTTGATTTGATACTGTTATCCGAGAAGTGACTCTACTTCACCACTCGGTTTGATGCGACAATTCGAGCGGCAACGATGTTTATGTAGGTTTAGTTTGGACAATATCGCTTCGTGAATGTAGTCAACAATATAGTATGCGTATCCAAAACTGCCAATCTATAATAATTCATTGCCACATGTGACTTCATCGTTAGTCCAGTCCGAACTCGACAGTCGCAGCAACAGGAATATTATTTTCAAAGTTACGGAGCACAATAAGCATGGAATGTAATAAAGGAAACATATAAAGTAATGAAAGGTAGCTCAAGGAATGGATGAAGGAATCAGGTTGTAAAATTCGGCACTTTGTAATTATGAGTTAATGTTGGAAGTGAAGAATCTAAAAAATGATAAGTGAATAATCGCTTAAGTTCGGTGACAAGAAACAACAAGATAGAAGGGTAACTAACCCTTTATTATTACAATAAGAGTTAACAAAACCCTGCCTGCGAGTGTACAAACAAAGCCGGCACTTGAAATTGAACTTAAAAGACTAAAAATTAAACTAAAACTAAGATTAACTAAAGAAGTATAGCCGAAGCTATCAAGGTTCAAATCGAGTTGGCCCCTTAACTTATTTGACTACGAAGCTTAGCAAGGGCCTGAATATGGCCGAGCGTAATAACAGCTTTGAGAGAGTGGCCAAAAAGGCAGACGCGGGTAAATCAGAAACTCTGATTCTCTCTGATTCAGTAAGTAACTCCGTGGTTTAAATACCCCTCTTCCTCTTTAAATATTCAGCAAGATTCCAAAACTACGTTCTGGCCGAAAGTAGTAAGTTGAAGTTAAGAATTTGACAGGAAAAGAACTTAAAACTTAACTGTTAATAAAATCAACATAATCTTTACAAGTTTGATGAAGATCGGAATTACGTCTGTACATAGAACACTTTACGATAGAAAGAAGAAAAGCAGTGATGGAGAAACGTATGAAGTGAGAAGTGTAAGGTGGCTGAAAAAGACAGGCTAGTAAATAGTGAAAGTGGATAAGAAATTCAGAACTGATAACGAAAACAAAACGCGAAGAATTACTGCAAAGGATAGCGTTTGTATCCGTAAAGAGCCTCAGGACCGTGAAATTCAGACATAAAAGATGCATTAGGTTTCTGTGGCATCGTTTTACGCTAGCTGTAAGAAATTCACGAAGTATGTAGAAAATCGTCTCGAGTTGCTGGTTCGCCCGAGCAAGAAAGGCCTCGAATGCAAAGGTTTAGCATTATTTCCAGCAAACGCAATACGAAACTGTTTTCTGTTCCTACGTATCTACAGAGGCAGGGATCAGCATTATTAAATCCAGGTTTATTGTATAACAGCCATTACCTATTTTGGTGAAACAACCATTACCTATTTTGGTAACTCCTTTGACGAAATCTTGTGATTTAGATTTGCTGTTGATAGATAATTAAGTGCACCTCAGTCCTGTTTACAAATATTCAAATTTTCATGCTTTTTTTGGCTATAAAATTGTTTAGAGGGATATTTTAATAAAGACAAATCAAATCCAAAGCAGGGGATAGGAATCTGCTACGCCTTATATCTCCGAAAAGTATTCTTTCCTTAATTAATTCATTTACAAATTTCGTTGTTTCTCAGTTCCATTAGTTATTTTATGTACTAAAATGCTATTTTCGTTATAAATAAAATTTATAGAAATTTCAATTTTATGTAAACAGTGTGTGTTCCTGCTAATAGAACAATTCAAATTTCTGTGGCAAAGAAAAGCAGCCATGATGTTATTATGCTAACAACGCGCAAGGAAATCGCTTAGCAACCATTTCTGGTTATCTCATAAAGTAAAATAAATATGTATTTAATTTCTTACGTAGTAACGTTTGCGTTAGCTGTTTAATGCGTATAACTAAAGGTACCTTCAAAATATAATCTAGGAAAATTCGTTTTGCCTAGAATACAAAATTTTAAATATTTATTTCAATTCCCTATGATGCTTGTTAAAAGATTAACGAACTTCACATTTTTCTCTTTGCCTGATATATCAATTAAAAAAATTTTTCAACTTAACAGAATAACATTTCCTTTTCTTGATTTATTTATTTATATACAGAATATATAAACTAATTATACAGAATATATAAATGACTTATATACAGAATATATAAATTATAATAAATTATTACAGAATATATTCCTTATTTTGTTATGAAGGTTAACTTCTAGTTCTCGCTTTATACTAGCTATATACTTTTTGTAATGTTATTTACCCTTGTTATCTTTTGTTTATTCTGTTTTTCATTTCTATATGCAAATTATTTATAAGAACTATGTACAATAACCAGTATCTGCATTTAAAAAATGAAAATGTCCAATTTTAATGCCATAAACTAAATAAAAAGAGCTAAACATAAATTATTTTTAAGAAGTAAATAATACGAAATTAGGGTAAGAAAAGAAGTTAGAAATGAACAAACAATCCAAAGCCTGGAAAAATGATTTTAAACTGAAAGAGTAACTTATCATTCCTTAAAAGACAAGAGTCGAAATGTTTCATCAAACAGTTATGGTAAAACAATTGGTTATGGGAAGAATTTTTAATTCCAAAGAATGTATCTAGATTTGTTCTAAATTTATTTTATACAAGCGCTTCCCGGCATGCGTTGAAATGCTACTTAAAGAAAAGAAAGTATTTGTGTTTTAATTCTGCTTGTGAAATTGTTTTCTTTATGCATAGTTTACTCGTACATGTTTCAATTGACATGTGTCACCTGATACCAAGATTCATAATGGTTCGGTTGATGAATTTAATTCTGGAAATTTCCCATATCCACCCACGCAGCGTATTTTGGGCGCTTCAATCTTAAATTTGAGGGTTATGCAATACATGCATCGCTCCAACGACCACATTTCGATGAAGACTCTGCCATAGTTAGCATCGTAATGGATTGCACCAAGATTTAAATCAAAGTGCACTGTTCTTCTGGATAGAGCAGTGTGTACTCAGACGTTTTCTTAGTCTTGCTTCCCATTGTTCATCTGTTTCAGACGAACGGGCATAAGCCAGTTGCGTAGTCGAAGGTTTTCCAGTCTTGCTTTGCTTTGGTTGTCTGTTATAGAAGAACAGGCTTCAACAGTACATACTCGGATGTTTTCCAAGTCTTGCTTTCCTTTGCTCTCGTGATGTCTTTTCTTTCGTGCTTGAGAAGTAGATCGAGCAATCGATTTTCTTTTTGGTGGGATAATTGATTTTGCAACGAAAGTAATGCTTTGTGATTGCTATTTCAAATTCATTTTTAAAAATCAAAGAAAATGTGTGTGATGTAATAAAACGAATGTTAGTGCGTAAGTGTTAATGAGTAAAAAAATATATATTTTAAGCTTTAACCAACTTTAAAATATTTTAATTTGGGCAGTGTCAGTACATTTCTCTTAAATATTCAAGTTTGTTTATTAACTTCGATACAAATTAACATTAGTACGTTTTCTAGGATGGCAATACAATTGTTTTATATAGCTGATTTTTTTATTAAGTTTGAAATATATTGCGCTTTGCAAGGGACAGCGCAAAAGTTTCAAATCGCTGAGTTTTAAATCAAACGCTCGTTAAATATATATATATATATATATATATATATATATATATATATATATGTATGCAATAAGTGGCTCCCTTCCCATGGGCTCCCTTTGGAAAAATCTTATGCAGACAGTAACCTTCCTCTTGTTTCGAAGGTTAAATCTGGCAAGTTTCGTAAAGATCGAAATTAAATTGTAGATTTGTATAAAATCCAAACAAACAGACATTCGTTTATGTATATACATATATATATATATACAGAGAGAGAGAGATAGGAACTAAATTGTCTGATATGTATATATTAGAAATTTAAATTTCCTATCTGTGTCGCAGTTAAACACATGCATGAAACTGCAGAAGAGACAAGAAATCCAAGACCGGTAAAGACAAAGTGCCTCTTCTAGCACACTTTATCTTTGAAGTTTCTGTGCTATTGATTCTGAGCACCTGTATTAATATGTATTAACCGTCAAGGATTAATACGGTATTGAGGACTGAACATGTGTTATCCGCAGTATTTGCTGAGAAGCAATAGGATCGACATCGTCATTAGAGTAGCCTGAATTCCTTATTGATTCTGAGCACCTGTATTAACATTTATTAACCTTCAAGGATTAATACGGTATTGGGGACTGAATACTTGTTTGTTATCTGGAGTATTTTTCGAGAAGTAATAGGATCGACATCGGCATTATAGTAGCTTGAATTCCTAATGGAAGGAACAAATGTTCCGGGCAGAATTCAAGACCTGACGACTAAATTTATACTTGAGATGAAAAAGAAGTTCTTGTCTTTGTTCCTGAACTAAGAACTTCCTTTTCTTGTGTTGTTGACTGTCTAAAGACTGTTCAACCGCTTTTTAATTTTCATTTATATGAGATAATAATACCCTGTGGTGCAATTCAAAATATTTTTGGAATATTAGTTGTTAACATTTGAGTAGTTACTACTCACGTGTGGAATAAAAGCAGGAAACTTTCCTTACATTGAAATTGGTTATATCCATTTTGAAGGATATACACTCATGTAAATCCTTTTATAAAAATTGTATAGATCTAATTTATTTTTTCATAATTTTGTCTAGCAACGAATCGGTTTCCTGTGTCTAAAATAATGTAAAATAATAACCTATGTAGCAACTGCAGCGTATCCTATAGTATTAATTTCATACTCTTTGATAATAACTGTTTATATTACCTATGTAGAATATGATAATTCTATAACAGTTTAATGTAATATTTAATAATGAAATTTTAGGAAAAGTATAGCATAATACATTTCTGTATTATAATAACTTTTATTGTTATATTGCACTTTTCTGAAATATTGCAAAATACTTGTGCATTATTACTAAAAACAAGCATACTTCGTTAGATCTCAAGAATGAAAGTTAATTCAAACATTTTCTCATAGGGATATGAAGACAGGCATTGCCATTAAAGAACACCATTTAGAAATTCAAAAAATTTTCCTATTATTCAAAACTATCCCTGAATAGTGAAAGATCTTTCTCCTTGACAAATTTTGATAATCATTACACATCAATCACGGCAGATAACATCGACTGTAATTTAAATGTAATATTCAAAAATAGATTTTCGCTGGAAGACTTTCAATCGATGAATTTTTCCTGCTTTTAACTTTTATAATTTAATCGTTAATCTATGCGAGGAAATATCCGAAGAAATATTTAAAGCGTATGATTTATTCCTTTAGAACTTATTTTTCAGCCGTATTTAGTTATAAAATCGGTACATATATTTAAAAAATTACAAAAATATTACAAAATCATAATATGATCCCCGATGCAAATTCAGGATTAGTTAGAATTTGAGCAAAATTTTATTTATGCAGCGTTAAAAGAATGTATGCAATCGTTTACGAAGTTCAAATATATTTCAGTTATGAAGACAGTATTAATAAATAGTACTTCGTGAAGAAAAATGCAATAAGTAAACAAAAAGAATTTTAAAATGGCTTTAACTGTTAAACACACTTTCGGCTTCGAGACTGTCAGGCAACGAGGTTCTCTGCTTAAAAGTAAAATTCTGTTTCATGATCGCGTTGGTTTACACTTTACATTCTCGGGGATACATTAAACTTTAAAATAAAAAATTAAAAAAAAAAAAAAAAAAAAACTTATAATTTGGAAACGGTTGTTGTACGCAATATTGTGGTACATACTGACGTTGGTACTCTTTATCTGTTTATGAATATTAGGATAGATAGTATGAATACAGGTTTCTGTAAAACCCTGCGAATGATCCATAGATTGACCTATATCAGACCCTTTTGGCTAATATTTGGAATATGGTAACAGGTAGTTTGGCGACATTTTGGTAAGGCGATAAAGGTTACTAGCTAGGACTTAAGCAATAATCTGAGAAGTATACAGTTCCAATCACAGATTATTTTGTCTCGGATAAATGAGAGATAATGAGACATGTCATGTGACATTTATGGACGAATCAGAGTTCTTTAATCCAAAAAGGGGGGAATTACATGTTTCATATATAAATTTGCCCTGTAAAAAACAAATTTCTGTGCATGTTTGTTCTACTACTTTCCGGAAAATTACGATCGTGATTTTAGCTAATAAGCACTTAGAAACAATCTCGCACCTAATCTTCGTCATGATTAAGCACTTTTGTTCCATATAAGTTCTAGCATAAGCGTAATTCGGCTAGCAGATTGTTGGAAGCAATGTTGAGTTAAAAAAAATAAAATGCCTTTACTTCGTGAAAACAAAATGGCGTCCCCCCCCCCAAAAAAAACTGGCAGCTTGGTGTAGCAGGGTTGGGCGCCAAAGTTTCGTCAAAAAATCGCCAAGTTACCATAATCTGAAGATTCACCGAACTTTTTACTGAAAAATATTAATTTTGTGCAAACTTTGGCTTGCTATTTTGCACTCGGTGTCACAGCAAATTCCTATACGGTATGAAAACGTTCCTCTTAAATTCGATATGAAAAATGTATTAAAGAAGTGATTTGCCATGGTCACTAACACGTGCCGTAGAAAGAAACAGATTGTACTTTCAATCAAACACCACATTATATACAGAGCCGATCCTAGGGGAGGCAAGATTGGTGCACAGCACTTGGGCTGCCAATTTAAGGCCGACGAAATGATTATAAAAGAACGTAGGAAAAATAAAGACCTGAGATAAATGTAATAAAAAATTTGGTTAAACTATATCCTAACGCCTAACAGGCGTGCTCGCACATAGTATTCCAATATCTTAATTTCTTTATTGTAAAATCTAAATCTCGCACCTCCTCCTCCATTTCCTCTTTAGGCACGTGCGTGGGTAAACCCATAATTATTACCTCAAGTGGGCGTTAGAATTTCTGACGTGCAATGTAATGATTTATGTGCTGATCTATAATGTATTTAGAAATTACTCGAATTATTAATATTATTCATCATAAGAAACAGTTTCAGATATTCACCAGGGGAAAAAGAATTTAGAGAAATTTGCATCCGTGTCCTGTTTAAGAACCTTAAAAAATTCCAAGAATTTAACATCTGGCTCGACCATTGTAAGTTTGCTTCTGAATAACACTAACACTTTGTCACTCGTGGATATTCATAATCGCATTTATCATTGACAGCATAACTAACATTTACAGTTTTCTCATAGACTTTAGATAATGACTAAAACTTGTTTTGAAGAGGTAGATAAATAATGGGCTTCAAAATCTTAGTTGACTTGTCCGCATATTTCGACGAAACAAAACCATCAGTAGCCATCATTTACGCGTTTAGTTGATTTCTTAGAAACGTTTCTAATTTAGCTAGTATTAGGTTCACTTCGGCAATTTAAAGATTCCACTACACAGCCAGTTCACATTCAAGATTATTAATAACCGAGACATTATTAGAATCATCATTGGTACAATCAAAGCTAAAATTGCTATAAGAATCATAATTTTTAGAACATTATACACAACGTTAAGGGAATTATTTCAATCACAATTGGCACCAAATTATTTCCACTTACTTTGCACGTTGTCGACCATCACCCGAAATCTTTTATACTGAGATTCAGAAAAAGCGAACACGTTTTTGGAACAGAACACCATTACAAAATTTCTGCATATCAACCAGTTTCGGTAATAATGATTCCGTCGTCCAAGTTGAAGTAATATGTCAGAAACGCCTTAACAGTCTTTCAAGAGTACGTCCTTATAACTTGCACCAAAATTCAGTCACCAGTTCGGCGTACTCATTCTATAACTGGGAGCAAAGGAAGTGAGTCCCCGTTCACTTCATTGTCCGAAAAACACAATAAAAAAATCCGAAATCACAGAAGTACTTACAGAACTACACGCATCAAGGTTGACGATCTTTTACAAACCAACACTAGCGCACTTGGGAATACATAAACCGGATACCATCAATACTTACAAAATTACTGATTGGGAAAAGTTTGAAAATTACATTAATAAACATCCCTTTCCAGCGTATCATTGAAAACAATGAAAAATATTGATCATGCAACCCTGAGCGCAAGTAATAGTAAATAAAATACATATAACAACACCACTTCGGAAGTCAATCAAAAGCACAAGGATCAGCGGACATCGCTGATGGTTCTTGAGGCATTAACCGCCAGGAGTTTTGAAATCTAGAGTTGGCGCTGTGCTCTGAGGCCTTTGGCTGGGAATAGAAGAATAAGCGCTTTTGAGCGACTTAGATTAGTTATCTAAGTTAAACAAACATGAAAACCTTATTTGCTATATGGGGAATACATAATAATGTTGACACTTAATAAACACAGATGAAGTAAATTATATATCAAAAAATTTTATTCTTTGCAATGCGAACTTTAAAATTATTTGCCAAGTTTAAATTTGCTAATAAAATGCGTTGAGAGTAATAATATGGGTTGAAGTTTATTCCCAACAAAGTGCTATTCCCACTTTGTCTTGGGCAAAGTCCATTTCTTTGCAAGTTGTATACATATGTGATATATGGGTGACGCCAACCAACAAGATGTATTGAGGGCCCTAACTCTCAGTCTGAGGGGCGCCAAAAGTTTTAGTTTCCAAGAGGGAGACCTATAAGAGAGGTCATAGATAAGGGGAAGGCTCGTCAGAGCCATTAATGAAAAAGAAATTAACTTGTATTACTTAATATATATATATGTAAATTATAAAAAATACGATGGCTTTGCTCTATGCAAACACGCAACCTCTAAGTAACTTTCAATAATTTAGGATCTTCCCCCTTGACCAGTACCTTCCAGAATTCTCTAGTCTGTTACGTAACCCACTTGTATAAATATCGTGCTCACGTTATTTTGCGACGCAGAAGAAGCTTCCTTTCCGCTTGCGCTACGCACCTCGCTGCTGCTTATGCCATCTTTCCTTTGTTACTTAGTTTAAATCGTTATGGAATATGTAATTTGGAGAAGTTAATCTGAAATCTGCCATTCGAATGGAATAAAAATGTGTAATTTAAAGCTAAATCATGGGTTGTTCTTTAGATTCAGCTTACCATTCCGCCATCACAATGCCAAGCTTCGTCACGACTGCTGGAAAATATCACACACACACACACACACACATATATATATATACTTCCATATATTTAATATATTTATATATACATATATATATAGAAACTCCCCTTTCGGGATACCAGAATACCAGAAGCTTAGTTTTCAGTCCAGGTATCAAGCGAGAGTAGGTCCAAAGGTCATGTTGTACTAATGCTCAGTCCCACATTAGCTTAAGTGTCACCCATGTTTCGACGACGAAGCAATTAGTACGAATTACGGAGTTTGTTTGCTCAGCGTTCCATAACAAACAGTGTGTTACTTTCCTCACGCTAGATGTGGCGAAATCTTTTGACCGCGCCCAGCATGAGGAACTTACTCAAAATTTACTTTGATAGAGAGCTATTATTTACGATACATTCTTTCATCACGAACAGAACCTTTTATTGTTTATGTAAATAGTGCTGACTCCTGCAAAAAAACATTCGTAGTGGTATTCAAGGCTTGACCCTCGGACAGATATTTTATTTATTTTATGCTACAGATTTTTCAGAAATACACAGAACAACTCTATTTTGGCTTGCTATGCAGATGACATCGCGTTAGCTGTGAATCTGCAAATGCAAATCACGCAGTCAGAAGAACGTTATAATAATGTGCCTGACAGGGAATTTAAAATCATCAAATGCTTATATATAATTATTGGGAAATGCTCTTCACTGGACCTGAACAAGAAGAGACTTATTTACCTATCCGTTATCAGACCAGTCTTGACTTACAGTTCGCCGGCATTGACATGTATCTACGATAAGAAACTTAAAGAAGCTTCAAGTGGTTCAAAGCAGATATCTTCGCATAATTACAAATGCCCATTTCTATGTACGTAGCAAATGTCTTCACGACGACCTTAAAATCGAAACGTTGGTGAAGTTTCTCAGGAAATTTAATGAACGCTTCTATCAGGAAGCACAAAAATGCAATATAATGAACCACTTTGAACTTTATAGCTACGAGATTCTTCATGAGGACCGCCATCTTCGAAGTTTTGCGGCTTTCATGCTTGGCGATAACCAAAATTTTCATGCATAAAGATTAAATGTGCTTTCGCATCTGCTGTGTCCAAAATCTCAGCTGATAATGTGTTTATAGCATGATTTTTACTCCATCCTCATCACTCATTTTAATGCAAAGCAAAGGTTGTACATATTACGTATATAGTCTTCCAGTTTATGAAACAAAAATTGCATTTTATGTATTATATCTTGTCTCCAGGACTCACTTAGTTATTTCTGTCGCTTCATCTCTACATGAAGTAACCAAATGAAGATGCAGCTTTTCAAGTTAGACGCGGCGACAACGACAAACGAAACGGATTTATTTCACTTATCAAGCTTAAATACAGACTGACAAAAAGCAACAATTAGTGAGAGAATAGGACGAAAGTTATTCGAAAAAAATACATTCCTGAACTGTAAATATTATTGATATATGGTGGTCTTTTCACATTAAACCATTTATTTGGTGCGGTTGCTCAAAAGCAATACATGTTTTCAGTATTTTCCAATTAAAAGACAATTCATCATTGCCAGCATTTGCCAATGTTTTCACCATTTCCCAATCATTGCCATGTTTGCTTATTTGCTAGCTAGGTTATGAGTTTCAGATCAATTTTTCTTATCATTCTTATGAATACTTAGGGTGTATCCTGAAAAATATAACAATACATGTAAATAAAAAATAAATTACTTTACAAAGGGAGAAAGCCATATGTGATTTAGATTCGTGTACTATGGGTAGCGCCGCCCAACCGGTATGATGGTTAGCTTCGCTGACTTCAGTGACGAAGGGCTCGGGGTTCGAATCTCGGAGAAGGCATGGTTGTTTGTAAATGTATAGTGTCAGTGCGGCATGGGGTCACTCTAAATATGCGGCGAGCCCAAAAGTCCTGTCGTGTGGTTTGTTGGAAGGGGAGAGGGGTGAGATACCCTCGGATCATTCCAGCCAAGGTGTTCTATATCAAAATTGGGGACGGAACTGAGCTGTATTGCATTGTCACCTACAGGCTGCTGAAGGCTGTTGCCAACGACACGTGTAAAACTAGCTCTCCTTGTCACAAGATATTTCATGGGCTTGGTTTGATATATTGTCAGACAAGTGAGCATAAGTAACAGCAGCACTATAGGCTAGCAAACATTTCAGCGAATAGGCAATTTTTTCCTATCAAACGCTATTCATTACTGAGTTTGAAAAGAGTTACTATCATGCTACCTATCATATAGTACTGGCTGTTATACTGAACTCTCAAAAACTACGTTTGAAGCTCTCAAAGAAGTTACCGTTTGAGTACATTTTAATTATTTTGACCTTTCTTCAAGCGAAAAACTTGTCACTTGAGTATAGTTTTGGTTTATTTATACCTAATAAGCAGTGATACAGTTTTAAGTGCTTGTTATTTATTTTTTCGCCTTTTCTCTACTTAAAGTTATAGAGAAAAATGGAAATAACACAAGAACTATAAAGGTAAAGCTAGAATTACTAAATAATAATGTTCAAACTAAAAAGCAAGCTGCTTTTTAGAAACACAGCTATGCATTCTTTTATATTTTGGCCGCCTTGAAGTTTCATGTTTGTAGGAAGTTTTCTCCATTCATTAACTCTCAAACGGTTAGAGAAACCTGAAAAAATATTCGAACGTTCAAATTTCTTCTGATTGAAACTAAACTTCCCTTTACACCATTTTAACAAATCCTCGCCTTCATTTGCGTCAAGACATGAAAGCATTTCCTTTAGCATTTGGAACGCTAAAATAATGAGCCCAAAATTTTGTAAACTGAAAACTTTCGCATGCATATTTATGACTTTTGCCAAAGATATAAATAAAAAGTTAACAAAAACGCCCACATTTAATCATCACACGCATTTCTTGCACGAGCATGTTTACAAATGTTTCAAGAAATAAGTAGATCCGAAAGCAGATCTCCCGTATGAATTTCTTCCCAATAACGGAAAATGCCAACATCCATATATATGGAAATGAGAGCAAAACCCTAAACCTTTCGGAAGTAAAAACAAAGTGCCCACTAGAAACCATCAGAAGACAGAAAAACACAGATAAGTGCCTATTTGCATGCAGACTAGATGATAAAACCATGCGCGGGAACGTATACTGTCTTTGTCAAAATATTTTCACTACTGCATTCTGCATAAGAACATTTACAATACTTTCGGCCCCATTATTTTGCATCAAATTCTGTCATGCGCTCGTGCCATAAATCAGTATAGATAAGAAGATATATAGCACCTAATATACTCAATGCAAATGTTTTAAAAAGTAGTTTAGTATTTTTATTGAATTTAGATTTAATTTTATGTGACGCGTATGTTAACAGTGCTTTCTTAGGTAATGATTTAGCGATCCGAAATGCAAGTCGAAATGAACTGTATACAAAAATTAAACAAAATAAAAAATGTATTTAAGAAATCACAAGAAAATAAGCTGTACTTACTGGGAACAAGAAATAAGCTGATGATCAAGATCACAAGAAAATAAGCTGTACATTTGAAATAAATGGTACTTCTTTGTTTTAGCAGACCCCAAACTTATTCGGCGCTTTGGATTTGCACCAATATCTCAGCTATAATTTCGCTAAAGCTCGTGAGGCGTGAATGCAAAAGTAAACAATACAATATATAATAAATAAAAATCTGAAAGCTGTCTGATTTAAATTACGCCCAAAGGGGCGTTTTTTAACATTCCATGTATTAAATATCATGATCTTCGCACTGAAACCATAAAAGCTAATTCAAGAGCGATATCACAAAATATTTAATAAAGCATATGTTTAGAGTTTGCGATACACAGTCTCGATAAAGATTTTTTTTTTGGTCCCGTGTTGCCATCGCTCGCCTAGAAATCGTTGAGTTTGTTAATCAAAAATTCTTTAATGCTGACAAAATGTGAAATAGATAATGAAACAAATTCCAAATTTGGACATGCAGATATTCGAATGGAGGACTACGTTATTTAAAATTTGATGTCTCTAGGTATCGTTGTTTTTTCAAAGTGCTAGAAGCATACATACATTCATGCATATTCTTCATTATTTAATTTCTTTAAATATGATAACTGGCTGCAGTAGCTGATGGCAATAATTTGAAAAATAAACCGACGCAAAATGCCAAAACGAAATTAATAGGCCTTCTGAGAAAATACAATTGACACGTATACAACTAACACGCCGTTTGGTCTAACAATAATACTCACACGTCGTTTATTAGAATATCTTCAAGAATAGTTAGCCTTATTATTATTTTATTGCATGTAATTTTTCCTGTCAGCTACAGCACTTTCACAGCTACAGCACTATTTGTTACACCATTTTCATGGACATTAATTCCTCCACCGAAGAATACATAAATCTAACAGCAGTGATGAACGATATTCTGGAACCTCTGAGCTAATTACCAACACGGAGGCCATTCTTCTTTTTTTTTTTTTCAGTTTTTAATATTAAACCACCAAATGGCTTTGCCGTTAACATATAGTTTCATGCTGCGGCCATGTTCATATGCTAGTTTGTCAGGTAAAAGATATCTTTCTTTACAAAATGATATGGCATCCATCTCATTACTAGGTAAATTATATATTATTAACTTCATATTAAAAAAAGCAATGCATCCATTTTTAAATAAACAATGTGAATTCGAAAACGTCATCAATAATGCAATACAGTGGGTACAGAAAGTTTTTGCACACATACATATTTGTTCACAATTTATAAGAAAATGCATTAAGAAATACAAAAATTGGCATTTAAAAATAGAATAAGCTTATTCATTTAAATTAATGACAAAAATACAATAATATTAATAAAAACATTTTTTGCAACATTATTAAAATAGCTTATGTCAAAAAAAAAGTATTTGCACACTCAACTCAACTTTAGCAAATTTGCATTTTTATGCTATTATTTGACAGTCATCCCTCAGTAAATAACATACGTAAGACGACTATAAAAGGTGGTGTTGTCTAAACGTTATCAGTTGATTGTCGATTCAAATTGTTTGTAATGGCACCTAAGAAAACTGAATTGCCGATTTCGTTGCGAGAAAAATTTGTTTCTCTACGTGAAAATGCCCTAAGTTATCGAGTAATAGGTAAAAAAGTAAATGTTTGCTTCTCTACTGTTGTTCGGTATGTTATAAAACGTTATAGAGAAAGAGGATCTACATTAAATAACTTGCGTTCTGGATGCCCAAAGAAACTTTCACTGCGAATGAAGCGAAAAATCATAAGAGAAATCCATTTGTTAGTGCAATTACTTTAGCCAATGATGTCGCTTCAGCATCTGGAGTTCAAATCTGTGCCCAAAGTGTTCGAAATGTCCTGCATGATGCACACATTTATGGGAGATCACCAAGGAAACAAACCTCTCATAACTGAACGAAATAGACTGAAAAGGCTTGAATTCGCTAAGGAATATATCAATAAGCCAATTGATTTCTGGAAAAATGTCATATTCTCCGAAGAGGGTAAATTCAATATCTTTAAATCAGATGGCAGGAAATTAGTTTGGAGAAAACCTTGTACTGCTTTTCATACCAAAAATGTGTTACCTACAGTTAAACATGGAGGAGGTTCTGTTATGATTTGGGGGTGCATGGTTAGCAAAGGAGTTGGTAATTTGTGTTTCATTGAGGGGAATATGACAGCTTGAACCTATATTGATGTGTTGTGAGATAATTTGCCACAAAGTGCAATAAAATTGAGTATCAGTAATTCGTACTATTTTCAGCAAGACAATGATCCCAAGCACACTGCCGGTATGACACGTATTTGGTTGCTTTATAATGTACCCAGGAAACTTGCCACTCCACCACAATCACCAGACTTAAATTCTTTGAAAAATTTTTGGAATTCTTTGGATTTAAAAATAAGAAAAAAGAAGATTTCAAGCAAATCTGCTCTTAAACAAGCCATTATTGAAGAGTGGTCGAATACTGACCCTACTGTTACAGAAAATTTAATTAAATCAATGCCAGCAAGATTACAAGCAGTAATAGATGCTAAAGGAATGCATACTAAATATTAGTTATTTGAAATTTGATTATATATTTTATTTCTTTTGTATTCATACTTTTTGATATGAGATATTTTAATTTTGTTACAAAAAAGCATTGTTATTTATATTATTGTAAATTTCTGTTTGTTTTGGATGATTAAACTTATTCTGATTTGGCAATACCAATTTTTTTTATTTCTTAATGCTTCTTTTTATGAATTGCAAACAAAAAATGTAAGTGTGCAAATACATTTTTTACCCACAGTATATGAGAAGAAGAGACGAATATGAGAAGAGTGTGTGTGTGTGTGAGTATGGCAAAGCCTCGAGGGCTATCTGCCTAAGAGGAGGGATGCCTTCGTGGAGGACTTTCTAAGGGAAACTGGCTCGTATACACGTTACACATGGGGAAAACCACGAAAACGCCCATGCAGCCAGCCCGTTCGCGGGATTCGAACCGAACTACCAGTGTTCAGCGACTTTACCGCTCGGCCGCTGGTGGGCCGAATATGAGAAGAAGGCGGAGGCTGCAAAAATGCCAGACGGTGCTAATATACAATTACGTAGCGAGGTGCGACGTATAAAAAAAAGGAGTTATATATACGTAGCGAGGTATAAAACCCCGATTTGGACGAGATATCTCGGCTGATTGGCGATTCAGTCCCATTGTCCGATATAAGAAAATGTATCAAACACAGTATTTTGTTTTCTAGATTTTCAATCTCTGTATCTATTTTGAGTTGATCAGACCTAGGTCCATTTTCTTAAGCAGCAAAAAAAATGGATCCAGGATTAATTCTTTTCTTGGAAAAAAAATCTTGGCGAACATCTACTCAAAACTAGTGGTTTTTATTAGTCCAAAGGAGCAATTTCCCCAGAAGGACTGTTAATTTCGTTTTGCGTCGATTCAATATAAATGTCGGGTCATTTTCCAAATTGTTGCCACCAAATATTAGAGCACTGTATTATATTGAAAGAAATTAAATAATGAAGAATCTGCATAAATATAGGTATGTTTCTCGCATTATGATAAAACAACAGTACCTAGAATCATCAAATTTTGAATAATGTACGTTTCCACCCGAATATGGACATCTGGAAGCCCAAATTTGAAATTTGTTTTACTATCTGTTTCATATTTTGTAAAACTTTAAGGAATTTCTGATTAACAAACTCGATTTCAAAACAAACAATGGCAAAACTGTACGTAAAAAAAAAAAAAAAAAATTATCTCCAGCTCGCCAGACTGTGTATCGGAAATTCTAAAGATATACTGATTTTAAAATTATTTTTTGGTATTGCTCTTGAACTTAATTTTATGATTTAAGGGCGAAGAACATGATATTTAATAAACAGAGGTAACATACGAAACGTAAAAAAAAAATATTAAAAAAAAAAAAAAAAAAAACTTTTTGAGCGTATTCTTAATTTCAAATGTTATACTGGAATTTTTTCTTCCAATGAGAGATAACCAGCAAGTAATGCAAGATTTGTACTTTCGTGATGAAAATACTGTGAAAGTGATTATCTAGGTTTCTAGATACATTTATACTACATTAGTTAAATTCCAATCCTAGATTGAGGATATTTTTTTGGTCGTTTAATGCTACCATTCAGTTAATATTATCAAAATAGCGATGGGCTAACGTGACCTGATTAAGCGGCGCGTACTCTATCAGGAATGTGAAAATATTTCTTAGGAATACAAAATATTCTACTTTGTTCTATGCATACGTGTGGCTTCTTCACCTTATTTAACGAGTTTATCTTGTGTTATATGATGACAACACGTATAGACTGTTTAATGAAACCCATACTGCGTTATGGGGGTGTCTTAATTTTAGACCTTTTTAGAGATAATGGAGAAGATGATGGGGTACTTATGGAAAATCCCGTCGACCATTTTTGCCTATTAAAGAAAAGACACCAAACTACACGATTTTCGCCAAAAATGGAAAATTCTTCTTCAAACATGCTGGGTTGGGTGTAACCTTGTTTACACGTGTTAGTTATTATTCTTGAGTTAAAGACTCCTTTTTTCCCCTCTATCACGTATTTTTGCGAAATTTGGTAAGTGAAAATTTCTGAGGTACTTTACCGTTTCGCCAGCGCAAATCTCGCCAAGCAGAGTTTGTTGGCGACAACATACAGTATACACATAAAAAATGTTAACAAATGTTATTTCTAAGAAATTTTTAATTTGAAAGCATAAACATTTTAATATGGTTTAAAATTTTGTAAAAAGTCAATAAATAAAGACAATAATTTTGTAAAAAGACATTCTTTTAAGAATTTAATATGCTTTCATGGTTCAACATCCTGATTAGCCGGTTCGTATCACGTGGTCTCATGTGATCTTATCTCACGTAAACTAAGCTACAAAAATCTAAATCTCTCAGTAATTATCTACATTCATTTCAAGTTAAATCTTAAATTAAATCTTATGGAATACAAGTTTGAATGCAAGAATTATTTCAATTCGCACGAATAACTCCTTTAGAAATTATGTAAAACCATAGTGTTTTACTTCGCTAGTGCATTCTCATTAGATTTGATGAATTTAACCCTTGATTTTGCCTTTTCTATATTTTCACCTTCTAGTGAGTGGTGGGATTGTATCCTAATTAATTACCGCGAATGGTGTTAGGGCATAAAATTTAACAATCTTGTAAAAATTCTATGCAATTGTATGTCAGTATTTAAAGAAACAATCAATATGCTAAGAAATGGCTACGACTTGTTTTAAAAATGAAGGGTAAATGGTTACCAGCGAAGATATTAGGTTTGGCATCAGTTGTACCAATATTGGCGTTTTTATTGCTTGCGCCGGCAAAACGGAAAAGTACGATTTCTGATTTTTTTATGATTATTTGATAAGAAAAAAAGTACTTCGCGAGACATATTTTCTCTCGAAAATTAAAACCTAGGAAAATAATTGCTTTCACAGTATATCTCCTTAATAAAAAAAATCTGATGTGTACACCACATGACTTCTTTGTGCCGAATATTCAATTATACGCATTTTTTCTTGCACTTCATTTAAACTTATTGGATTGAATTAAATCTACTTTGCCGACAGCACATAAACCACAATAGAATAAATGCATTCCTTAAAATTCACTCTATTTGTTTACCATAGCGACACTCTGGCGCTACGTTCAGTTGACAGTATTATATTTCGTTCATATTATAACTCAGAATGCACAAAATTGATATCATTTAAAGAATTATCTAATCGTTGCCACATGTTCTATTCAAATACTATAATAAAGCTGGAGCGATGTATAAAAGAAATTAAGCAAACAAAAAAAAAAAGAAACAGTTTTTCAGAGACGATTGAGTATTTCTCATTTAATTAATTCAGTTCTCACTTCGCGACAAGGCAAAAATACATAAAAACTCACAATATCTGTATTAAAAATTATGAAGTAAATCTTAAACGCTTATTTCCTCGAAAAAATTCCAGAAAGGATTAAGCATGATTTAAATAATAAATGAAGGCGTTATCTTTGTTGTTGCGAAGCTAAGTTTCTCTAGATTGTCAACAAATCCGCTATCCTGCTGTTTCAAATGTAAACAAGAGCAATGACCGCCATCAAAACCATTATTAGGCTTAGCGGCACTTAAACACCTTTAAAATTGTTGATAATTCTAAAAATATTGCATACAGATTTAATGAAGATTTAATGAAAGCATAAAAACCTTAACCGAAAGATAAGAACAACATAATTCAATCATTTTTAAAGCAAAAAATGTACAGTTTACAAACATATAAGAGTAAAGAAACTGAGATTACTGAGCCGGATAACAGAGTGGATATATATATATAAATATATTTATATACGTTTTGTGCGGCCGATTGCAACCAAAATACGAGGTGCTCCTCTATATGTTATAGTAGTCCTATATGCAAAATTTCTGAGGCTACTCGTTTTTGAGTTATGCGAGATACGTTCGTACAGACGCCACGAAAAATTCTTTTCAGAATTCATTTTAAAGCAGTTTTATAATTTTTTTGGAGGAAAAGAGATTTTTATTCTGTCCTTACGTAAAAATATCACGCTAAAACATCGTTAAATTGCATTCGAGTGCGGGTCAAAATGGATATTTTTGTTGAAATATGCTGCCTGAAACTTTTCGCGATTACAATACTTCCTTTTTACTTAGTACAAGGAAGCAAAAAATGGAAATTTTAATGAAAAATTAAATATAAATAAATGATAATATAATAAGTTTGAAAGAAAAGTAAGAACGTTTTTATTGTATTTAGTAAATAGAGATATTTTGATTTGGCGTGATTCGCGCCGCCTCTTGTCGTCGACGGGATCATGGCTAATCTTTGGAATATGGTAACATTTAGTTTGGCGACATTTTGGTAGGCAATAAAGGTTACTACCTAGGACTTAAGGAATAATGTGAGAAGTATTCAATTCCGATTACGCATTATTTTGTGTGAGGGAAATGAGAGATCATGAGATATGTCATGTGACATTTATGGACGAATCACAGTTTTTTAATCGGAAAAGGGGGTAAATTTGTAAAAATATCGGCTTATCTTTGGAATATGGTAACTGGTAGTTTGGCGACATTTTGGAGGCGATAAAGGTTACTACCTAGGACTTTGGTAATAATGTGAGAAGCACTCAGTTCCGATTACGCATTATTTTGTGTGAGGGAAATGAGAGATCATGAGATATGTTGTGACATTAATGGACGAATTACAGTTGTTTAATCGGAAAAGGGGGGAAATCTGGAAATTTCGTATTTAGCTATATTCTGTGTTGTGTGAAACGTGACATTAATGGACGAATTACAGTTCTTTAATCGGAAAAGGGTGTTAATTTGGAAAAGCTTCATTGTGTGTTGTGTGAAATAGTGTTGATTAATTTTCGGATTGCATGGCGCTATGTAAAGTGAATTGTAAATTTTTAATGTGTTTTTAACTGGTAATAATAATAAGTTGAGATTGTGTGAAAGGAAGGATATTACAAGTTTAAATGGCGGTGCAAGAAATATGGTGAAAATGCACATTTTGTGAAAAGGAAGGGTACGTGGTTTGCTGAAAGTAGTTTGAGTATAGGTGAAATTTTATTAATTTCTTATTACTTGGTGAATAGACTTCCAGTTGACTACTGGATTTAGAAATTAGCAGTAGTACTGCAGCGACGTAATGAAGATTCTGAAGATGATTAGGTAAGTTAGTATTTTTAATCATTTGAGGATATTACTTTTATGCATTCTTCTAAATGTAAGGGTAAATAAATTAAAATGGTATTATTTGAAAATTGTTATTAGCAATGATTTAGTTTAAAGTAATTAGGATTGTAATCTAATTTTTATTAATTTTATGTATGTGCTTATTTATATTTGAAGTAGTGTTTTTTAATTTAATTATATTTTAATTTAATGATCGTGATTTCGTGAGTTGTATGTTTGTAGTATTTTGGAATATGTTTGAAAAGTATACGTTGAGTACTTTCATGCATTTTCGTGAATTTTTTCTAATTTATGAGAAAAAGCAGTGTACGTGGATATAGTAATGAGTGTGCGCAATGCCATTTTTGTGCAATTCTGGGATGTTTTTTTAAGTAAAAACAAGTCAGCGTGTACATGGTTATGTGTATGTGTTATTGTGACAAACGCGCAAGGAGTTTGCGATTGTGCACTTTTTCCCAATTTTGCAGTGAATATTTGTCATGATTAAGCAGTTTTGTTAGATAAAATTTCTAGTATAAGTGTAATTTGGCTAGTAGATTGTTGGAAAAAGTGTTCAGTAAATAAAAAGAAAAGAAACATGTCTTTACTTCGTGAAGACAAAATGGCGGCGGAAAAAAAAGTAGAAGGTTGCTGTAGCAGAGTTGGTCGCCAAATTTTCGCCAAGAAATCGGCAAGTTACCATAATCCAAAGATCAACCAAAATATCTGAGGTACTTTATAGCATTAGGTTCATTCTATGTTCTGTGAAAGTGTTGCTTAATATTTGGATCCCATGGCCCTATGTAAAGTAAATCCGAAATTTTTATTGGGTTTATGTGTAATCGAAAAAATTGCTTGAATGGTGTATGAGTGTAGGATTAATTACGGATAAGTATGAATGTCCAACATGTGGGAATAAATGAGATTGTCTGAAAGGAAGGATATTACAGATAAATTTGAATGGCGGTGTAAGAAATCTGGTGAAAATGGACATTTTGTGAAACGGAGTGTAAGGAAGGGTACGTGGTTTGCTGAAAGTCGTTTGAGTATGGGGGAAATTTTATTAATTTCTTATTAGTGGGTGAGTAGACTGGGAGTTGACTACTGGATTATTTAAAGTATAAGAAAAGTTTATCCGCCATGCAATCAAGATTGTGAAGAAGATTAGGTAAGTTAGTATTTTTAATTATTTGAGGATATTATTTTTATGCATGTAAGGAATAAATAAATGTAAATTAATATGGTATTATTGGGAAATTGTTATTAGCAATGAATTAGTTTAAAGTAATTAGGATTGTAAGCTAATTTTTATTAATTTAATGTATGTGCTTATTTATATTTTAAGTAGTGTTTTTTAATTTAATTATATATTAATTTAATGATCATGATTTTGTGTTAATTTTATTTAATGACTTAATTTAATGATCATATGTTTGTGTATTTTGGAATACGTTTGAGTAGAAGTAAATGTGCATGGAAAGAATTTAAATATTTGACACTAAGTATTTGGAACCATTTTTAATGTTTGCGTTATAAATTTGCAGGTGACGTTTATAATAGATAATTTAGAGGGAATTGGATATTTTATTTTATACGTGCAAATGTTCATCCTTGGAAAGGGCATGTACTTTTTTGCGATCAGGTAATTTCATATATGTCCTTTTTACCGAATTTAAAGATTCACAAAATTTTCCTGCATTTTCGTGAAATTTTTCTAATTTATGAGAAAAAAGCAGTGTACATGGATATAGTGAAGAGTGTGCGCAGTGCCATTTTTCCGCAATTCTAGGATGTTTTTCAAGTAAAAATAAGTCGACATGTGCATGGTTTAATTATATTTTAATTAAATGATAGTTATTTTGTGAATTATATGTTTGTAGCAATTAGGAATACGTTTCAGTAGAAGTAAACGTGCATGGACATAATTTAAATATTTGACACTAAGTATTTGCAACATTTTTAATGTTTGCGTTATAAATTCGTTGGTGACGTTTTATAATAGATAATTTAGAGTGAAAAGTTTTTGGATATTTTATTTATTTTATACGTGGAAATGTTCATCCTTGGAAAGGGTATATACTTTTTCGCGATCAGGTTAATTTCATGTATGTGTTTTTGACCGAGTTTAAAGATTCACAAAATTTTTCTGCATTTTCGTGCAAATTTTTCTAATTTATGAGAAAAAAGCAGTGTACATGGATAAAGTGAAGAGTGTGCGCAATGCCATTTTTGTGCAATTCTGGGATGTTTTTTTAAGTAAAAATAAGTCGACGTGTACATGGTTACTGTGTATGTGCGATTCTGAAAAACGCGGTAAGGAGTTTGCGATTCTGCACTGCGATCAGGTAATTTCATATATGTCCTTTTTACCGAATTTAAAGATTCACAAAATTTTCCTGCATTTTCGTGAAATTTTTCTAATTTATGAGAAAAAAGCAGTGTACATGGATATAGTGAAGAGTGTGCGCAGTGCCATTTTTCCGCAATTCTAGGATGTTTTTCAAGTAAAAATAAGTCGACATGTGCATGGTTTAATTATATTTTAATTAAATGATAGTTATTTTGTGAATTATATGTTTGTAGCAATTAGGAATACGTTTCAGTAGAAGTAAACGTGCATGGAAATAATTTAAATATTTGACACTAAGTATTTGCAACATTTTTAATGTTTGCGTTATAAATTCGTTGGTGACGTTTTATAATAGATAATTTAGAGTGAAAAGTTTTTGGATATTTTATTTATTTTATACTTGGAAATGTTCATCCTTGGAAAGGGTATATACTTTTTCGCGATCAGGTTAATTTCATGTATGTGTTTTTTACCGAGTTTAAAGATTCACAAAATTTTTCTGCATTTTCGTGCAAATTTTTCTAATTTATGAGAAAAAAGCAGTGTACATGGATAAAGTGCAGAGTGTGCGCAATGCCATTTTTGTGCAATTCTGGGATGTTTTTTTAAGTAAAAATAAGTCGACGTGTACATGGTTACTGTGTATGTGCGATTCTGAAAAACGCGGTAAGGAGTTTGCGATTCTGCACTTTTTCCCAATTTTGCAGTTAATATTTGTCATGATTAAGTAGTTTTGTTCCATAAAATTTCCAGCATAAGTGTAGTTCGGCTAGCAGATTGTTGGAAAAAGTGTTCAGTAAATAAAAAGAAAAGAAACGTCTTTACTTCGTGAAGACAAAATGGCGCCGAAAAAAAAAGTAGAAGGTTGCTGTAGCAGAGTTGGTCGCCACATTTTCGCCAACAAATTGCCAAGTTACCATAATCCAAAGATCAACCGGAATAATTTTAAGTACCGATGATGATCTCTGATCCAGCTATTCGGAAAGACGTAGGTGTGATCGAAGTTTAAATACGAAATTAGACGGTGGCTATTATGCAAAATCCTAAACAAAGTTTGAAATTCCCGCACTTTGGTATTGGGAATTGCCCTATTGTTGAATTACGAGAATATTAAACATGTTCAAACAAAACCAAAACATACAAGAAAACATCACAAATTCAGTGCTGTTCATTTTAGCTTAAATGATGACACGAGATATTAGCTTATAGTAATCCAAAGTTGTGCAGCAGTCCGAACGAAGTGCCATCACTTATGTCTTTTTACGAGTAAGTAGTTTGTTAGTATATTTTAAATGCGACTGAATCAGGCTGAACAATATCTTTCCATCATATTTAAATTAGTTGCGGAATTATCCTCCACCTAATGACGGAAGATAATCAGCTAGAATATAATTCAGAAGCCATATGTCAAAAAAAGCTTTATCCAACGCAATTTCAAAATACCGTTATTGTAGTATAATAAATCATGTTCCCTATCTCTAAAAGGAGCTAGAAAATAATTCAGGATCCACATGTCGAAAAAGACTGTCGGATGCAATTTCAAAGTACCGTTATTGTAGTATAGTAAATCATGATCCTTATCTCTGTTAATGACTTTAATTGGTTTCATTTTGATTAAGAATAGTTCTGATTAAAATTATTCACAATTATAATTTTATTTCATTTCCGAAATATATTTGTTTTTATATTCTAATTTAATCAATTATAAATAAATGTATATAGCACATGGATTTACTTTATTGATTTTAACCATATTCCAACTGTGTTATAATCCAGAAGCGTAGGGTAGGGGTTTCCGAGTGCGGTTGATCTTTACAATATGGTAACTGGTAGTTTGGCGACATTTTGGAGGCGATAAAGGTTACTACCTGGGACTTTGGTAATAATGTGAGCAGTACTCAGTTCCGATTACGCATTATATTGTGTGAGGGAAATGAAAGATCATGGGATATGTCATGTGATATTAATGGACGAATTACGGTTCTTTAATCGGAAAAGGGGGGAAATCGGGAAAAAATCTGGAAATTTTGTATTTGGTTTATTCTGTGTTGTGTAAAACAGTGTTCGTGAATTTTTGAATCCCATGGCCGTAACTAAAGAAAAGTTTATCGGCCATGTAATCAAGATTCTGAAGAAGATGAGGTAAGTTAGTATTTTTAATTATTTGAGGATAATATTTTTATGCATTGTTCTAAATGTAAGGTGGAAAGGAATTTGGTATTATTGGGAAAATTGTTATTAGCAATGATTTAGTTTAAAGTAATTAGGATTGTAAGCTAATTTTTATTAATTTAATGTATGTGCTCATTTATATTTTAAGTAGTGTTTTTGAATTTAATTATATTTTAATTAAATGATAGTTATTTTGTGAATTTTATGTTTGTAGGAATTTGGTATACGTTTCAGTTGAAGTAAACGTGCATGGAAATAATTTAAATCTGACACTAAGTATTTGTAATGATTGCGGTATGAATTCGTTGGTGACGTTTATAATATAATAGATGATTTAGAGGTAAAAGTTTTTGGATATTTTATTTATTTTATATGTGGAAATGTTCATATTTGGAAAGGGTAAATACTTTTTCGCGATCAGGTAATTTCATATATGTTCTTTTTACTGGGTTTAAAGATTGAGAAAATTGTCATGTATTTTCGTGCAATTTTTCTAATTTATGAGAAAAAAGCAGTGTACATGGATATAGTGAAGAGTGTGCGCAATGCCAATTTTGTGCAATTCTGGGATGTTTTTTTAAGTAAAAATAAGTCGGCGTGTACATGGTTTATGTGTATGTGTTATTTTGAAAAACGCGTAAGGTGTATGGTATTGTGCACTTTTTCCCAATTTTGCAGTGAATATTTGTCATGATTAAGCAGTTTTGTTAGATAAAATTTCTAGCATAAGTGTAATTCGGCTAGTAGATTGTTGGAAGAAGTGTTCAGTAGATAAAAAGAAAAGAAACATGTCTTCAGCGGCGGGAAAAAAAATAGAGGGTTGCTGTAGGAGAGTTGGTCGCCAAATTTTCGCCAAAAAAACGCCAAGTTACCATAATGTAAAGATCAACCGCGAGGGCTTTAAAGAAATATAAATTATTAAATGTATTAAACTTTTTGGTTAATCTTTACTCTACGATTCCGTTTGAAGAACCACGCCGAGATCGGCGCCACGAAGGATCGGCACCAATTTCAAGCTGGTGCCTACAGAAAATCAAAACAATAAATCAAACACTTAAACTCGGTGTCCATGTACACATCGGCCTATTTTAACTTAAAAAACAGAAAATTGCACACACTAGGCATTGAACTCTTAATTCCACGTTCACCATGTAAATATCGATTTATTTTCACTTACACAAAATCAGAAACCTAAAACAAAGTTAAAACTGTCATGCTAACCAGAAAAATTTCGCCGCTGTCTTAACACACAGACACGAACAAATAACCAAAAATACACAACACACAGCCTAGTAAATAACCAAAAATACATATTTCGTAACGTAAAAACATTAAACAACAAATCTTTCAACAAAAATTAACACATAGAAATAAATAAATAAAACGTCAATTCATTAACATACCTTTTCTTCACGTACATACGTTAGTCTCCCACCAGCATCTCGTCCACGTAAACAATTCAATTAAATATCTGGCCCTTTCGGCTTATCTGCTGTTAATAGCAGATAAATACGTATAATAGCGTCCAAGAAAGCTACAAATCCGTTCTTTCTATTTTATATACTCCGTCTAGAAATTATAGCCGTATACTAGTAATATACTCATTTATAACACTGAGCAAAACATTGAGGCACCACTTTCATAAAACAATTACGCACGTGCAACCAAACACAGCAATTCGAAATTTCCCGTCCATACGAAAGGGTTACAAAAAATAGACGAAATCTCAACTTATCACAACACATTTGGCAATATTTGCAATTTTCCCCAAGTCTACTTTCGCCAACATTATCAACATTAGGGTTACCAAAAAATTTACACCACACAGCGGGCATTCAGATTTCATGAATAACCAACACCACTTTGCGATTTTTTCAGACAGAAACCAAGCGGAACCGTACACAAAATTTCAACCAATATATATATATATATATATATATTTTTTCTAATCACGCACAAAACGTAGTGAATTGTTTTCATAACGTAGTGAAGATGAGCTGTTGCTCATTTCGGCCATTCTCTGAAGAAATCCAGGATAATTAATTCCCGTTGTATCATTTATTAATACAGTATTCTATGTTTAAATTTTGCCGCCAGTCATATAAATTTTTTACCTGTACTTATTTTGCGAGTTCGCAATTCTGTTACCTTACTTTATTGCTCATTTCTAACCTGGACCAAGTAGATTATTCACTTCCGAATTTAAGTAGGAATTAACAATTTCGCATTTGGCTGCATCAAAAAAGTTTAAATTTAAAATTTTTAACATGGTGTAATATTTGTTTTTAAAATTAAGATCAAAATCAACATTAATACTTTATATTCAAACTAGAAGTTAACGGACAATCTACTTCCTAGTACAACAGCACATAAATAGTAAATCCCTCACAAATAAATGATAAATGTAAAACATTGGGCTAAATTTAATATTCAGTATTGATATAATAAATGATATAATGAAAATAAATGCTTTGAGATCAAAGTTCTAAATACATGGCCAAAGTCAGAAATATTTTATTTTCGTTACGATATGTAAAGCTATTTTAATGTAAACAGTTTTAATGATTTATGGAAAAGAAAGAGGGTTATTAATTTCAAGAAACGCAAGCTAAGCTTAAAAAAGTTTAAAAAAAAAAAAAAAAGATTTAGGAAAAAGGAAGCAGTAATGTTTTAGAAGAGTAAAAGCGCTCGACTGTGTTATGTTCCATACCTCATTAGATTCAATGATTTCAGCATTACAAATATTTTAAGCTTTATTTGATAAGAATAAAATAAATACGAAACTGTGAAGTATAAATCTGAAATAACTACTGTAATTCGCTACACATGATACACCTTTTTAAAAGTAAAAAAATGCATCTTACTTTGGCGTTGATTACGCAGCTTCATAAAATATCATTGCGCAGTTTTCAAATTAGCGTAATCATTGCTAGTTTGTCATTTGCATAAAGCATTATGGGTGCATTTTCTCTGCAGTAAGTGAGGCACTCGCCTCAGACAAAAAATGACAGGCGTAAAAAAGACTGAAAAAAAATCTGAATGATTTTAGGTTTTACATTACACTCAAAGTGGCGTTTTTAAACATTTTTTGTGTTAACTTTATTAATTAAATATCATGTTTTTCGCACTGAAACAATAAAATTCAATTTAACTGCAATATCGCAAAATAACTTTAAAATGAGCATATCTTTAGAGAATTTCCTATATAGTCTCGCGCGCTGGAGATAAAAATGTTTTTTTCTCCATGCACATTGTTGCCATTGTTCGCTTTGAAATTGTTGAATTTCTTAAACAAAAACTCATAAATGCTTTACAAAATGTAAAATAGATAATAAAACAACATGAAAATTCCAAATTTAGGCTTACAGATGCCCATATTCGGAGGAGGGTTACGTTATTCAAAATTGGATGGCTCTAGGTGCCGTTGGCATATTTCACAAGTGCACATCAGCGTAGCCACTGAGGGAGGGGTTTCGAAAATGGACCAATGAGCTTCTTCTGCTCTTGTGACGCTAAATCTTCATGCATGTGAGCGTATGTTGTTTACATTATAATATGCATTTGTTTTGCAGTTATAACTGTGTGGCATAATAGTAGAAAATCTCGTAGTGCTTTCGTTTTATGACTTTAATTAATCGATGGCATTTCACTTTCTCGATTTTTATTACGCATTGATATATGGATTGATGTTCACGGCATATTACCGCTATTTACACCGAGAAAATGATTGAAATTACAATTAGCCTCGAATATTATGCATTTAATAACAAATGTGGATTAAAAGAATTCATTTGTATATTTTTTTTATATTTTTTATTGAGCTGAGAAAGACTGGAAGTGTTACAATGAATCTAGTGTTTTCTTATTTCATTGCCTGCATTCTTTTGATTTTGAAAGTGTAATATTCAGACTACATATTGTGTATGATATGATTATATCCATTGTTAACATTAAAATTTATATGTGAATAAATTGAATATATTCGTTGTGAATAGATAAATTCATTCTGTTTGATGAGTATTTCTTGTGTAGACAGTATATTTCAGAATGAGCAGTTATTAAATGTGAAATTTAACAGACTAAATGCAAATTAGTGAATTACGAATGCAAATTAGTGAAGTTCACTTTGAATAAAGTTCTGCATTGGCTATTATTATAGAACATCTTTTTCATATAGACTGAAATAAAAAGGGCTGACTTCTATTTACATATATAACTGGTAAAAATATTTTTCTCATATGCATAGTTTTATGTAAAGATAGCATTAGGGCTCGGATGTGTATCGCATATTTCTTTCGTCTTATTTATCACTTATTAAGTAATATTTCGCATGAATATTTTTGTGGAGTATCCAACATGTGTTTGTATTTATTTCAAATTCTTTCAACCAGGTAGTGAAATCTTCATAATTGCTTATATTTGGTCTAACTTCGGAAGGAAAATTTTCAGAAGAAATAGACGATGTACAGAAAATTGCGTGGCAAAGTATTTTCAACCATCTTACTTAAATCTTAAAGCGTACGATAGGTCATGTGACATGGCAGAAATATTACTGGATGCTCATTGGGCCATCCTAGAAGCCACTCCCTCGGTGGCTACACAGATGTGCACTTGTGAAATATGCGTACCGTTGTTTTATCACAATGCGAGAAACATACGTACATTTATGCAGATTCTTCATTATTTAATTTCTTTAAATATAATGCAGGGCGATAATATTTGGTGGCAACAGTTTGAAAAGTGATTCAACGTCGAAAGTGAATCGGCGCGAAATTAATAGCCCTTTTGAGCTAACTCTCCTTTGGGCAACACTAATGTAAAAGTAATGAAAAATATATAGAGGATAGATTTTTTTTTAAATTTGCCTTATATATACTTATATATATAAAAGCCTTTTCATAAAATTCTTTGCACTGGAACAAAGTATACCTTACAGCTGTGGCTTTAAGAAGCACGTTTTGAAAACTAATATGAGAATGTGAAAGTTACCTAAGATTTAAGGTTAAGCAATCTTCTTTAACATTTATGGTATTTTCGATGGCAGGGATTCGCATTTTTTTCCTCCTTATCGACCCCTTTAAATAAGTACTTTTTTTCATGAACCCCTTACATTTTTCTCTATAATACAGAGCATATAATGTAACTATAATACAAATAATTATATATAAGGAATTTAAAACGAACGCATTAGATTAAAACATGAAGATAGTTTTGACAAAAAAATAGTTCATTAGATTTATGTTTTATTCTTTTGGTATTACAATTGTTTTTAATTTTACAAACATAAATAAATTTCAGAAACAAAATTACTGATTCTAGTTGCTCAAAAATTTATTTTAATTACTATGATGGTTGCACTTGACGCACTGAAGAAATCATTTTAATATTTGACGTAAAATTTCCTAACTGGATTCTTAAATATCTACATTCAAAAATATCCAACCTGTTTTTTTTTTTTTTTTTTTTTTTTTTTTTTTTTTTTTTAATTATTATTCTCCGTAATAAATTATTGACTGGACGGAACTAAGGCTAACTAAGACTAACTACTAAGAACTTCTGTTTTGGAGTATTTCTTTGGAATGTCTTTTAAATTCCAAAAGCGTAACGAACCTACTTTTATTTATAAGGCTTGCTCTTGAACATTCTTCTCCAGTGCTATCAGCTCTTCTAGCAGCATAATATCAAGACCGGAAATTTTGAAAGTGGCTTATATGTAACAAACAATATATCTCCTTCGCAGCTTGTTTTATGTGGTATTGATTATGAATATATATGAGTCATACAGAATATATTTTATATATAATTTTATAAATTGTGTCGCTATAGGTTTATCAATTTCAAGAAAAAGTTCTCTTACGGCATTAAAAATATCTATAAATCTGAGAACAGTAATCGTTGGAGAGATAGTGTATCTGGTGCAGAGAAGCAAATTTTTGTAGCAAGTCAGGAGGGAATTTATTATTCAATTATGAAGTCAAGTAAAGGGTTTATGAAAAATAAAAATTAAATTATCTTAAAAGGAAAATTAAAATAGAAGAGTGGAAAATATGATAAAATCAACATATTATCAAGAGAAAGCTTCATGTACGGTATTTACAAAAGAAATTCCACATTTTTATCCCAATGTCTTTCAAAGAGTAAACCTTTATCAAAACAAACTAGCAAGTCATATTTCCGAAACGTACCATTGCATACCATTGTTTCTATAAAGGCCTTTTCAACATATCCGGGTGAAAACCTTGGAGCTTCTTCTGTAGACTATTATGTTTTTGGTCTTTTGGAAAGAGCTCTTTCTAAGCGCAAACGAACTGATGGAGTTTGAAAAGAAGTGCAACAAGAATGGAAATCAATACACAAAGACATTTTACGAAATGCCCTTCTATCATGGAAACTATGCAGGCTTATAGCCAGAAAAGAGGCTATCAGCACATGTAAACAAATACCAGTGTTTACGATTTAAGCATTAATTAAACGGCAGCCCAAAAGTGATTATCGACGCTGGCTGCCATACTGAAGAGCCCGGATTAATGTATAGTGTCTGTGAGGCACAAAGCATTCTAAATATGCGGCTGTACTTCCTCTCGAGAAATTGATTTTAGGAGAAGAAGGGTGGGAGACACTTAGACCCGCACCCCGGGATGCTGTCCTTAATTTGATAAGTAACTGAATTCAAAAAAGATTTGATAATGAATAGGGGATATATGGGGAATTATTCAGTTCAAGTAAATAAATCATCCTTGTAGTGAATTGCAAACGTAGTGAAACGACTGTCGTAGTGAATTGCAAACGTAATGAAACGACTGTCGTAGTGACTTGTGAACTCTGGACTAGAATTTATTGGTATCATACTAACTAGTTTTACTGGTTTTCGATTCAATTCTGATTGTAAATTGTCATGAATGATAGCCTTACCACACTTTTACTTCGATTTAACTTATTTAAATTAAATTACAACTTCTTAAAATGAATTAACCGATGCACTGAGCGCCGCCTGAGATAACCACTGACTTGACTTTGTTGTAAAAGTCTTACAGTGTTAATTGTCATCCTGGCAGAAGGGAATATTTCCTCCGTGTAAAAATATAAATATAAATATTACATGGGCATACAAGGCCTGTGTATAAGCATAGATATGTTGATTACAAACATTGTCTTGTACAAGTTACATATGATAATTACATAAAATCATGACAACTATGTGTACATTTAAACATTATCTGAATTCCTATTTACAATACTTTTACTGAGATAATTAAAGTAAACTTGTAATTCTTTTACACATTGACTGGATTTTCAATGTCATTTAAGCTGCTTTACAATATTATTTTTATCAAGTACATACAAACTGGATAGTAATATGCTTACATTTCAATAGCTTTGCTCTTACAGTGCTGTTACTATTCTACGGGGTGAGCTATTTTTCTAGTGTTGATTTGAAGTTGTTGTAGTATTTTGAATTGCTATCAAAATTATACTGCGAAGATACAATTCTCAAGGGAGGGGGAGAATTTCTTAGCACCTTGCTGAGCATAGCCTGATTAACTCCTCTATTTTAGTCGTCTGTCTGCTTGTTGCCGCAGGTATTCTCCGCCCATTGCGGCCAGTATTCACTGCTTGGCATTTTCAAATGCAGTTTATCGGTATGTGGGCAGTTGAAGAGGAAGTAATCTGCATCACCTACTGCACAACATT